>NC_064850.1:68318883-68646016 GCF_024139225.1 Suncus etruscus
CTTCCTTCCTTCCTTCCTTCCTTCCTTCCTTCCTTCCTTCCTTCCTTCCTTCCCTCCTCTTAAAGTTTGAATCCAGTCTTTTTTATGCAAGCAAGTTCTGTGCTTTTCCACCTCTGGCCTCTGCTTTCTGTCACTACAGGGCTTGGCTGTGATTTGCTGTGATTGCATCGAGACCTCTGCCCTGAGGTGGGGCAGGTGCCTTTGTATCAGCTCCTTGCATGGTGGTGTCTGGCAGCAAGTGGCTATGAGGGCACATTGCAGGGGGCACTCTTCTCTGGGGACAGGAGAGATGGTGCTGGCCACACACTCTTTCTTTGGGTTGCTCTTTGCCCCTGGATGGCTGTTCTAGAAACCGCGCCTGCCTCGAAGTGAACCCAGCCTCTCCCCAGGCAGCTCATTACAGCATATAGGTGGCTTCCAGGGGGCTTCCAGGACAGAGTCCGCTTCTTGGGCACACTTTCTGGGCAAGGACAAGCACTCTGACTTGAACCCTGAAGCAGGGCAGAAAGAAGCTGGGCGATTGCTAAGCGCTTCCCTTTTCCCTGTGCCAGGCCCGCTATACACTCAGTCACTAACCTTTGCCAGGGTCCAGAGTAGTACAGCTAAGGCTGGACCAGCAGGGGGCAGGGGAGGTTAGGGACACCTAGCTGCACCCTCCCTACACTGGGTTTTTGGCACCTGCAGATTCTGCCCTTGAGAGCCCAGAAACCAATCGACAGTGGCCAGTGGGGCCAAGGACAATGCCTGGCCCAGATCTAGGGTCTCTCTACAGAGGCTCAGACCAAGTGCTGCTAGGAAGTGAGAGCCGAGCACACGCCTAATGTGCTAGAAACTGGGATTTGGGGTCGGAGGTGAGCCCAGACTGAGCTGCTGCCAAGGCTGGACCCTGCTCAACCACTGCCTCTCCCTGCTGCCCCACACTAACCTGTTTTGCTTCTCCCTGCTGCTGCCGCTGCTCCCCAAGTCTCAGAAGAGGAGGACTGGCAGGAGGACGAAGACGGTACAACCTCTCCCTGGGGGGTACGGGGCAGTGGGAGCCAGGCCAGCTTCATCCACATTCAGAGCAGCCTAGAGCTACTCCCATTTTCTGGGTCCTGTTCTTTCCCTGGGACAGATGGGGCAGGAAGGACCTAGGGTTCCCTTCAATCTGTGGTGCAAGGGCCTAGCAAGTCAATCTAGGGGCCAGAACTGGCAGTGCAGGGGGGCTGGATGCCAGTCAGGGTGTCTGCTGCTGGGAGGCAAGGGCAGTCCAGCAGGAAGAGGATGAAGATGAGGATGAGGGGGGCACACATTTGGGTTAGATCCCCAGAGCTTTCTGAAGCAGAGGCCCCAAGATGGGATCCTTGACTGCGCCGTATCTCCTGGTGAGAGCAAGGCATTCTACAGAGGCACAAGAGGTGCTCATGGGGGGCCTGAAGGTGGACCCCATCACCGGTCAGTCCTGCACCCTCATCCTTTCTGAATAAACTTCTTCAGGGGTCACAGAGGAGGTGTCACTTTCCCTAAGGACCCAGACCTGGGGGGACTGGGTTAGCCTTTATCTTAGGGCACAATGCCCCAGGCAGAGCATGTGCTGGAGTCCTGCATCCTCTCTGTCCATGTTTCCATCTGCTCTGAGTGCCTACCGGGGCTGGGCCACACCGCCTTGCCAAGCTTACAGCTGGGACCCGTGCTGCCTCCACCCCTCACTCAGCCTGAGCTTTGGTCTATTTCATTTACTGAAGTGCTGTAGTTTTATTTAGAGGAAAGTGGGGTGGATTGAGATTCATGACTGGGAGAGAAGAGGCTTCTCCAAAGGGCAGAGGGCCCAGGACCCACATTCTGGGCTGTGGATGGAGAATGCACCTGCTTTCAGATGCACAAATCAGCCAAGATCATGGGGTCCAGGGGTGTCAGGGCCCTGGGGGGACCCTGGTGGAATGGGGAGCAGGGTGTGTCCTAGGAGGCTGTGGAGGAAGGGGAAGTCAAGCCCCTTTCATCTCCATGGTCTGCAAGTTTAGCACCAGAGCTTGCCCAGCCTACTCATGCCACCCTGCTGTGGTTTCCCTGTGGACAGCAATAAAATTATTAGGCTTTGGTCCACCATGGGCTGTGTCCCAATAAAACTTTATTTATAGCAACAGTCTGAGATCTTAATAAAACTTTATTTATAGCAACAGTATGAACCAGGTTTGGCCTTTGGACCATACAAATTGTAGACTGCTAATAAAAATCAAACCCCAAGCAAACTATATCAGTCACAGTCACACTCACCCCAAATATATGTGGAACCTGTTGCCACTGATCCTGACACACACACCCCTGTGATGCTCATGGAGCCTGGTGCTCAATGTCTGATTTCCTTCCCTAGAGCAGGAAGATGTAACGGAAGAAGCTGAGGTTGAGGCCGAGGCTGAGGCTGAGGTTGAGGCCGAGGCTGAGGCTGAGGCTGAGGACACCAATGTAGAAGGTAAGGCTCAGGGAGAGGGTGCAGGGGGGCTTGAGTGTTGGTTAGAGGGACTTCCCTCCATCAAGCAGAGTACCTGCGCAGCTATGCCATCCTGGTTAGGCTCAGCCTTAAACTCCTCTGGTGTGCTTGATCATGGGCTTCTTGGAGCAACCAACTGCAGGGCTATGGGGTGTGGACAGAGAACCCCATTGTGGCCAGGGCTCCTGGCGTGTGTGTGTGTGTGTGTGTGTGTGTGTGTGTGTGTGTGTGTGTGTGTGAGTATATAGCTTTGCTGACGTCTCCCATTCTGTGTAGAAGATGGACAGGAGGAGGAAACCAAGGAAGCAGAAGGTAATTGCTGGTGGCACCAGGAAAGAGGTTTGAGGGGGATCGTCCTGCATGGCATCCTGGGGAGGAGGGGGAGGATGGAAGGGGAGGGGATTGAACTTGGTGGTCCTGTAGGTTTGTGACATGGTCCCTCCCCATCCAGAGCAGCTGACCCTATTGGTGCCTGGGGTGGATCAGGAGTGTCCACTCTACCACTTGAGCTGTGGTTTGTTGACAATCGGTCCATAAGTTGTGCTCCTCCAGCCAGTGCTTGTCAGGCCTCCAGGCGAAGGACAGCGGGTGGGGGGCATGTCCCTGTCCTCAGCTCTCTGGAAGGCAAAGACTTGGGGGAAGGGGGAATTTTAGGGCTCCCTCCTCACTCCGAGGACCCAGAGAGAGGCTGGGAGAGAGGCTTTGACAATTCCCTAGAGCCCCCAAGGATGTATCCCTGGGAGGTGGAGGGAGCTGACACCCTCTTAATTCTCATGGGTGCCTGGTTGGGAGGGATTTCCTACACAAATGGGGAAACTGACACCCCAGCTGTCCAGCTCACTAGGGGCCTCTGTGCTTCCTCTTTCACAGATGGCCCAGTGGAGGAGTCCAAGCCCAAGCCCAGGTGAGCAGTCACATCCCCCAGTGGGGGAGCACAGGGTGGGCAGGTGGGAGGGCAAGGTCGTTCAGTGGGCATGGCTGAGAGTTTTCAGGCACAGGCCACCAGGGATAGTTGTGCAGGCGGTGCATTGTGAAAGAGTGGCTGCCTGAGGGTGCAGGTTCTGGAATTCACCCACCATCATTTTCAACAGGGGACAGCATAGTGCCATCTAGAAACGTGTGGACAAGTCATTGTGGGCAGGCACCCCACCCCATCCCACAGCATGACAAAACTGGGCTTTTCACTTCTCCTCAGAGAAAAGGAGAGATATGGGACATGCACTTGAACCATGCAAGCCTAGGCTGGTATCTTCTGAGTCCAGAGGGTCTAGGCAACTCCAGGGGCTTCTTTATGAACCTACCCCAGGGGCTGGAGTGTTGGGTAGGTGGGGCCCAGCATTTTGGGCCACATTAAACCCACCAGCAGATGGCACTACTCACAGCCTTTCCTGGTTTACTTGGTACCTCCCCTCAGGCTGCCCTTCTCTTGCCCATGATTGTGTCAGACCCCCTCCAGTCTCATATAGCCCAAAGGCCAACTGGGAACCGAGGACTGGAGCCCTCTGGGCCTGGTGGCAGAAGACAAGTTATGTACTGGGTGAGAACTAAAGTGAAGGATGTGGGGCCGGAGAGATAGCACAGTGGTGTTTGCCTTGCAAGCAGCCTATCCAGGACCTAAGGTGGTTGGTTTGAATCCCAGCTGCCCATATGGTCCCCCATGCCTGCCAGGAGCTATTTCTGAGCAGATAGCCAGGAGTAGCCCCTGAGCACTGCTGGGTGTGGCCCAAAAAACAAAAACCAAAAACAAACAAACAAACAAAAAGTGAAGGATGTAGGTTTGAGGGAGGTTCTGAGGGGTCCAGCTCAAGAACTGCCCAGTGTGCAGCTTCTGGCACTGAGGAAAGAGGGGAATGAGGGGAAGAGAGGATGAGGGAGATGAAGGGATGAGAGGATTACAATTGAGAGAATGAGGGAATGGGGGGGGAGAATGAGAGGATTATGGGATAAGAAGATGAGGGGATGTGGGGATGAGGGTGATGAGTTGATGAGAGGATGAGGGAAATGTAGGGGAGAGGGGAATGAGAAGATGAGGGAATGAGGGGAATAAGAGGATAGGGGAATGAAGAGATGAGGGAAATGAGGGGATAAGAGGATGAGGGGAAAAGCAGATGAGGAAAATGAATAGATGAGAAGATGAGGGGAATGAAAGGGTTTGGGGAACAAGGGGATGGCTCTGTTTCCTGGGATACAGGGTGCTGGGGTCCTGGATTGGGGACACTGTGAAGCTTTGCCCTCATACATCCTCCTCTCCACAGGCCATTCATGCCCAACCTGGTGCCCCCCAAGATCCCTGATGGAGAGAGAGTAGACTTTGACGTGAGTCTGGTGGAGCTGGTGGCAGCCATACTGTTCTCTGGGTTTCGGCCCATGTCTGCCCTCGCCTGTAGCCCTGCCCCTCCATCTTGCATGGGGGAAGGCAGTGTTTGACCTGGGCTTCCAGGGACCAGGTGACCTCAGCCCCACATGCACTATAGGACATTCACCGGAAGCGCATGGAGAAGGACCTGAATGAGCTGCAGACACTGATCGAGGCCCACTTTGAGAACAGGAAGAAGGAGGAGGAGGAGCTCATCTCTCTCAAAGACAGGATCGTAGGTTGCTTGTCTCCCACCCAAACATCTCTGCAACCCTGCCTCCTCCAGGAAGCCTTCTTGGGTACCCTTGCTCTGTTAGGATGGCCCATACAGTGGGTCTTGCTGTCTCCTTGCCCAAGTCTGGAGCCAAATCAAGTCCCTGCTCCCTCCAGCCCAAACCCTGACTGTGGAATCCAATGCCTGTTGCTCACCTGCCCGTCACCCTGCCCTGACTGAGGAACATATGATTAATCTGTGGCTGAGTCTGACATCTGCCCTGGAGCTGGAGGTTCCTCAGAGTGCTTGCTATCTTCCCCACCACAAGCTGCTGGCGGGGGTGGGTGGGGGTGGGGGTGTCAGTCGGCAGTGCTCATGGAAGGATGGCGGAGTCTGAATTGTTCGGTTGTGGCTGATCCCTGAGCAGCCTTAGAGGCAGGTCATTCTTGGCTTTGCAGAGGGCCATTTCCAAGACCCTGTCTGAGTTGCTCCGGAGAGCTTAGAGCCACCAGGAAGTGCTTTCCAAAGGCCCTGCAGTCTCTGAGACAGACGACCCGTGGGTCTGTGGCTGTCCCTGTCCGGGGTCCTGGACCTCAGGGGGCCACACTGTGTCCTGCAGGAGAAGCGCCGCGCGGAGCGGGCAGAACAGCAGCGCATCCGCAGTGAGCGGGAGAAGGAGCGGCAGGCCCGGCTGGCCGTGAGTGACCCCCAACCACACTGACACCCTCACTTCCCAGAGACACAGACAGCCCCTGAGACTGCAGTGGGCAAGAGGGTCGGTGCCTAGAACCTTGCCCCAGTGCGCCTTCTCTGGTCCTCACCACCCCAGCACCCTGGGAGAGGCACCCACCCCTCCTGACTGTGGGGGTGCTTGCTTGTATATGGGACTCAGGTCTCCCACAAACACCCTCACAGAATCTCAGCTTTCGCATAAGCATCCCTGGCAGTCAGTCGTTCAGGGCCAGGGTTTCTGGATCTCACCCCCTCCAAACCCCTTGTTCACCCGCCCTCTGGAAACCAGGAAGAGCGGGCCCGGCGTGAGGAGGAGGAGAACAGGAAAAAGGCCGAGGATGAGGCCCGGAAGAAGAAGGCCTTGTCCAACATGATGCATTTCGGAGGTTATATCCAGAAGGTATGTGGGGGGCAGGCTGGGGAGAGGGTATCACAGACAGGACACAGCCAGAAGTGAGCCCTGGGTACACCTGGTATGGCCCCCCAAACCAGACCAGACAGAAAAACAACCAGGTGTGTGCATAAAGGATGGAGCAGTGGAGGTCCTGACGGGGGTCCCTTGAAGGGTAGAACCCCTGCCAATGCAGGGAAAGCCATGCCCAGTCTCTCCACCTGACGGCTTCAGGGGTCATAGACAGGTCCACTGTGCCCCAGATCCCAGCTCAGTCTGGGAGCCTCAAGGTAACAGAGAGCCCTGGGCTCTCTGTCCTTGCCTGCAGCCCTGTGGAACACTACTGGGTACCTCTAGGTGTGGCTTCCTCATGGGGAAAAATGGTGCTGTTACCTCCCTATGGAGGTTGTCCCTGCTCTAAGCAAAGATTTCTAGCCCCTTTGAAGGCTAGCTAGATCGGCCCCAGTGGGCCTGGCTCTGTTGAGTTCACCCCCATCCCTGCCCCAGTGCTCAGGCCCTGGAGGGTGGCTGAATCATGCTCCTTCTCACCCTGTCTTTCCACCTCCGTCTCGGCCCTGTCTTCTGTCCCTCCTCTGTCTGTCCTGTCCGGCCTCCATCTTTCTCTCTCGATCTCTCCCTCATGGTGCCCTGGCTTGGCAGGCCCAGGTGGGTACCAAAGCCTCATGCTCGTGTCCTCCCCAGAGTTCTGGGGGCCTCACAGAGGGGCTCCCACTCAGGGGGGAGTGTTTGGGGGGCTGAGGGGTACAGGTGAGGGGGGGAGCCCCTAGAGTGATAGAAGGGCCAGGACCTGAAGGACTCTCCTGGCCCCTGCCTCAGTTTCTCTGGGGCACACAGCAGGAGATAGGGTGGGAAGTGGCAAGACCAAGTGAAGGTCATTGTTGAGGGGACTCTGTGTGTGTGTGTGTGTGTGTGTGTGTGTGTGTGTGTGTGTGTGTGTGCATGTGTGCTATGCTCTAGCCAACTCCCCTGCTGTCACCCCCCTCCAGACAGAGCGGAAAAGCGGAAAGAGGCAAACGGAACGGGAAAAGAAAAAGAAGATCCTGGCGGAGAGGAGGAAGGCTCTGGCCATCGACCACTTGAATGAAGATCAGTTGAGGTGGGGGATTTGGGGGAAGTGTCTGTAAGCCTCTGGTCTAGGGCAGGCGGCGCCTTCTCAGAAGTCACACCAGAGGGCGTTGTCGCCACACATTTCTCCCAGGCACCGTGAGTGGGCGAGGCTGGGAGCGGGTCTGTGCTTTGCTGATGAGGGAGAGAAGGAGGTAGGAGTCTCTGAAAAAAAATCTAACCTGCACAGACCCTCACTCACATACACCAGCACTTGTATTGCTGCGCCAAAGGGCTGATCCCTTACTTTGCTTCTCACCCCGTTCTATGCCCTGTTGGCTCCTGAGCAATGGGAGAGTTCTTGTTAGCTGGACAAGGGAAGCCCTAGGGAGTCCCTGTGCCCCTAACCCATCCTCTCACCCTGCAGGGAGAAGGCCAAGGAGCTCTGGCAGAGCATCTACAACCTGGAGGCTGAGAAGTTCGACCTGCAGGAGAAGTTCAAGCAGCAGAAGTACGAGGTGAACATCCCAATTTTCTCCCTATTTCCCCATGTGGGGGCTACAAGGTGAGCACCCCCATTTCCTCAGTTCCCCAGGTAGGGATTATGAGGTGAATTCTCCTCCTGGGCCCCAGGCAGCTTCTGACAGGTCTGGAGCAGAGCTGGCAGCAGCCATGCACTCTCTTCCCTTGGTCCCTGACTAACTCCTTCAGGTCCAGTGAACACAGTAGGGGTGTGTACTGCAGGTCTGCATCCTGCCCCTCACACAGGCCTCTGCGGGGACACCAGGATATCGCAGCATGAAGCCACCAGGCATACCTTGGGGCCCTAGAGATACCCTGACTTGGGCACTGCCCTCCCCTCTTCCTGTCCCACCTCTTTCCCTCATTCACCCCTCTCAGCCCCTTCCCCCCCCCCCCCAGGATCCCTCCCCCAGGCAGCCTGAATTCAGAGATCCCCATGAACCTACATTTTTTTCTCTGCAGATCAATGTGCTCCGGAACAGGATCAACGACAACCAGAAAGTGTAAGACGCAGCCCCACCAAATCCTCATCCTGCCCCTGCCCCTTGCTCTTCAGGGCGCTAGTGAGAGCTCCCAGTCCAGCCCCTCAAGACCCCCACCCCAGCTGCTCCCAAGCCCATTGAAGTCCAGCCCTGATCCAGCTAACTGGTCCTGCTTTTCCACAGCTCCAAGAGCCGCGGGAAGGCCAAGGTCACGGGGCGCTGGAAGTAGAGGCCATCTTGTCCTCTTCTGCAGCCCTCAGCACTAGGGGCCTCCCAAGTTCCCCCCACCCCACCTGGACCCAACTCTGTGGAAACTGGGTACTCCAGGCCTGGCCCCTTGCCTGCTTCATGCCAGTAATAAAAGCTGTTTTTGGCCCCAAGAGTCGCTGTCACTGTCCTGCACTGAGAAACTGAGGCCAAGACCAGCCTATGGGGTGAGTAGACAGCAGATCCTGGCCTCAAGTACCAGCACCTACTGGATGGACTTCTAGTGAGGAGATGGTGGAGGCCTAGGCTTGTGAGAGCCGGAGACTGGGGGGCTTGGGGTGCTGTGGAACTGGTCTCTGTGTGAACTGATGAGTCACCAGCAGCACCAGGGACAGACTGTCCAGCAGGCTGGTGGGTGGCCCCGCCTGAGTCACTCAGGGAACAATGGAGCTCTTTGACCACCTGCATTTCTTCCCCTCTGCCAGGGCACCCAGAAGCCGGCATCTGACAGCCGACAGGGTAGGAAGGCAGGAAGGCTGGTTTCACTTGGCAGCTGCCTAGGCCAGCTCTGGGATGGTACCTCAGTTTCCCCTGCCTGTGCATTGAACATCCTGTAGGGCTAACTGCACACTGGCCCCTCCTAGAGTTCCTGAGCTATGAAGACATTCTGGTTTTTTGTTCTGGGAGTGAGAAGATAATGCACCTCTGCCAGGAAGGCCTCCCATTCCCAGTATGTCACTCCCAAACCTGCCCACAGTCCTGTAGCCAGCTGAGACTCTCTGCCCACTCCGCCCTGCTAAAGCTTCCTCCGAAGGAGAGCCAGGTGTCAGATGGCCTGTCTAGTAACTCCCTCCTGCCACAGCCGCAGAAGCTGTAACAGGTGCTAGATATGGGGGTGGGGGGTCCTCTGGAGTCTGTGAGGCCTCATTACTCTCCATTCATGATATCACTTACTACATTCATGCATTTACTTATCTACTCATCATGCATCTATTAATTCATCCATTCACTCATGCACTTACTCATTCATACATTCACTCATTTGTACATTTACTCATTCATGCATTCACTCACTTTATTCATGCATTTATCCATTTGTTCATTCATTATGCATTAAACTTATTCATGCATTTACTCATCCATGCATTCTCTCATTCATTATCCATGCATTTATTCACTCATTCATTCTTTTACTCTTCCATACATTTACTTATTCAGGCATTCACTCATTTATTCATGCATTCACTTACTTGTTATCCATACATTCATTCAATCATGAATATACTCATTCTTGCCTTCACTCTTTTATGCATTTTTCTTTCATTTATTCATGCAATCACTTATACATTCACTCATTCATGCATTCACTTACTCATGTAATCACTCATTCATTCATTCATGATCTTCTGTGCCAAGAAGATCTACCTAGATCTACCTAGAGACTGATGTAAAAAGGCAGTGGAACCCCGGAATTTACTGCCCAGAGGGAGGGAGAAAGAGCAGAGAATTCCAGTTCACTGGTCAGCAGGCAGAGGCCACTGGCCCCAGACTGGTAGAGGAAAAGTTTTCTGCAGTGAGTCCTGGGGTGCAAGATATCAGGACAGAGGGGAGACAGGGCCTGGGAACATGAAGGGGGAGAGCCCACATGTCCCACTCAGTCTGTGGGAACAGGAAACTGAAGTTCAGTCCTTGTCCTGCAAGGTGGGTGGGGAGGCAGGTCTGGGCCCACTTTCTATAAAGGGACCATGCAGCCCTTTCTGCCCTGGGCTCCCTACACATTCCTGGGGACTCCATGTCCACTTTCTCATGATCTCAGCAGTTGAATATGGTGGGGCAGAGCCTGAGCCCAGCAAGGTGTAGTTTCAAAACAAAACCCGAAAAGAAACAGAAACCATACACAGTCCATGCAGCTAGCTTTTTCATAGGACCCTGGGGAGGGCTGACCCGGCAGCCAGGGCCTAGAATCCTGTGTCAGGTTCAAGGGAAACTCCTGTCTAGCACCCCTGGCAGGGGCCCAGCCCCTCTGCAGCCTCTCCTCTTCCCTCATGTCTGTGGGGCCTGCCCAAGGCCCACCCAGTTAGGCTGTGATTCACAGAAACCAGCTTGGTCACCCCGCCCCACTTCCCTGGCACCGGCTCATCCCGGCCCACTGCCCACCCCAACTTCCAGGGCCATTTAAGCTGATCTCAAGGGGACAGTTGGGAGACAGCGCCCGGCCCCAGGGCGCAGCCCCACCCGCCTCTGTGGCCCTGTGCTGCCGCCACGCCTCAGCACACCCTAGTGCCAACGCGGTTCTCCCGGTCGGGTGGGCCTGGGTGCCGCGGATCAGCACCGGGAGGGCTGCTGAGCTGCTTCCAGGCGCCACAAGAGCTGACGCTGCGCTGGGCAGGGCGGATGGTACAGCCATATGGCGCATGCGTTGCGCTCTGGAGGACACTTGGGGTGTGGTGTGGCCTAGAAGCCTCCAGCCTAGTCCCAGGCTTCTTGGAGAAGCAGGACTGGAACTGGCCCGAGTTGGGGGTCACAGGCAGAGAGGGTGGGTGGGAAGGACTATGGAACAGCAGGGTCCCCTGCTGCTCCCAATTTACTCATGGGGTCCTACCTGCTGCCTGGCCTGGGGGACTATGGATGCCCCACTTGCAAGGCACCGATAGGTGCTTCCATGACTTATAGGGTCCCAGAGTCCCCTGGACGTGAACACAGGCTGTTGTCATCCTGGAGAGGTATATGCAGACTCGCTGCTTCTTCCATGACTGCTGAGCCCCTCCGTGCCCCCTCTGCACCCATTTCCCTGATGCTCCTTCAGAGCATCCCCATCCTGCCTCCCTACACTCAGCTCCAGGGCTGTGCAGCTTTGGGGAGAGTGGGTACAACCAGAACAGTAGTCTCTGGATGGGAGACTCTGGGCCAAGGACTTGGATTCACAAATTTGCCACTAACTGGCTGGCCTGGGCTACAGCCCTGAATCCCAATTTCTTCCTCTGCAGAGTGGTGGTGACTGGCATGGTGGTGGCCAGAAGGTGGGAATAAGTGTGTGGGGTAGCCAGCACAGGGGCAGAGCAGTACTGGGGAGCAAGTTGTGTAGGAGCAAAAGGGGAGGGACCCTACTAGTTTGGGACACAGGCAGAGGTAGGAGAAGGGCGTTAAGCCTAAACAGTTGGGCCCAGGGTCACAGTGCAGGGACTTGAAGTCCAGCTGGCTCTGCCATGAACTGTCAGCCCAGATACAACCAAAGGGGGGCCTGTGGGATTCCTGCCCTGAGTCTAGCCAAATGAGGCCCCACCCAAGTGAAGCCTTGCTCCACCTTTCAGAAACTAGGTTGGAGTTGAGGCTGGGCAGTCCTGACTGCAAGGCCTGTCACCTGATCCACTGGGTACAGATCTGTGTCAGGAAGGGCTGGAGCTGAATGAAAGAATTTCTGGGAGAATCCGTGGTCCCCACACTGGCTTCCATAATGCATCTCAGGGTTGGGGTGTGTGTGTGTGTGTCACTGATTACCTAGAACTGGGGAGGCTGATTCTTACACCTCGTTGTGGGCTGCCACCCCCACACTTGTCACACCTTTTATACCCCCCCACACCTGCCACCCCCTCACCTGAGTGAAATGACAGTCTGCACACACCTGACCCCTCAGCTTTTCATATGGTCTCTGCACCTGCCCTACATCACTTGGATAGAACCTGGAAGTGACAGAGGCCTTGGCTGGGAGGCAGCAACAAGGGTCCTTGATCCTGGGAAGGGCTGGCATCCATGCCAACCCTGGGCTCAAGCCCTGGTGCCCACTCCCTCCTTTCTGTACCCACCAGTTCCCTGGCGTGGCCCAGGGTGGGTCCTACTCATCCCTCCTCGCTCCTGGGCCAGGTTGGGCCCTTGCTGGTCATGGGAAGATGCATCTGGGCCTTACTCACCTCTTCTAGCCTCACCCTGTGAAGCGTGAGGGACCCGCCTGGCCCCTCTTCTGAAGACTCGGCACCCTGGTGATTGTCAGCTATGTGCATGGTGTGCAGGAACCTTTGCATGAACTCCTCAGCCCAGCTTTGTCATCTTGAACCCTCTACCTCATCTTAAATCTGAGCCCCTACGGGGTGCCCCAGCTCTTCCAGACCTCTCGTGGTTCAGCATCTCCTTCTGCCTTTCTGTTCTGTGGCATTGGCTCAGATTTCTGGCTCTTGGGGCTGCAAGACTCCTCTCTGGGTGTCTCCCCTTCCAGAAAGCCTTCCTGGATCAGCTCAGATCATGCTGCTTCCAGTATGAGACACAAATGCAGCCAGAGCACCTGTCATCCAGCAACTGGTGAAAGTGCATTCTTGGAGCTACCTTCTATTTATTGTTTTTAGTTTATTTCTTTGCACCACTCCCAGTGGTGCTCAGGGCTCACTCCAGTTCTTTGCTTAAGGATTACTTCTGACATTGCTCAAGGGAACATGTGCAGTGCCAGAGTGCAAACCTGGGTTGGCTGTGTGGAAGGCAAATGCCTCCCCACTGTGCTTCTTGCCCAGAGCTGGCAAGCACTGTAGTTTAGGATTACTGCCTAGGGGTTACCCTGGCCAACATTCCTAAGAAAGTATTCTGGACCCTGGCTCAGCCAATATGAGTGGCTGCAGGCAGAAGAAGGTATTTTTCTCCTGAACCCAGTGGTCTGTTCACAAAGGAAGGTCACATGTCAGCTACAGTCAGCTGACCAGTCTTTCCAGGCCCCGGCTTCTGGAGGGCTCTGCTAAGGCTCAAGATAAGGAGTGGCGAACAAGTTCAACACAAAGAGCCAGAATTTTAAACTGTGAGAGTCAGAGAGCCACACCATGCAGTGACTTGCCAAAACAGACAAATACTCACACAAAAGCATATAATTTTAACAATAATATATTAAACACATAGTGCATTTTGCCATTTTGAGTGAGGGTAAAAATCCTGCAGTGATGGTGAAGGTGTGCTGCGTCCTCCACACTAAGAACTAACAGCAAGATATGACCCAGCATGTGACGGCAAGATATGACCCAACATGTGACACACGGGTTCCCACTCGCTGGCCCGAGCAGTTGTTTCCGAGGGATGGGAGACGGGATGACGCAGCCTGGGGGCAGGACTTAGCGCTCGGAGATCTCTCCTCAGAGGTCCCTCCTCAGAAGCAGCAGAACAAAATCCAAACTTGGCAAAGAGCCACAGTAAACAAAATCATGATAAGAGGCAAAGAGCCTCGTTCATTTTGGCCGGGAGCCGCGTGTTCAACACCCCTGCTCCAGATGCTCCCTTCACCAGTGCATCTCCGCATGCAGGGACTGTGTTGCCAAGTGCCCAGGCCTTGACAAACCATAGACTCTTGTCCTGCTGGGCACCAGCTTCTCTAAGTGTCTGTCAGAGGAAAGGAAACTGAGTCACCTCACAAAGGCAGGGGTGTGTGAGGATAGGAATGTGTAAATTCGAGTCAGTCTGTATATATATCTATGCTTATGTGTGTGGGTAGATGTGTGTGTGTGTGTGTGTGTGTGTGTGTGTGTGTGTGTGTGAGAGAGAGAGAGAGAGAGGATATGTGAGTGTGTTAGCTCATCTGAATAGGAGTATGTGAGTCTGGAGTTTGTCTCTATGGGTGAGTGTGTGAATCTGTGTGTGAATACTGCATGCTTGACGTCTGTGTATGTGTGTACATGTCTACATGTGTGAGTGACTATATTTGTGTCTGTGTGTATATTTCTATGTGAATGTGAGTCTGTGTATATATATGTATATTTCTGTGTGTGCATGAGACTACCTTGTAGGGGTGTTTGCTTGTGTGAGTCTGTGCTTCTTTCCTTATGTGTGCGCACATCTGCATTGTGAATCTGTTGTCTGTAATTGTGTGTGATGAAGGGAGTTAGAGAAACTTTGCAAGTCTCTACCTTCATAAACATGGATACATATCCACACACATACTTCCATCCACACAGACATCCAATGAACATATATCCACATGCACACCCACCCACATACTCATATGTACACATATGCACCCACAATTCACACAGTTCATGCACATATCCACACACACCTATATGCACCATACGCACAAGAACGCACTTCCACACACACAGACACCAATTCTGCATGAGCCTCTCACAGGGCCTGGTAAGGGGCTGAGCTGGGCCAGAGATTGGGAGTTTCTCTGCCGCCCCTACCACAAAGCCTTATAGCTGGGTCAGTGGCACATCTGCATCTGGAGCAGGATGTCTTCACAGCTGATTTGAATCCCAGATGTCCCCTGTGTCCCAAAGCCAGGGGCTGGCATGACTGCAGGGAGGGGCTCAGGAAGGGCCCATCCTGCTGTCTAGTCGCAGCAGTTGGAGGCACCACCCTGAGACTCCTCAGTGACCTGAGGCTCAATGGCTCTGGAAGGCGGGACTGGCCCGGCCAGCCTGAGCACTGACTCACTGGCTTTGGCTGGCCTGTGTGTGGCAGAGGATTGAGGCAGGAGGGTGGGGATGCGGGCAGGAGGCCCAGGTGCCCGTGGACATGGGAAAGACCCACTGAGCTCAGGCACCAGCAGAGCAGCCAGGATGGGAGGAAGCAGTGCTGCTCTCTTCCTGAGGCTGGAAGGAGTCAAGGGGCTTCACCGGGCCTCAGGTCTGTGGCAGATGCAGCTTCTGCTGTCCACCGCACAGCATATTCAGCTACAGGCCTGCTGCCCTGAAGGCCAATGGGTCCACCTACGCCCAGAATTCTGTTAGCAAGTCCAGTGAGGGTCCAGTCAGTCCATTACCCTAGCAATTACAGAAAGGGCTGTGTGTGTGTGTGTGTGTGTGTGTGTGTGGTGTTGTGTGTATGGCCGTGTGTGGTGTGTGCTATGTGTGTGAAGTATGACTTGTGGGATGTGTGACTGTTATGTGCCTTTGTGTGATTCTGTGTATGGTATGTGTGTGAGTGTAACTGTGTGTATGTGTATGAATGTGATTATGTGGGGTGTTTGTGTATATGACTATGAGGCGTGTGATTTTGTGCGTATGGTATGTGTGTGTGTGACCATGTATGTTGTGTGTTATGTGTTTGAGTGAGACTTGTGTTGCATGTATGACTGTGAGGTGTGTGTGACTGTGTGTGTGGTATATATGACTTGTGTGGGGCGTCTGTCTGTGTGTGTGTATGTATAATGTGATCCAACACAAGCCCAATGTCCTTGCAGTCACAGGCTTCTGTGCTCGCTCTGACTCCAGCACCCTGTGGTTTTGGGTTGTGACTAAACTTGGATGCCTTGAACCTGAACTCAGGGCCTCACAGAAGAGTGAGCAGGTTCCCTGGCTGAGGAAGCTTAGGGGCCCAAGTGGACTATCCTGAGCAAAGGCCTGGTGTTGAATTAAATAATTAAGGATGGGGCTGGATGGCGATGGATGGTGAAGGATTTCTTTCTGCCACTCCAGGCCACGTGGCTCTGCAACCCCATTTAGCCGGTGAGTCCCAGGCCCAGGTGAAACGCGAAATCACTCACTCACAGGCAGGCTTCAGGAAGCATTAACTTTATTCATGCCCTATTCGCCACATGTGTGTGGCCTATCTCATAACCTTTCAAGCATTCAGCCATTCTTGGCTAGCCCTGCGTCTTAACTCACTTCAGCCATCTTCAGGGCCAAAGGAAACGGCCAAAAGGGCCGAATTCCCTCGGTTCCAGCCTTATCTAACTTTTCCAAGACCCCTCCCAGGAATGGGAGGGTCTTGCAGGTAAGGTTACACCTAATATTCAGTTCCCAAGACCCCTCCCAGAAATGGGTGGGTTTCAGGTACACCACAGCCTGGTTCCTTCTCCATGGCCCCAAGATGGAGACCAGGCCAAGGCTGGTGAGACACAGACTGAGGAGTAAGTGAGGGGGCATCCTAAGACACAGGGGACTGCTGGCTAGTTATCAAAGGGCAGAGTACTCTAAAGAGGGAGGTCAGGAGGGCACATAGGATCCATTTTCCTGGGAGCATCTATGTATCAACACAAGCATGATTTTTAGTCCCATTTCTGAGACTGTGTATCCAAGTCCTCTGCATTCTCTTCCCAGTTTACTGACTTTTCAGGATCATCTACAATCCCATTTACAACTGACCAGATACACTGAAACACTTCCTGTTTTCCTTTTTCAAGTGGTACCAGGACTCAAACACAGCCATGCCAGTCCCTTTCCTTCTATTTCCATGAGTATGGGAACATGTTCTGAGTTGGGTACGGTGCTGGCTGCTGAGAAAGGTCCCAGAGAGCATAAATCAGGGCTCCTGCCACAGGGATGTCTGCATTCCACCAGGGAAAGGGGCAGAGGTGGCATAAGTCTAGACCTGATCTGGGTCTCCACACAGGTGCCAGTGGGCTGAACCCCATGACCAGGCCTCCAAGGATAAACAGGCTTCTGACAGGCAATGCCAGGTAGAGCACACTGGGTAGGAGAAATGACATCATGACATGGAATAAAATGGGCACATTGTGTTTGGAGAGACATCGTCTGGGTGTAGCATGGAGGGAGGGAAGGAGTGGACAGAACAAATTGTGAGAGTAAATTGACCTCACAATTCTCCTCCAGCCACTGGGAAGTGGCAGGAGCTTTGTCTTCTGTGGTGGCTACTTTGGTGGCTGGAATGGGTTAGGATGGCCGGTAGAAGGCACTATCTCCAGCCATGGCCAAAGCCAAGTTCCAAGATGACTCTGAGTGATGGGCAAGGAGGGAAAACGATGTTTTCAGGTTTTGAATGAAAAAGGAAGTTCTGAAGATAAGGCCAAAACTGCTGCTTGGTTTAGTGAGTTGGGGATGGGAATTTCCTTAACTTACTATTTTGTTTCTCAAAAGTAAATGCATCCTTATCATCAGGTAGGCTTTCAACTTGGGGGAACAAAGAGTGAAAGCCAGGAAGGAGTAGGAGGG
Source organism: Suncus etruscus (assembly GCF_024139225.1). Taxonomy (NCBI): domain Eukaryota; kingdom Metazoa; phylum Chordata; class Mammalia; order Eulipotyphla; family Soricidae; genus Suncus; species Suncus etruscus. The sequence goes on from NC_064850.1 coordinate 68,336,181, forward strand.
GAACCAAACTATGTCTAAGAGAGCTGAAGTGGGCTGTGTGAGTTTCCCTCTTGGGGCCTTAGTTTCCTTGAAGGAGCAACAGAGACAAGCACAATGTCACGACTTTCTCACCAAGCCCCAGACACCCTTGCTGCCTCCATCCCACTCTTCTGCCTTGCTTGGCTCACCACACTCACCCCTAATCCACCTTGGCAATTGTTCTCTACATGCATGCGCCTGCAAATGCTGAGCAGTGACTGCAATGCCCTCTGCAGCCTCTGCCCACTCTGCCCCTTCCTGTGAGTTTGAGCCAGCAGCAGCTTTGTTCTGACCCAGCAGGCCTGGGGAACAGTCATTTCTCTGCTCTTTGAACAATGGTTATTCTCAGCATCTTCTGGACACTATGGCCACGCTCACCCTCTGTGACTGGTGTTTGTGGATTTAGATGTGGAGGTGAAAAATAGGGAATAGGAACATTTGGGTCTGCCTTGAAACTCAACTTCCATCTTGTGAAACCAAGGTTTTGTGCATTTTGGATCACCATAACCCCTTTGGGCATCCCAGTTCCCTCTTCTCATTCTCCTGAAATCTTTATTTCTTTTTATAATTATTGATTTTTGGGCCATACTTAGTGGTGCTCTGGGCTTATTCCTGACTCTGTGCTCAGGGATCATTCCTGGTGTACTTGGGAGACCATGTGGGATGCAGGGGATTGAACCTGAGCCTGCTACTTGCAAGGCACATGTCATTTCTACTGTACTATGGCTCTGGCTCCCCCCCAAAAATATTTGTTCCTGATTGATGTCACTTGTTCAAGATTCTTCTTGTTTTCACTCCTGCTCATTTCCACATTTACAAGCATATTTCATCCAATACTCTGATCCCTTTGCTGATTTATAATCTCAGTTCCAATTTAGGTATTTACTCCATTGTAGTATCCAGGAGGACAATTTCTTCTTAATTTCCATCTCAAGCAATGAAATAACCGCTATACCTGATGGTGCTTAGGTGTTACTTGTGGCTCTGCGCTCAGAAATTACTTCTGGCAGGTTCAGGTACCATATGGGATGTCAAGGATTGAATCCGGGTTGGCCACATACAAGGCAAATTCCCTACCTGCTGTGTTATTGCTCCAGTCCCAGTGACCCTCACTTAATTCTCAACTCGCTACTTCAAGGACCTCAATTCTAATTCTTCTTCTACAGCTATTTGTTTCTGTAGCCAGCTCTCACTCCTGGCCTTCTTTCCCTGGGGAAAGCTTGGTTTTAAAGCCCACACTTATTCCATTACATCCACCCTTTACTCTCTTGCCTCATTGTGTCTTCCTGGGAAATTCCTCAATCAACGCTTTCACTGGTCAAACACCTGAATCTACAAAGTAATCATAGGTGGGTGGAGAGATGCCAAACCCAGGCAAATGCTCTGTCTAAATTCACCCCCACAGGTGCCCAGCACTGCTTGCCTGACCATTGAGTGGCTTATTTTTCAGTCCCCTATGTTCCTAGTAAACGATTTCATACCTCCCCAGCATCTCACACGATCTCTTCCATCATCATTGCAAAGAGCCAGACTTCTTATCTCACGGAAAATATGGAAGCAAAACAAAAACTTGAACGCCAACAAACTGGCTCCCTTGCTTCTCTACCCACGTCCCTGCTGCTGACTGAGAATGGATTGTTTAGTGTCCAAAGCAGACTCTGCTACTACAGCCAGGCTGGGCCTCTGCTCAGCACCTGCCTTCTCCCATCATGCTTAGAGGCTCTCTCTTCTGGACCAGTCTCCTCACCCACTCAGCCTTTCCTCTTGCAAATAGCTTCTCCTGAGGTCATAATTTACTTCCATCAAGAACACAATTATCTCTCTTTATATAAAAAATTCTTAGAAAAATGTTCAAACTTACCCTCTATTTCCTCTATTTTATCTTTTTTTTTTTTTTAAGCCACATCAGACAGTTCTCAAGGCTTATTCCTGGCTCTGCACTCAGGGATCACTCTGGCAGGCTCAGGGGACCAGATGGATTCTGGGGATCAAACCTGGGTTGGCTGCATGCAAGGCAAATGCTCTACCAGCTGTGCTATCTCTCCAGGCTTTCTTCTATTTTTTCTTTTCTTTTCTTTTCTTTTTTTTTTTTGGTTTTTGGGTCACACCCAGCAGCGCTCAGGGGTTACTCCTGGCTCTATGCTCAGAAATCACCCATGGCAGGCACAGGGGACCATATGGGATGCCGGGATTCGAATCACAGTCCTTCTGCATGAAAGGCAAACGCCTTACCTCCATGCTATCTCTCCTGTCCCCTATTTTTTCTTAAACCCACTCAAATCAAGTTCCTGCTCCTCTTATGTACCTTGTAAGGGCACCAGTGAGTCTTATGGCATTTTAAGTTATGGTGATTAATTCCCCTAATGCAGCATGTTAATGACCTAATAAGGAAGTTGGAGCTCACCACCCAAAAATTGTGAGGCACTTGGTGAATGACCCAATTCTTTTTTTTTTTTTTTTTTGGTTTATGGTTTTTGGGTCACACCCAGTGACGCTCAGGAGTTACTCCTGGCTACATGCTCTGAAATTGCTCCTGGCTTGGGGGACCATATGGGACACCAGGGATTGAACTGTGGTCTGTCTTGGGTCAGTCATCTGCAAGGCAAACGCCCTACCACTTCGTGACAGCTCCGGACCCAAATGTCCCAATTCTTTTTAGCTAATTCACCCGTTATGAAACTTCTTTATGGGGGGGGGGGTGGACACAGTCTGGTGTTATTTGGTAATTACTCCCAGCTCAGTGCTCAGGGAACATGTAATGTTGGGAACTGGACTGCCCATCTGCTCAGCCTTTTTTAACATTTATTTTTATTTATTTTATTTTCTTTGGGTCACACCCGGCTGCATTCAGGGGTTACTCCTGGCTCTACACTCAGAAGTCACTCTTGGCAGGCATGGGGGACCATATGGGATGTCGGAATTTGAAACACCATCCTTCTGCAGGCAAGGCAAACACCCTACCTCTATGCTATCTCTCCAGCCCCATGCTCAGACTTTTTGATTTGTCTCTCAGCCCCATGAAACTTCTTAAGGGCTGGACCAGAGCAATAGCACAGTGGGGGAGGTCACTTGTCTCACACTCAGCAAACCTGGATTTGATCCCCAGCATCCTATAGGTCCCCTGAGCTCATCAGGAGTGATCTCTCAGTGTAGAGTCAGAAGTAATCCTTGTGTATCACCAGATGTAGCCCCAAACCAAAAAAAGTTTAAGGGTTAACTATTAGGTTGAGAATGTGGGTCGAAATAACTATTGGGCTGGGAATGTGGGTATGGAAACCTTTTTATTCATATATATATATATATGTACAGAGAAAATATTTGTCTTTTAGTTAATTTAGTTGATATGCTTATTATGCCAAGGATTGAACTATAGCTTTATAGCCTGCACAGGGCCCTGGAATGTTTCTTACCCGAATGTTTCCTGCTGCTCCGACTTTGTCTTATTGACTTACATGTGCTGAATCTTCTCAGGAGCATGCAGATTTTCCCCAACTTGTAGCTGTCTGGATCCCATCTAGCTCTGTTAAAAACCTGCTGTAATGTCTCACTTTTCCCTTGGGGTCTTGGTTGCCTCATCTATAAATTTTATTATTATTGTTATTGATTTTGGGTCATACCCAGCAGTGCTCAGGACTTATCTCTGGGTCTGAGCTCAGGGATCACTCCTGGCAGGGCTTGGGGGATCCATCTGGGGCGAAGGGTTGAACCCAGATCAACCACATGTAAGGCAAGCAAGCACCTTACCCACTGTTCTATCTCCATCCCTCAAGGACATGCTTGATTGTTTATATCATTATATCAAATGTTAGTTGATTGACTGGCGGGGGAGCAGAGTGGTCACTTGGAGAGTGACAGAAACAGGGGGTACTAAGGGTTTTAGGAAGCAGAGAATAATTTTCTTTGTATCTGTGTGGATTTCCCTGGAGCTGACCACATTTGAACTGCACAATTTAGCATGCCTACTTTATTAAACTGTAACTTCACATTTAAATACTTGGGGACTTTGAATTTCTTTTCTTTTTTTTATTTTTGGGCCACATCCAGCTCAGGGGGTTACTCATGGCTATGTGCTCAGAAATCGCTCCTGGAGGGTCAAACTGTGGTCCATCCTAGGTCAGCCACATGAAAGGCAAATGCTCTACCTCTGGGCCACCACTCTGGCTCAGGACTTTGAATTTCTAATGACCTCTGTCAATCCTATTTTTAGGTCTCATAAAACTGTTGGAGGACCCAGATCTAGTATAGGTGGCCCTATGGCCCACTGAGCAGCCAGCACCCCTACTTTTGTTTTAGATATGCCCCCACAAAGGCATATCTGATCCTACAAGGGCCAGTCACCTCCCTGTCAGGAAGAGAAGGAAGAGGCAAAGATGACAAAGATCTGGAGCCTTTTAAGTCACCAGTTCAGACACAACCCTGAATAGATTTTTCCCAGCAGCGAGTCCATGGTCTTTCCTGGTGAATCTGGGTGGCTTCTTATAACTGGAACCTGGTAACATTCTTCCATCTTGGCAGCAGCCTGATAGCAGCTCTGACCAGCCACTGCCAGACACTCTGCCCTGAGGAACCCCATACGTGCCTTGTCACATACTGTCTGTTCCAGTAGCTTCTCCAGGAGGACACAAGAGGTGCCCACATTCAGGAAAGGGGGCTGGAGTCCCTCCTCAGAGGGCGTTCGTCCATCTATAGGACAGCCTGGGTCCTGCTTCACCCCAGGAGTAGTTGGCCCCTTCACAAGCTGGGTAACTTGGGTGTATTTGATTTTGTTTTGGGCTACACCTGGTGGTGCTTTGGGCTTACTCCTGGTTTTGCAGTCAGGGGATTACTCCTGGTGGTGCACTGAGGAACATATGTGGTACCAGGGATTGAACCTGGTCCTCTGATTGCAATGCAAATGCTCTACCCACTGTAGATGCTCGGCCCTGACTTGGGAGCATTCAACTTACTTGTACAATGAAGGCAGCAACATCAGCCTCAAAGCATCCGTCTGTGGATCAAGAGTTCAGGCACAAGCAAGTCTAAGGGGTGCTGGCCCTCACCCTCACCCTTTCACACTCCTCCCCTCACCTCTGGTGATGACCTCTAATCTGGGTACTGGGTCGGACACTGGAGATCCCAAGTTCTCCTCAACTTTGTTCCCCATAGAAACCCTCAACAATCCATTCCTTGCAAAAGCTCAAAGAAATGCCAGCAATTTATTAATTTCCTCTATTTCCAAAAACAAACAAACAAAAAAGAGCAAATACACAGTGTATCACACAGGGAGACTGGGCCCGGCCAGTACCAGGTTCCTGTACCATTGATGGGTGGGGGACAGTAAACATTGAGCTCCCCGCCCCTCCCCACAACCCTGACTCCTTTTCCTTTTAGCTAGGCTCTGAGCTGGGTAAGGCAGGCTCCTCATAGCCCCTGATGGGTGGGGTGCTTATATGGGAGTCCGTGGGATCTGAGCAGGGGTAGCGAGGGGGTCTGATTCCTTCCCCAGTAGGTACCAAGTTGGCATCTTGTTTAGGGTCTCTACCCTGCCTCCCCTACTTATTCCCAACCTCTAGCCCCCCATAGCTGGTGACAAGCCTGGATCAGAGGCTGAGAGGACCCCCAACCAGTGTCACCAACTCTCTTGCTACCACTAATCCCCCTTGCCCTGATTAGTTGGGACAGTTTTTAGTGACCGGAGCCCAGGCCTTGGGTCTCTGTGTACCCACATGCCTGCTGACCTCTAGAAGAGAATTCAGGAGATGTCGAAGCGGACAGGTCCCCCGCATATGAGGGCCCAAGCACTCTGAGAAGTGAGTACCATGGGGCCCCCCCGCGGTGAATAGAGGACAGTGCGGTGCACTGGGCTCAGGGGCCTTGAGTGGGCATGAGTCTGTGTGGACCCACCAGGGCAACCACACCCCCAACAGGCACATCCTGTACAGGGTGAGCTTTCAGTTGCCAGTAAAGAGGAGGGGAGACTTGAAGAAGAGGAGGAGGAAGGAGAAGGATAGGGGACAGGGCAAGAGAGGGGAGCAGAAAAGGAGGAAGAGAGAGGAGGAGAAAGAGAGGAGGAGGAAGAAGAGAAGAAGGGAGGAAGAAGAGAAGAAGGGAAGGAAGAAGGTGATGGGAGGAAGAACAGGAAGAGGAGGAGGAAGAATGGAAGGTTCCAGGGCCTTTCTAAAGAGGGCCGTCTAAAGAGGGTATAGTTCTGGCAGGGCTCCCATCTGATGCCGCTTCTGCTAGTTTGTGGGTGAAGGCTGCAATCAGAAACTTTGGGGACACTCCCTCTTCTCTATCTCACAGCCTGTAGGGGTCTGGAGGGTGTGATTTACAATCTCCCTACCAGGACCTCTGGGGGCTGCAGCTACTTCATGTCTCAGCTGCAGAAAAGCCTACTGGCTGCACTGTCCTGGAGCCTAGGCTCATACAGGCAGGGCCACTGGCAGCTCACCTCAGTGGAGAGCGGTTGTGGCCTCTGGTGTGACCCTATGGGTGCCCAGTGTGGATGGCTCCACCCTGTTTATCCGAATCTCTTCTTCAAGTTCTTCTCCAGGTCCTTGTAGATATAGGGGTGGGGGAGTATTGTCCTGATTGACCAAATGGCTTCTGATTTTCTTCTGGGAGTGGGAACAGGTTCCTTCAGCCTCACACAGAAGCTTCCCAGACAGTGGAGCTGGCAGCTTTGATTTTCAGTACCGTTTGCCTCAATTCCCTGGGCCTGGTGGATCAAGTACTCTCTAGTTGAAGCTGTTCTGCTGGCAGGAGGTGGGCGAATCCTTCTCCAGGACTAACCTGATCCAGCAAAGCCAGACTGTCTCTTTCACAACATCCACCTTGTACCCTGCCACCTGCCAGCCTCAGTCCATGTGGCATTGTGTACAGGAGGTTATTGGGCAATTAGTATGAGATACACTGACATTCAGTCATGCCAACCTCCCTGCCCACAGTTTCATCTCCTCCAGGAAGGCTGCCTGGTCTTTGGGCTTCTGGTGTTTCTCCTCCCATGAAGCCTTGGGTGGAGGCAGGCTGGAAGCCAGCAAGAATACAGGGAAAGCCCTGCTGTGGTAGTACACCCGGAACTCTGGGAGCTAAGAGAAAGATGCACAGCACTGCCAGAATGAGGTGTCATGGGCTTCACCAACACCACAAGCTCCAGACCCCAGACCCAGAAGCTGTGGCCAAGCTACTGATCTCAGTTTCTTGGTCCCATAGCTCATGACCATGCCCCTGGGTGCTCCACACACACATGTGCACACACCCTCACACTAACAGCACACACACACACACACACACACACACACACACACACACACACACACACACATTTACTGGTTCTCAGTGAAAGAAATATTGACATCAGACACAAGCCCCTTTAACTCAAGAAAGTCCCCCCACCCGCACCCTCCCAACCCCCATTGCCTGCCAGTTCCCCCAAGGAAAAACAATAGAATCTAAAAATATTTCCATCATCCACAGTCTTCAGCTCTTGGGTGCATTTGAACACTTCCAAATACTGCACAGGTTCAACACAGTAATCCCTCCAGCGAGGCCTGCGGTCTCCTCTGGTGGGTGGTGTTAGTTCTAGAAAAGGAGAAATTCTTCACTGAGAACTTTTGGGGAAAATATGGCTCCTGGCCAATACAGTCACCCTGTCCACCCACAGAACACACATCTTTTGGTTTTAGACTTTTGTTTTATACCCAGCATTGTTCAGGGCTTACTACTCCTAACTGTGCTCAGGGAATCATATTGGGTTGAACCCAAGTCAGCTGTATTAAAGGAAAGTGCCCTGCCTGCTTTACTATCTCTAGAGCCCAGAACACACATTTTTTTAAATTAGTTTTTGTTTGGGGAACCGTACCTAACGGTGCTCAGAGACCACTCTTGGTGCTGGGAATCAAATCAGGATGTTAGATTCTTGAGCCCAGAATACACATCATGATAGAAATGTACTCTAGCCTGACCTTGCTTCAGGGCTGCACCAAACACCTTCCAAGGGGAATTGCTATTGATCTAGAAGTTTCAGCTTTGGGAACCAGTGAGATAGCACAGCGGTAGGGCATTTGCCTTGCATAAGGCCAACCCAGGATGGACTCCAGTTTGATTCCCATATGGTCTCCCAAGCCTGCCGAGGTGATTTCTTTTTACTTTCTTCCTTTTTTTTTTTTGTTTGGGTCACACCCGGCAATGGTCAAGGGTTACAACTGGCTCTATGCTCTGAAATTGCTCCTGGCAGGTTCGGGAGACCATATGGGATGCTGGGATTCGAACCACCAGTCTTTTGCTTGCAAGACAAACACCCTATCCCCATGCTATCTCTCTGGCCCCTAGGGGTGATTGCTGAGTGAAGAGCCAGGAGTAACCCCTGAGTGCTATTAGATGTGACCAAAACAAACAAATAAATAAGAAGCTTCAACTTTGTCTTGCCACTACTGTGCCCACCCTGATCCACCACAGAGCCCAGCACAGAACTGAGCATCAAACTGAACTCTTGGACCCAATGGGTTTAGGCAGAGGAGCTGAGAAGCACCTTCCACTGAGAAGATCTTGCTGGCCCACGTGGATCTGTTTTTGGAGAATCTTAGCTTGATGCTTTCTGGTTTGATATGGTTTAATGATCAAATCCAGTCTTCTCTATATCCAAATTCTGTTCAAGGCTTGATTAAATATGCACTCTCAGGTATCGGCAAGAGATTATTGTGGGTAGGATATTTGTGGTGCATACAACTGATCCAGGTTCAATCTCTGCACCCCATATGGTCCCCGAGCCCTGTCAGGAGTAATTCTTAAGTGCAGGTTATACCCTGAGCACTGCCAGGTGTGTCTCAACATAAGCCCCTGGGTAAATAAAAATGCTTTTCTTCCAGGCTGGATAGCACAGGGAGTTGTACTATCTTTGCCTTGTACACAGCTAATACAGGTTTGATTCCTGGCACCTTGGTTCTCTCCAACCACCACTAGGAGTGATCCCTGAATGCTATTAGTTATGGCCCAAATTCTCCCAAATACAATTCTGATTATCCACTTCACAGCTGCTAGGTCAAAATTGTTGGGTTTTGGTCTAAGACCCAAATTTGGATGATTTTGGTGAAAGCTAAGGCTTGGGAGGCCTTACCACTAACATGAATGCTGAGTTTGGGGCTCCTAGAAACCTCAAAATGGGTTGTAAATAGGTTGGTCTATGCTGAGCAGAGGCAGAGATGGGTGGATGAGATAAGGGCCTTAATTTGGGGGAAGGATTTGGGAGCATGGGTAGAGGGGGGGGCTGATGGATGGTGGTGGTGATTTTGTGGAAAAATACAGTAAAAGATAAGAAAATCAATAATCCTAGGACATTCTTCATACCTGGAGCCCATCTAAGTTTTCTGGGAAGGAGCAGTGTGGAAAGCCCAGCACCCAACAGCTGTGTTGACACAAGAGTTTATTGTAAATCTCTGACTTTTGCTTTAAGAGGATTTTTCCCTAACTGTTGCTGCTTCCTATCTGTCATTCCTGCCCAGGAGGAACCAAACTATCTCCCCTGGTTAGTGCAAAGGCCAGTGAAGCATTTCTGAGTTGATCATGACTGAGTTAACTTTCAGCATTGAAGAGTCTGGAGCAACTCAAAGCTTCTTTTTTGTTGCTGCTGTTTTGGGCTATCCTCGGCAATGCTCACTCCTGCCTCTGCACTCAGGAATCACTTCTGATGTGGTTTCAGTTACCATATGGAATGTGGAGGATCCTCTCTGGGATGGGATGAGGCTGCTGCAAATATCCTGGTGTCCTGACTGTGTATTGTGTGAGGGGGGCTGTGTTCAAGGCAAGGGCTCTTCTCTCTTCATTATTGCTCCAGCCCTTAAAAATACTTTTTAATGTTATATTGAAAGAGAGATAATTTTCTAGGACCCAATGTAGATCAAGACCATTTTCTAAGAAGTAAAGATTTCTCTCTTTCTGGAGAGCTGTGGAGGCCCTGACCCAGAAGGGCACAGGCTCAACTCTGGGTGTATCTGGGGGTATAGTCTCACTGGCTTGTCCCTGAGGGGTGCTATGTGTGACTTTTACAGCTGTACCACATGGTCCTGCCCAGGCCTTTGGCCTGCTGATACTCCCTCTGTCTGTGGCGGCACAATACCTGCTGATTCAATCATGCATTGGCCATTGCAGCTCTCAGGCCCCTTGCATCAGCCTAAGGTAGTCTGTCTGCCAGTCCAGAGGCTGCTTCTCTGTCTTTGGGGAGCAGAACTGGGTCCCCTTTTTGGGATGGAATAAAGTTTCTGCAAATATCCTGGTGGCCCCTGGGGCCGTGTGTGTGTGTGTGTGTGTGTGTGTGTGTGTGTGTGTGTGTGTGTGTGTGTGTGTGCGCGCGCGCGTGATCAAATGTGCATGTGTACTGTGTTTGCACCTGTGTAGTCTCACCTGCAAGCACGCGTGCCTGGGCATCTCTTCTTAGAATCGAGAGGTGAAGTTCCTGAGACTGTTGGCCCCAGTCAAGGGTCCCAGCATGCTCCGATCAAAGCCGTGCTGCAGGGGGGAAGTATTAGCTGCATGAGGTGTCCTGGGGAGTTTTATGGAGCTCCCCATGGGTACCCCCCCCCCCCAAGCAGCACCCTGGTCCCCATGAAGCACCCTCATAACATGATACATAGGTGCGTTCAAATTGCTTTCACCTGCACATAGACAAGCCTGCTGGTCTTCAGTGAGTGGGAAGTTCCTTCCTAACCTGTGTTAGGGCTGGAGGGCTGGACATGCCCTCTACTTTATTTTAATTTTTTAATTTTTGGGTCTACTGGAAGTGATTAAAGGTTTCCCCTGGTTTTGCTCTCAGGAATCACTCCTGTGTACTCTGGGGAACCATATAGGGCGCTGGGGTTCAAACCCAGGTCAGCCATGTGCAAGGTAAGCATTCTACCAAGCATTGTTCCAGCCCAACCAGATAATTTTCAACCCCTGGGGTGGGGCTGGCCTGTGCTGAGAGGCTTCTGGGTACGAACTGTCTTCTCACCACCTGCAGCCCCATTAACTCCTGAGTAGAAACCAGTTTTACTCCTGCCTCTCCTGCTTCTTTCCCTCCCTCCTCTCTTCTTCCTCCTTCCTGTTTCTTTCTTTTTCTCCTTCCTCCTCCCTGCATTCCTTCCTTCATTACTCTCCACTTCTTTCATCTATCCCATCTATTCCCTCCCTTCCTTAACCTTTTTACTCCTCCTCTCTCCCTCCCTCCCTCTCTCCCTCCCTCCTTCCCCCTCCCTCTCTCCCTCCCTCCTTCCTCCCCCCTTTCCCCCTCCCTCTTTCCCCCCTCCCTCCCTCCCTCCCTTCCTCCCTCCCTCTTTCCCCCCTCCCTCCCTCCCTTCCTCCCTCCCTCCTTCCTTCCTTCCTTCCTTCCTTCCTTCCTTCCTTCCTTCCTTCCTTCCTTCCTTCCTTCCTTCCTTCCTTCCTTCCTTCCTTCCTTCCTTCCTTCTTCCTTCCTTCCTTCCTCCCTTCCTTCCTTCCATAGTATCTCCTCTCAGCAGTGCTGGGGGGCCTGGACCACTACCAGGATTTGCTGGTCTCTTGGTGCTAGCAAGATTATTTAATGGACCACCAGATCCACCCCAACCAGTGACTGGATACCCTGCAGTCCTAAGCAGAGCCACAACACTCTAGGCCACATGTGCAGCCCTGATTCTGTCACTTCCCCAGCATATAATAGGGGCTCTCTAAATGCTTTGGAGCAAATGAGAACAGTTGCAGGTATGGAGGGGTCCTGCAGAAGAAACCCCTACCTCCCGCTCTTGGAGCCAGCTCGATTCTCCTGGACCTGAGGGAACAGTGTTCCAGCAGCTAGTGTGAAGCTTGGCCTGGGGCTTGGCCTGGGGATAGGTGAGGGCAGGGAAGTTGTCCCTAATGAAGCCCTGGCTTTTGGTTGAGAGTTTTGAGCAGAGTCATCCTCTGGGTCCTTTCCTAACTAAGGCCCACCCTGGAGTCTCATTCCTGGACTTGCAGGGTGGACAGAGGCAGGGGGCCCACCTGGCTATGGCTAGACCCCTCCCAAAAGAAAGGCAAAGGTGCCTGGATGCTTCAGGATGGAACAGCCACAGACAGCCCTGGGTGGTGGCCACTTACAGCTGGATGGACATGTGGTAACTCAGCGGCTCCCTGGAGCTATACAGGAGTCTTATATGGTGTGGCTCTACCCACATTTGGGGGGTTAGCTGGGCCCTAGAACAGCTCCAAGAAGCTCTCCTTACTCTCTCACCCTCATAGTGGTGGTCAGAGGAGCCTTGGGCCGAAGCAATTCCAGGCCCCACAGTATCCTCTTACTACAGAAGATCCCCTAAGTACTGGAGGATGTGCTGGCCCCTCTTTTCCCCAAGCTCTGGGCTGAGTCCTACAGCACGAGCTTCCTGCCCATTTTGTCTTTCTCTCTGCGATTTCTCCATACGCACACTCCTTCCTGGCCCCTTCCTCTGCAGATTCCAGAGGTCAACCAGATACCATGGTTCTCTCGTAGCCACAGCAGCCCCAGGACCTGAGCCACTCTCCCCAGGTTCCATGCCATTATCTGCAGGGACCCCCCTCAGCTCTGTCTACACACTGGCAGCTCCAGAAAAGGGTCTGAGGGCTTGGGAAGGATAGAGGACAGGATCCTGTGTCCCCACCCCCAGGTGATATGCAGAACTTCTGTACCTGGCACCAGGGCCCACTGTACCTAGCCTGGTGTTACTTCTATCTGAAATCCTCAATCCAGCCCTTGTGAACCCGTGACTGTTCTTTAGCCCAGACCTCTGTTGCAGCTGAGACTTTCCCCAATGCTTTCTAGTCTGCCTTTAGTGTACCCACCAGCTCCTCACCCACCTCCTGACCTCAGTCCCCACACATCTTTCTAGTTGAGGCCCAGATGAGACCCAAGCAGAGTTCGTTCCAGAGTCGTGCCCCAGGCTCTTCCCTCCCTCTCCCTCCTCTTGATTCAGGGGCTTAGTTGGGGTCCTTACCTGTCTGAGGACTCCCTGCAGCTCCTTGCTGGACCACATGTCGGACAAAAGGAGCCGGGCAGCTTCAGCAGCTTTGGGTGAGGCACTGCAGGCGGGCAGGAGTGCAAGTGGGTGAGGCTTGTGGAGAAGTATGCTTCTCTCCCTCTCACTGTCACATCTAGAAACTCTGGGATACCCAGAGTGGACCAGAGCCCCTCACCCCTAGAGGTGTCTATTAGGGACACTTCACTCACTCTGAGCCCCTTGAGCCACCATCCTTGTCTTGGCAAGAAATTGCCAAAGGTGCACATAAAGTGTCCTCACGTTCGGTCTGTTGTGCCCACCTCCCCCGGATCTCAGAACCCTCATAACCCTTCATGGTCCCCTGTGTTGCCCACTGATTGTTATGAGGGCCTTAGCTCTAGAGACTTCTACAATTTCTCTGTAGTAGCCTCCATCATCCTGGTACACCAGCACTGTTCTAGGGCCTTCTCCTGGCTCCCCATTTGCTGAAACTGAGAGGTGAGCTCTGGGACCACCCTGCCCCTTAAAGACCACTCCTCCATCCATCTCAGTGCTCTGCCCCCTTTCCTCTGGTTCCACCTATCTCAGTGCCTGCCCCTCACAGCCCGCCCCATCTACCTGCTGCGACACAGGTTGAGAACATTATTGATCATGCTGCTGGAGAAATGCTGCTTAGCCACCTGCGGCTGCGATGCCATCAGATTCCTCACGGTGTAGCAGGCAGAGGACAGGATGTCTTCCGAGTTGCTGGTGTTGCCGGTGTGGCTGGTGAGCAGCCTGGTCACCTCTGGGAACACTTGGTTTCCTGGGGAAGAAGAGGTAGCAGAGTCAGGACGACAGCTGAGTACGACTCACTAGGGCCACTGTCCCTGCCTGCTCTCAGTCTGGCTCCACACAAGGAATGCCCAGAAGATTCCAATCCAGCTCCAGCCCCATGCTCTGGGTCTCAGAGGGACCCGCACCCTATCCAATCACCTTCTTTATGTGGGTTTGGGTTTTGGGGTCACTCCTGGCTTTGTGCTCAGAAATCGCTCCTGGCAGGCTCGGGGGACCATATGGGATGCCAGGATTAGAACCGGTGTTTATCTGGGGTTGGCCACATGCAAGGCAAACGCCCTGCTACTGTGACCCCCACCCAGCCACTTTCTTTCAGTCCAGTTTCCTCCTCCTGACAGCTGGCCCTGCCTCTAAGGGTAACATTAGAGGGTACCCTTGCACTAAGCTCTAGAAAGTGTGTGTGCCCGCCAGTGTGTCTACCTATATGTCCATGTATCTGTGTGTATCTGTGTGTGGGTGTTGGGTATGTGTTGTATTGTGTGTTGTGCTGTGTGCTTTGTTTATGATGGGTGTACTGTGTTATGATGTTGTGGTGTGTGTTGGGTTGTGTGTTATGTGTATTGTGTTGTTGGATGTGTGCATGTGTGTTGAGTGTATGTGCGTATATTGGTTGAAATGTTGTGTCTGCCTGCCGAGGAGCATCTAGTGGAGGCAGAGACACAGGCCTGATGCAGGGTCTGCTCACCCATCACTTTGTGCAGCACAGGGTGCCGAGACATGTTGCTCAGGAGTGAGGCGCCAGAGCGCACCACGTCAGCATTGCCGGATTGCAGCAGGCGTGCGATCTGGGGCAAGCCCTTCTCCTTCAGCCCGATCAGCTGGCTCATGCCACTGGACATCTGTGGGGAAAGGGCTGAATGAGGCCTGAGCTGGCTTCCAGCAACAAGGCCAGCAGGACAGGAGGGAGTGTCCCTATACAAATAATCCCCCCAACCTCTCAGTTTTTCTATTGCTACCCTAGCAGAGACACAAAAACTTTCCATTTGTGAAAATACAAATACCATGGTGACAAAGAACCTCACTTTCTGACCCCCCCCCCATCCCTGATCCCAGGCGAGCTCAGAACCTATGAACTCCAAATCCATTTTGTGCCTTTCTAACATCCCCAGCAGAACCTGACTCACAGAAGCCACAGGATACACAGGCCACCTTCCACCTCCCTCACTTTGCCTGGGCAGAGATGGGCACCAGGAGGTGGCATCCACACAAAGAGTCAAATGCAGGGTGGTGGGCCAAGCAATTCAGCCAGCCTCTGACTACTGGATCTTGATGGTTGTGGCCTGATCTAGGCAGGCTTGAAGCTCTCCAAGACCCCTAGTCCAGTCTTCCCATTTCCCGTTCATTTCATTTCCACCCATTTCCCTTTTGATTAAGTCAACAAGGTTCGGTGGACAGTGGCCCCTGCTACACATTTCTTGGATGCAAACAGACCTCAGATAGCCGTACTTATTCTGTCCTGCCCTCCCATCTGTATCGGGCCTCCCCACCTCTCTGGCTTCTGCTATAACTTTCTTACCAACCCCCAACTCTGTCTGCACTTTCACTTGCCCCTCCCTGCCCTGAGCCCATCAGAGCCCAAGGAGTCAGCAGGGGGCCTGAGATCATGGAGCAGCAGAATGGGCAGGGCAGGGGCGGGTCCTCACCAGTCCTTTGCTGGCTGTGAGGTTCTGCAGGGCTCCTGCACAGGCCTCCAGGGTGGCATCCTTTTTGCTCTTGCCCATCAGGTTCAGGTAGGTGCGGATGGCATCTGAATGGTACAGCCAGCTGCTGCCCTTGGGGTTGGTCTCTTCCTCCGGGAGGGGGCAGTCGTAGTTGTTGTTCTGCGGACGAAGGGGGGCAAAGTGAAGATAAGAACTCTAATAGTTCTGTTTCCCTTTTACAGCCCTCAGGGATCAAGCAGGTTCCTGGAGGGGCATGTCCATGGGCGTGTTCATGAGCTGGGCTGCACTGTACCATGCCCTTTCCTTAATGCCTGCTGTGGACCTGTCCTGCCTTCCTAGAGTGAAACCCTGGTCTTGAGTTACTCTGGACTCTGTTGGGCAGTCCACAGCCGTGGAAGAGGCCTGATGGGCTTCTTCCCAGAGCCTGGGATATTCAAAGGGTCCATAGGAGCCAGGCTGAATGAAGAAGGTGACTCTTGACTACGTGTACAGTGAGAGAGACCAAGGCCTGCCTAGGGCTGGAACTTCAGGTTTCTGGGGTATTCTCAGCTCTTCCTGGACCATGAAATCCCTCTGTGTGCAAACAGGAGTCCCCCTACTCATAGTTCTTAGGGTGCAAAGGGGGAACTTAGGGCCAAGGCTTTGATATGGGCCTAGTTCCTTGGACTTGACAAGGAGGTGAGGGTGGGAGGTGGGCCTGTGGTCTGTGGGGCCCATGGACAGACAGAAGGATGCCGGCCAGCGCCACTCACCATCATCTTTTCACTCTTGTTGCTGAAGCAGCCGGTGGAGGACTTCTCCGTGTAGGCATTGCGGTTATTGTACTCCAGCTGGCGGTAGCGAGTGGGCACCTCAGCGTCCAGTCGGTAGGAGAGGTTGTGGAGGATGCACATGCAGTTCTCCACAGACTGCGGGCAGAGCAGGGTGTGGCATGAGCCTCTGCTCAGCACCTGGGCTCCTCTCCTGCCTGGACTAAGGGGTGTTGTCAGACCCCTGGGCTGCTCCTCTGGAATAGCGGCCACCCAGCCAGTCCCTGTCCTGACTGGGAACCCTCCCTATCCTGCCATTTACTCATAGAGAGTGGGGAAAGGTCCAGGCTTCAAGCCTTGGCCACTTGTAAAATGAAAACACTTATTTCAGCAGGAGGATGAGTCACAGAGAGGAACTCGCAGGACCCAGGACACAACAGTTGGGGAACACATGCTGCTGGAGAGAAGGGACCACTGAGCAGCCCCTTGGCCTGGCCTATACGCTTTTAGGACTCATTAACACAAGGATCAGAGCTGCCCAGTCCCCACACTACTTTCCTCTGCCCAGGTGTACCCTTTTTAAGCGGGCTTATAGCCCCCACACCCCACTGCTGCTCCATGTGTGGCCATTGGTCTCAAGTGGACTCTAGAGTGAGGATTTGGGCAGCCTGTGGCTCAGGACATCTGGACCTGCTGCGAGCTAGAGGGTTCAGGGTTCCTCGAGGGTAAGTTTATTCTGCTTTTGGGGGTTGTAACTTGTGAGCACCAGGCTGAGCAACTCCTCAGGCTCTTCCTGAGGCCCTGTTGTCACCTCCAGTGGATGAAGGAGGACACAGAAGTCCTTTCTCAGGGCTTGCAATAGTCATCAGAGCCCTGTCCCCTGGAATGGTGGGATCCCACCTTCTTGGAGACTCTGCTCTGTCCTGTCTCTGTTTCTGTGTGTGTCTGTGAGTTTACAGAGGGCAGAACATTAAATAACCCCTGCACCCCATCCTAGAACAGCCTCCACAGCCATTCTGGCACTTCAGGCCACTGGCTTTTAGCTCTGCACCCAAATATGCCCCTACCCTCTGTGGGCCTGTCTCTAGATTCTGGCTCAGGCATCTGACCATGCTCTAAGGCTTCCAGAAAGTGCTGACCTTTGGGCTGGAGCAAAAGTATAGTGGGAAGGGCACTTGCCTTACATGAAGTCAACCTAGATTTAATCCCACTACAACATACGGTCCCACCAAGCCCACCAGGAGTGATCCCTGAGCACTGAGAAGATGTAAGCTCTGAGCAGCAACCACTGGGTCTGACTCTAAAAAGCCAAAAAGAAAAACTCACCCCAAAACAGAAAGTGCTAACCAGCCTTGTAGAGTCTAGGAAGGAAAATGTGAGGCCAGAGAGAAGTGCCAGAATCATGGCGGGGGGGGGGGGGGGGGGGGAGGGGAACTGTGTGCATGGGACCTCTGGGTCACCTCAGACAACCTCACCTTGTCATCACAACGGCTGGCAGCTACGCAGTTCTGGACATACCCTACCAGGGAGTCAATGAGCCCCGTGTAGTTCCGCATGGTCTGGCGGCCTATGTCAGCTGAGCTCAGGTTCCTGCATTGGGCCAGAGGGGTGCAGGAGGAAGGGGGAAAGAGAAGGGGTGCAGGGAGGAGATAAGAAAGAAGAGATGCAGGGAGAAGGGTGAGAGAGGAGGGGTGCAGGGAGGGGCAGAGGAGGGAGCAAATGGATGGAGGAGGCAGGGGGAACAGTTTGGGAGAAGAGTGGAGAGGATACGTGAAGGGTGGAAGTTGTGGGAAGAGGAGAAGGAGGAAGGAAGAGAGAAAAGGAATAGAGTGGTCAGGAACAAAAAAGAAAAGGAAAGAAGAAAATCTGTCAATGCCTCTATTCCTGGAAAAGTCCCATGCTCTAAGGTCCTAGCTAGTAATTTAGGATGGCCGGGCAGCAGACGCACTTCCTGCCACTAGAGGGTGCAAGTTGAGTGGGAATTGGCAGTCCTCAGCCGGGTTCTTTCTGGGCTCAGGAAGAGCCAGCGAGCTGGTTCAGGAACTGTACTGGGGCAATGCAGCTAAGAAGGAGGCAGGGCCAGGCACCAATTGCCCTTCCTCTTGAATGCTGTGCCATGCAGGAACTCATTCCCAGCAATGCGGACCCCTCTGCCTACCTGCTTCCAGCAGCCGGCCAGCCCCTGTTAAGTCCTTAATTACCCACCTGTTCATCTCCCTGCCTCTCGTGAGAGCTGGCACAGAGGAGGACAAGTTGAGACATGGGAAGGCATACCAGTGACACCCTCACCAGCGGCACCCTCCCTCCCCACTTTCTGGAGGTTCCAAGATGTTGGGAGAAGACAACTCCTTTTAGAGTGAGGCTTGACCCTAAAGGGAATTTGTTCTCCAGCTCCAGCTCCAAACCAGCACCTGCCCCCAGCTTGTAAACCTCTCTCAGGGAATAAGCACACCTAGATCCCTTCTCTACAGCTGCCCAAGGGGCATGGCCCCACCCTGGTATGGGACTCAGGAAAGTTTGGGCGAAGCAGAGCCATCTGCATACCAATGAATGTGGCAAATGGTTTTTAGCATCACAGCAGGGAAGTGACTCATTAGGAGACAAGCTCTTCAAGATAGGACAAGAAATGACTTGGGGGGTGAAGAGGGGCAGCAACTAATACCCAGATTGGATATTTAGGTACAATCTCTTAGATTCCTGACCAATTTAGGGAGGCCCCTCCAAGGGGACCCAGGTGCCTGAGTCAGTTTCAGATGTGTGTGTGTGTGTGTGTGTGTGTGTGTGTGTGTGTGTGTGTGTGTATGTGTGTGTGTGGCTGGGAAGATCCACATCTGCCTCCTTCCTCTCACCTCAAACAGCCTGTGGCATTGAAGAAGACCTCTGGGTCCACCACCTCCCGGGATACGTTGCTGTTGCCATCACACCAGCCGGAGAAGGGGATGATGACACGGTCAGCCAGGACAGGCAGAGCATCAGTGATGAGCTCCTCCTTCAGCTCGTCAGTGGAAGACAAGTTCCAGAGCAGCCCTGGGGTGGGGACAGTAGCATGCCAGGCTCAGAGAGAATCCGGGGGTACAGCCCCCACCCCTAGCTATGCTCAACTTGCTGCCAGCCCATGTGCTCAGCGTCTCCATGGATGGGACAGTAGTTTTTAGGCATACTGCCTGTTCTACAGGTCTCTGTCCAGCGCTTTTGTGCACATGGCAGTGAACACAAAACTCCTCAATGCCCCTGCTCTTCATACAGATGCCAGTACCCAGAAACTTCTGTCCTGTCTGCCCAGTTGAACACAAGGCTTACTACTGGCATTCAGGGATCATTCCTGGGTGGCTCAGGATCAAAGTGCCCTACCCACAACTGTCACTCAGCCCTTTTACTCTTCTACCATGCATCTGAAAGTCATTCCAGAAAACACTGCCCATGTTGCTCTTCTGGTCTTCACGTCTGTGGTTGTCCTTGTGAACTCTATTTCTTGGGTCCCCATCCAAATGCTTAGTATGTTTTATAGAGGGAAGATCCATCATCTCTGACCCCAGAAGCCACCCTCTCACCTCATAACTGTAACCTGAAGGCCACAGGACCTGAGGCAGATGGACTGCAAGACACCAGCCTTTGCCCTCTCTCCGCACAAGGATCTTGATCCCTGTCACCAAATGTGTACAACATAGAGTCACATCTAGATGCCACCCACTAACCCAAAGTCTGTACAAGGATGTTGCGGATGTTAGCCTGGTGCTGCCTGGGGAGATGGCTCCAAGATCCCAAGCTGTGGCTGGGTTTCTTATAGATGGTCTCCCCAAGGTCTAGCTCCCTGTTGACTGGGTCCCTGACTGAATTTTCAAGGCCTTGCTTCCCTTGTCTGGTTCCCTGTGGCCTGGCTCCCCATGGATCAACTCCCTATGGCTGTGCTCCTTGTGGTCCTGCTTTTGTAGCTGGTCTCATGGCTTGGTTCCCTACCGGTCAGCTGTTTCTGGATCTCTGTGCACCCGGTTCTTCTCAGGAGGCTGACAGCCTCGCGGATCCCATTCTGTCTGCGAGTCTCCAGCTTGTTGGTGGAGCTGCGGAACACCAGGTTGCGCAGAGCCCCAGCTGCGGCCTGCTGCACGTTCTGGTTGGGGCTGCGAAGCAGGTCCACAAGCTTGCAGATGCCTCCCAGCTGGTAGACCTGGGGACAGGGTACCACACTGTCAAGAGGAGATGCCTGGGGAACATTCTCAGGCCAAGGCTTACACTGGGCAAGTTAACATTGATTCAGTGTTTGGAAATCAGTGGTTGGCCATGGAGGCTGTGGGCCAGGCTAAAGGCCTGTCCTATCACAAGCCAAGGCAGGCCCTCACTGGGCACCCTAGCTGGGTGCTGCTGCCCCTGAGCCCTGGTATCCCCTCTAGTTGGAGTAAATAGACCTAAGTACAGGTAGGAGGAGGGGCTGCTCCATGGGAAGACTTTTCCTGCAGCCAACACATCTAGATATAAATGAAACCTGGCACCTTGTCTCGGGCTGACCCGGGACCCTACAGGTATCCCCCTCACCACCAGCCATATGTGGGGCTCCCTCAAACTCACTGCTCTACCACAGGGGCCTGGTCAGAGGGAGGATCATGATTCGGAAGACTGAGAGAAGGGGGGGTAGGAGGTTGGGGGCAGTTACTTTCTTTAGGGCTTTCTGCTCTTCTGGGAGTCACATTTGACCAAGGTGCCCACCACTGTACTGTGGACCCATCATACTCCTCACTCCAGGCAGAGGCCACTGCCAAAAACCTCATCTTAGTTGGAGTTCTAGGCTTTGGAAGGAAGGCTGGGAGCACGGGGATCCTGTTACCTGCTGCTTGGCAGACTCGTCCTGGAAACAGGTGTGCTGGATATAGTAGGCGCCAATGGCTTGGTACTTCTCATCCTGGGCGCTCAGGTACTGAACTGCCTTGGGGATGGTCAGCCCGCTGCACTCAATGTCCTCACTGCAGATCCTGCAGGGAAGGCGCAGAAGTGGGTTCCAGGGGCGTTCCCCTTATAGTCATAGACCCCGTGGAGAACACCCGAGGCCAGGGAAAGACACTGTGAACATGACCAAAAATTCTGAAAAGAATTCTAGTTCGGGGTCCCTCTGCACTGAGAAGAGTCAGCACCCTCTCCAGGGTTGGGGTTGCTGTTCTTCCCCTGGGTCTCCAATGACTCTGCCTAGCACCTGGGAAACACAGATGAGCTATGAGCCTTTCCTGCACCAGTTTCCTTCATCCCTTCACCACTGTCTTCCTTCCATTCATCGATTCACCACCACCATTCTCTCCTCCTATCTACTATCCATCCGCTGTCCATCTTTCCATCCACCCTTCAATTCTCCTATCCACCATCCATGACCCTTCCCTCTATCCATCACCTACATGTCCAACTTTCCTCCCTCCACCTTCCATGCACCATTCATCTGCCCCTCTTCCCCCTTCTCTCCATCCATCCTCCAACCCTCCTTAGGCCTCTTCCCTCCCTTCATCCATCTCCTCATCTAGTCATCCTCTCATCATTCAGTCCATCCACCTACCTCTCCTTTCCTCATTTCCCAAAGAAAGCTAATTCTTCCTTTTGATCCCTGCATTCCTTGATATAATTCTTCTTCCACAGAAATTCTTCCATTTCCTCCTTCCATCTATCCTTATGGTCTTCCCCCATTTGCTGTGGCCAGAGACCTCATATCAACTATTCTCCAGGCTCCTCCATCTACTATTGTTCCCTGCTTATGCTTTTCCCAACAGCAGCTTCTCTGTACTGCAAATTTGAGTTCAAACTGCTTAGACTCATAGCTAAGGGCATATCCTATGTATTATTTCAACTCCTGAAATGACTGACCATCAACTTCTGTTTGAGTTGCAGAAGTAAAACCATCATGTTCTAACCTAATGATCTGGGTAGCTTCTGTCCTCTTGGACCAACTCCCTAACAGGTCTGCACAGCCAAATGATTCTTTTCTCTCCACCCCAGTCTGCAGTTCAGTCCACACCTGTTCCCTCCAATATTCCCAGTTCTAGCTGTAGCCCCACATCTGTGAGACTGCTCAGGAAGGACCCTCCTATTTGGAACTCCCCTAAAATGGATAAGCAGGCTGATGGTGCACCTGCCTGTATTCCCCTAAGGTCAGTTCCCCATGGACCAGGGCAGCCCTGCAGACCCCACGCTACCCTATGAGAAATGCTCCTGGCATTCAGGCTTTCTCCCCTTCTTTCCTATGAACCTCCTATCTTCTGTCTCACCAGTGTAGGAACTCAATGAATGCCAATGATTTCCTGATTCTGAAAAAATCCCCAAGGGGAAGGGCTCTTTGGCTCACCTCACACTGAAGCAGTTGTTAGCTGGGACCTGTCAGCCAATGCCACCATTATGTGGCAGTTTACTCCCCCCCCAAAAAAAAAAACAAAAAAACATGTTTTTCCTAGACCTGCCTCCAGCCTCAGCCAAGGGCTGCTCTCAGCCAACTCTTTCTTCTCCAAACCACTTTACATTGCTCCGGCTCTCTCCAGCCCTTAGGCTTAAAAATAGGGCCCAGCTACTGCACAAAGCAAAGGGCCAAGGGAGGCGCCTGTACACCCAGAGTACAGGTCTTAATGTCTGCTCAATGTTTCCTCCTAGGGAACTCAGGTCCTTCCTGGAAGGGGCTGTGAGCTTTAGAGCAGAGGGGAACAAAGCTTTTGGTGCTCTCCTGCTCAGGCCTTTCCTCTGCCTGCACAGCAGTCTGGTTTGGCAGGCCCCAGGCAGATGATGGGCAAACTATGAGCAGCAAATGCTCTTGATGGCTGATAAAGAATAGCTGAGAGGGTGCAGGGACATACAGCATCATGAAGATGAAGCTTGAAGTTCTTTGACATTGTGGCCCCGGGTTTCCCTTTTCAGGGGAGCCAGGATTTCTCCTCAATTCCCCTGCGTCTGATGCTCCAGTTGGCAGTCAGAGCTGTGGGTGCTCAGCAGTACCAGGGCCTCTGACTTTGTGCATCTGTCCATCCTTCTTGGTGTCCACAGGAGTGAGCAGAGCACAACTCACCTCCCCACAGGCCTTGCTGCTTGCTGAAGGCAGAGGGGTCCCAAACTCACATAGAATTACAGTGGGGAGTGGGGTGCTTTTTATACTCTGGCACTGAACTCCCAAGGTTTCTGAACAAGCAACACTGAGGAGGCCTGAGAACTAACATTTCTTCCCAGTGTCCATCCTGCTGAGGTTCCTGCTGGAGGAACATATGGGGTAACCCCGCCCCACAAGTCAACCTTCCCTAAGGAGCCTCCTCTGCCCCTTACTAGGGCCCTTAGACACTTAATTCTTTGCAGAAGTGCTCAGAGCTTATTTCTGGCTCTGTGCTCAGGGATCACTCCTGGCTGTGCTTGGGAGACCCTTTGGGGTGATAGGGATAGAATGAGGGACACACAGCAGAAGCAGCCACAAGTAAGAAAGTGCTGCCATAACCCCCGTATTGTTTCCACTGTGGTATCTGGATTCCATCTTCCCTACACACTCCCCTACACTCTGGGGATTCAGGGGGACCAGAAGCCCTCTCTCCATGTCATTATAGCCTTGAAGGGGATTGAAGCACCTGCCACCCACCAGTTCGCGCCCTCCCACTGTGCCAGACTCACTTGGAGCTGGCTCTGGAGTGGCCAAAGGACAGGTCCTTGTTGCAAGTGAGGGGCGGCACATACACTGGGTCCTGCTTGGAGGTGCAGGAAGGTGGGCGGCCCGGGCACTTCTTGACGGCCTTCTGGCCACTACAGGTGCTGTAGAAGCTATAGCGATTCTGGGCAGTCTTGTGGCCCTTGCTGCTCAGCGTGCCCTTGCGCAGGGTGCCCCGGGGGTCACAGTAGAGGTCTGGCTCGCTGCGACTGGCCTTGATCTTCTGCAGGAAGCAGATGTCACTGCCTGCGCCAGTGGTGGTGCAACCAGCCCTGGGGTAATGCCGGCCCCAGTTCTCCATCTGACTGTAGGAACTGAAGCGCCTGTTGTCTGTCTCACGCTTCAGGGTCCCATTGTACATCTGTGGGTGAAGGGGAAGCTTGTTTAAGGCTGTGGACTATGTTTGGGGAACCCACTGACCAAGGAAACAACTCTCTGCCCAGGCTTTTGAGGAGTCTCCAGGCCTCGCAGTGCTGGGGCCTCAGCTAACATCTGAGACAGGACATTTGTATGTGCAGGTACCACTCAAATGGATTAAAAACCCTCAGCAGTTGGGACCTCTTTCCCATCTCAGGCACTAGGATGCCCAATTCTGGGGACCAGGGCTGTGGCTCAATGGTAGACCACTGGCCTTGCGTGTATGAGGTTCCCAGAGCATTCATGGGAGTTGGGCAAAAGCTGAGTTGGGAGTGAGTGAGCCTTGAGCACCGCCAGTGTGGGTCCTAAATCAAACCAAAGCAACACATGAAATACAGACTCTTGAGGCCGGAAAGATAGCACAGTGGTAAGGCATTTACCTTGGACTTGGCCAACACAGGACAGACCTGGGTTTGAATCCTGACATCCCATTTGGTCCCTCAAGCCTGCCAGGAGTGACTTCTGAACACAGAGCCAGTAGTAACCCCTGAGCACCTGAGTGTGACCCAAAAACCAAAAAAAAAAAAAAAAAAAAAAAAAGAAAAAGAAAAAAGAAAAAAAAAGAAATACAGTATAGACTCTTGTAGTGCTGTGAAAGGTTGTGGAGGCTGGAATGTCATGAATACAGATTTCACGTGTTCTGTCTGAAGAGGGGGGCAGAGGAAGGCACAGAGGAGTGGGACTTCCTTACAGTCACATGAATTAGAAGAACAGAGCTGTGGCTTATGTCTATGGCTCCTGTACCAACTTGCAGGCACCCTCCTGATGTAGCAGCTCCATTAAAGCCTGTCAGGGGGTTCCCAGTTCTCAGGGAGGTGTTCTGGTTTGGCCCGGACTGCGAACATTTATCCCCTGAGATATCCTTAGCTCATCCTCCTACAGGGAGGATAAAGAGGGAGCCCTTCAGAGAGTTATAGGGAGGCTCTGCTCCTGGACTTCTGCAGTGGGTGCTTGCTGGTCAGTCCCGAAGGAAAAGGTCAACCTATGAGGTGTCCCCAGGGCTGTGTCAACACAGCTGAGAATCAGGCCCCAGAGGCTGAGATGGAGCTATGTACAGCAGTTCTGGATGCTCCTGGTTGCTCTCCCAGGCACTGTCCCGGCCTTCTTCGATGCCTGCTTCAACTGATCCCTGGGTCTGAGAAGCAATATACTAAGTAAATAAAAAACAGATCCTCAGAGGAGTCAACTGGGGTCACCTTTACTGGGCCCAGCCCATGGTCCAGAGTCTGGCTGGTCCACCCTGAGTGTGAGTGAAAATGTGTTTAAGGAAGAGTGACCCTGCAATTGTGAATGAGCCTGTTTTACTGTGATTGTGTGGAGATGCTGAGGGGATGTGTCTGTGTGAGTATATCTGTGTGAATGTGTGTCTCAATGTGTGTCTATATGTGAATGCTGGTGTGTATGTCTCTATGTGTGTATATGGATCTATATGTAACTGTATATATGTCTCTATGAGTGACTTTATGTGTAACCGTGTGCATGTCTCTGTATCTGTGACTGCATATGAATGTGTCTCAATGTGTGACTATGTATAAGAGTATGTCTCTATATGGAGGTGTTATGTCTCTGTGTGTATGTGTGACTGTGTCTATATGACTATGTCTGTTAGTGCATATGGTTGTGTCTGTACATGTTTCTCTGACTGAGTATGTAACTACATGTCTGTGTGACTCTATGTGACTCAGTGATTTTTTGTGTGTGTGTGTGTGTGTGTGTGTGTGTGTGTGTGTGTGTGCATGCATAGTGAGGTCATTAGGTACCTGGTAGTCCAGCCAGGCAGAGTGGAAGAAACCAGACCTTGGCCAGGTCCCCTTTCATCTCCACAGTTTTGAGGAGCAGAAAACAAGCTGGAGCCCAGCCCCCGCTTGAAGACATGCGCACTCAGAGTTCTATCCTCCCACTATCTGTCCTGATTGGGGATCTCATGGCCCACCACGGACTGGGCAGGCACTTTGCTTCTTCAGATTGGGTTAAACCAACCTCCTCCAAAGAGAACAGCTGATGGGCTGCTGAGGGAAAAATTGCAGACAGGAGGGGTGGCCGTTGCAGGAGCCTTGGCATACACTGCATGCACTGTGTCCCCTATAGAAGCTACACAGTCCATTCCAGACCTGTGCTGCTTTGGTTGTGGGTGGCCACACCTCTGCAGACTCTACAGGCAGGTGGTACCTTGGTAGGAAGGCCGAGTTCATGCAAGGGCAACACTAAGCTCTTGCTCTCTGCAGCTTTCCTGGATGGCACCTTGGATATTCCAGGTGCTCAGGCACATACACTGTCCCCACTTAGCACACAGGGACCCAGGATGGCAGGCTGGGGCATGAGGCACCTGGAAAATCCTGGGGGGAGACATGGTACAGAGGCAGAGACACCCAAGTGGTACTGCATTTCCCAGACACAATGGGTGGCATTGATTATTCCTAGGAACCATACCCATGTCCTGGCTGCTGGAAGTTGTGTTGTGGTGACTGAGACAGGACAACCATCACCAGGAAGAGCAAGAGCATCTCCAAAGGGGCCTGAGGTCCCCTCCAAGGCTACCATCCAAGCCTGTGACTCTCCTTCTGAAGGCTAAAATAGTGTTCTCAAGGCTGAAATGGTGGCTCTGGTCTCACACCCCTGGACAAAGATGTTCCTCACAGACCCATTGTTTTTAGAAGCCCGACTATCTGGCTCAAGCCCTGACTAATTCATGGCCTGATTGTAAGTTGGCTGGAACTTAGCCCCTGGAACTGCCATGTCTGTCCTTGAACTTTGCTCACAGGACACTTATGTTGGTCTCTGCTGAGAGAACTCCGATGGAGTTGGCAGCCCTGTGGGGACTACTCTGACTCTCTGAGCTCTCTTTGAGATCTAATTGGCTTTAGAACCAGGCTGAAAGTTCTCCTTCACTTGCATTATACTCACAAGTTGTCCCATGAGGAAGTGAGAACAACTCAGGAAAGGGGTACATTCTGGGATTCAGAGGCCCCCTATAGTCTCATTCCCTGTCATAGAACACCCCTATAAGCTTCAGAGCCCCTGGAAAATGTGGTCTACACAGTGGGGCACCCCAGGAAGCCTGTCTTTGTGAGCTGAGTGTATGTATTTACAGGGAGCTCTTAGTTCTTAGCAGATAACAGATTCTTCATTGAGGTGATGCCCAAGCATTGAAATTTCTGGGTCCTGGTCTTCTGGCCCTAAAGACCAATAATACCTCCTTATCATGTGATGAGCAGGAACATTCACCTGCCACCCTTCCAACCCACTTCCTGGCCAGGTCCCAGCAGGCAGTTGTGGGGGTGCGCACAGGTGTCCAGGGTAGGTGGTGGAGACTGCTGCCAGTTGGTCCCAGCACACACCCACTCTCAGATAACATCTGTGGGCAGTGCCTCTGCTCTGAATACAAAGGACAGGCGCACACATAGCCCTTGTCTGGCTGCTCTGCTCCCTGGGAAACTTCAGCCTCAGGTGCTTGACCATAGATGGAACATTCCAGACACCAGAAACTCCTCTGGGAACAGCTACTGGGTTGGACTGAACAGCAAGTGGGGAAGCCTGAGGTGTGTCTAAGTAGAAAAACATAACTTGGAATGCCAGGAGCTCTAGGAGACAAGTTGGACCCCACATTCACACTGGGCCAGAGGGGGCTGCTATGAGCAAGAAACTGCTTGCCCTTTCTGTGAATGACTTGGATCTCAGAGTTCATCCCCTGATTCTTTGCTTCCCTTCCTTCTTGGAGGAGTGTGGGATTTCACTCCCCTCCACTCAGGGACCCCCAGATCTGTCCCCATGCCCACCCCTGCCTTCCATCTAGTTGCTCTTCAAGGCCAAGACCCCTCATCCTGACAAGGACTTTCTGAGATGACCAAGTCAGAGATCAGGAGCCCACACTGCAGAGCCTCTAAGATTTAAGTAGTGTTAGATCTTCAAGAGAAGAGAAGAGAAGGTCTTTTGGCCCACACTTATGGACTGGCCTGGGAAGACACTCCTTCTGTCCTTCCTCAAGAATCCTCTCTGCTCTTCCCTTTCCAGGCCAAGTTCTGAAGCTCATTTGCTCATCAGGGACTATTTCAGGGCCCCACCAGCCCCCTACCCAGCCTCCAAGCTCTGATGCTTTCCTACTTATGGTGTGGTGGTCTTGACCTTGCATAGACAAAGCTCTCATTTGCTTGAGAATCTGCAGTGTCTCTCTGGACTTCCCACCCCACCCTGACTATCCACTCATCTCTTCCCGCCCTCCACGCCTTGATGTGCGACTACCGCCCATTTTACTCAGCCTCTTGACCATCCTGAGGAGCTGCTCCAGCCCACCATCTCTCACCAGTTGAACAGTGTCTCCTCTCAGGCTCTCCCTGACCTGCCAGAGCTGTCTGAGGTTCCCTCTCTCATCCAGTGGCCTGTGGTCTTCTGGGCTCCAGCTGCTAATGCTGGTTTCGATGATTCCCTAGCTCACAGGATCCTTTGCCAGGCCTAGAACAGGGCTGGGCCTGCACAGGTCTCAGCCTAAGGGCAGGCTGAACCACCTTGGGAATCAGTGCTGTGATTCAGGCTGTTGATGGGCACTGAAGTGCCACTATAAACCAGGTAAGTGATTAGAAGGCAGGAGCATCAGGCTACCTCTGACAATCCAGGGGGCTTCTCTCCCCATGACCTGGTGGCAACTTGGTTCTAGCTATACTGTCCAGACGAGCAACCTGGCTCCAGGGCCTGGTATGTGCCCGGCAGACCAAGATTAAAGAATGTCTGTGTCCCCAGCTATTAGCGCATTTGGAAACTAAGCTTCAGCCAGCAAGGTGGGGCCTGCGGAACCGGCTTGCCATGACCCACGCCCTGCTCATCCTTGCCCGGCACAAGGCCACAGTACTCACAGGGTCATCTCCATAGCAAAGGTGCCTATGCCTACACCTGAGAGGGATGCATACATGAACATGGGGACACACATGGAGACATACACTGAAACACATGAACAAACAGATACACACAGAGATGTATACACAGAGACACACCCAGACATGTAGACACACATGGAGATGCACACTGACACACACTGACATGTAGACACACATGGAGATGTATACTTCACTCACGCACACTGACATGTACAAACATACAGAAACACATGGAGATGCATACTCACACACAGACATGTAGACATACAGAAATGAAAACTCACACGCAGGGACATACATGTGGACACACTAAAACGCATGAACAAGAGGACACACATGGAGATGTAGACTCACACATACTGACACACACAGGCATGTAGAAATACACGTAGATGTCCACTAACGTACTGACATGTTGACACACATGGGGATGTACATTCATACACACTGACACGCACGAACATGCAGACACACACGGAGACATACACTGACATACACTGACACACACAAACATCAGACACTCATGGAGATGTACACACACATACTGACATGCGGACACACATGTACACTCACACACTGACATAGACACATAGAGAAACATATATTCACTTACACATAAAGACATAAAGACATACAAATACAAACACATGCACACAGAAATACACATACATACGCACAGAAACATGCATACATGCATGCACATAGGTATATACACACAGAGAGACACATGCACACAAACCACACACAGACACAAAGACACATATACATGCGCAAAGATATCTACAGGCATACAGACTCATATGTCAGACACAGAAACACACATACATGCATAGAGACACACGACAGACACATATATAAACACATTACATATAACACACATGCACTCAGAGAAAAACACAGACACCCACATATGCAGTATGTTACATATTTCTATGTATTTCTATGTGTATACATATATTCATGCAAATACACATAAACATTCTCCCATACATAATAACACACGCACTCACAACTTCCCAAGGCTCACGCTTCAGAGCCTAGAAGGTTCCTCTGAGACAGTTACTCTGAGAAGAGGCATGGGGCTGGAGTGATAATATGGTGGGGAGGGCCTTTGCCTTATATGCAGCCCACCCTGGTTTGATCCTGGCACCCCATATAGTCCCGTGAGCATCACCAGGGGTGACCCCTGAGCACAGTGCCAGGAGTAGCCATGAGCACTGCCCTTGTGACCCAATTCCAAGAAAAAGCAAAAGAAAAAAAGGCCTGACTGGAATCCTCCTGACAGTCCCAAGTATCATCAGGTATCATCTCTGACCCTACCATCTCCTGTGCTGTGCCAATGGAGCAGTCAATTACAAGGTAGCCAGGACTTGGGGGTGGGGGGATGCTCTCCTGCTTACTCTCTGAGAGTGGAGCCCCCCAGCACGGGTGCTCAATGATCCAGGCTGGGGAGTGTGTGTATGACCGGGGGGGGGGGGGGGGGGGCGGGGATGCTGACTCAGCTCTGGAGGCAGCCTGGGAGTCAGGAGCCTGAGTCACAGGGTGGGCAAAGGGGTCTTCTTCCCTACTGCTCCCTCGGGTCAGGGTCCTCCTTTCTTCCTTGACTCTCTGACGGGTGAAGCCCAATGTCTTAGCTCAGAAGTGACAGTGAGTGCCTGCTGGGGTGTTTCCTGCGGTTCTCATCCCCAGGAAAGAGCCTGTGAACAGACTGACAGACATGGCTAAAGGGATCCAGGGGCTGCCTACAACAATGAAGCTTAGAGGAGTGGAAGCACCCAGTGCGGGCAGGCACCTTTCACTACTTGAACTGCTAGAAAGTGAAGAAGACAAGGAAAGCTTGGATGCCGGCTTCAGGTCTATTGTGGCACCTGGGACTTGGTTGGAAGTTGGTTGTGTCCCCAATAACCACAAAAAGAGGGGGTGCTCATGGCACTGAGTTATAGCAGTGAGATGTGGGTAATTCAGAACGAGGACCCTATTAAGGTCTAACAGCCTGGGCTCAGGGACCTTCAGGAAGGGCTTCCATGTCCTGGGCAGGCATAGTTGGGATGCAGCCCAATCTGTAATGGCTGAGATGGGGCTCAAGTCTTCTGGGATAAAGCTGGCCAGAGCCCCTTGGGCCAAGAGCAGAAAATGGTCACCTCATAGACACTGCAATGGAAAACTCCATTCCTCAGCATCTCGTCCCTCCTGCCATATAATGAATATGGGGAAATCTGAGCATCTTTGGCACCCCTCCTAACACCGCCAGATAGGTTTGAGGACTATTACTTCAATCTTCATTTCAGAAAAGGACCCACAGGCCTCAGTGGACAGGGCTGCTCCCCATGTTCATCCTGGTTTCTTCCTGGACTCATTCAAGGCTGAGGCTGGGGCTAATTTTCCTAGGCTTGGCAGTCAAAGTTAGAGGCGAGCCCTACTGCACCTGGGATGGCTCCTTGGAGTGGCCACAAAGGGCTGTCCAAGGTCCAAGGTCCAAGGTCCCCATGCAAGGGGACTCCTGGCATGACTTAACAGCTGGAAGAGCACACTAGAGATGCAGGAAGGCCCCACTGGGCCACACAACCACTACCCTACTCTGTGCTGGTCTTGAGTGATATGACAAGTGCTGGTTACTTTTCCATCCTCCTTCCCACTCTTCCCCAAGCTGCCCTCTCACCAGACACTGAGCCAGTGTGTTTCAGTTTCTGGAGGAGAAGGGCTCTAAGCTATATAGTAGAGGCTCTGAAGAATGGCAAAGACTCTCGAAGACACAGCTGTGGATGGGACCCCCAGCCAGGATGTGACATGGAGGGAAGGACAGGGGTGTCCCAGAAATAAACCCCCCTTTGGGCTGAGTCCATATGACTTCCCCACTCCAGCCTAGGTACACGCTACTACTCTATGCACCCCACCAACATGGCTTTGCTGGGGTAAAGTCAGGAGTGAGAAGTGTGTGGAAGTTCCTTGAGCATCTTCTAACACAATTAGGCCCTGGGCTCTAAAGGACACTTGAAAGAGCATTCCTCTTCAAGGTCCTCAGGGGCATTGTCTCTGCCTGGCCCTCTGGGGGAATCTGAGGCTCAGAGAAGCAGAGACTTGACTGAGTCTGTGAAGATCTGCCAGACTCTGGCCTCCTTCCTCTCTTCCTATCTTAGCTCACCTGAGCCTGGGATCCTGAACATAGTCCCAAAGGTTATGTTGCTTGGGGGGGGGGGCACTCTGCAGGACCACAACTCTGATTGGTCTCATACTCTGGCCAAGCCCCTCCTCAGGGGTACTAGTCTTGCCCCTCCAAGCTGATGGCTGAGCTGGACAAAGGTGATCAGTCTTGATGCCTGACTGCCTGGGGACAGGGAGAACCTGTGGATGGGAGAGGTCCATAGGGAAAATGTGGAAAAAGTCTACTTGCTCTCCCTACCTCCCAGACTTTCCCCCTACCTCACCTCCTCCCCTAGCCTCCCCATCGCAGAAGGGAAAGGCAGGATTCAGAGCTGACATGGGGTTTCCTGACATTTCCTGCAGCTTCTCTCCTGGTGCAGCAGTGGGCTAGGTGGGTTGGCAGCTTGGAGGAAGCATCATCTGTGAATGCTCCGTTGCAGGTCTGCCAGCCATGCAGGTCTCTAAGGGGAGTTTCTACTGGGTCCCCAGCTCTAACCTGACTCACAGGAACAGTTTTGGGAAAATTACCCTGCAAGAGTGCCACAATCTCTGGGAGTGGGAGGCATCTTCAGGGATGGTGGGAAGGGACAGGGCAGCAGCTAACAGCGCACCTCCCTGCCCACCTGCCAGTCCTGAAGCCAGGGTTCTCTGGACACCGGCCTAGCCTAACATCCTGATAAGTGGGATCTTTGGCAATGAAATCATGCTTTGCTTTCAGTCGGGTGATTGTTGCTTATAGCTAGGTCAGCCTTCATGGGTGGCCAAGGACTATGGCATGTCCTGTGCTGGCTCTGTCCTGCCTTGCTGTGAGCCTCAGGCTACCCCCAGCCTTCTGAGACAGTCCCCCCACCCCCATCAGCCCTGTAGCCCTGGCGATGTTGGGGAAGGGACTCCTCTCTAGTTGGGGGAGAGGCTTCTCTTTCTTTCTTTCTCTCTCTCTCTCTCTCTCTCTCTCTCTCTCTCTCTCTCTCTCTCTCTCTCTCTCTCTCTCTCTCTCTCTCTCTCTCTCTCTGTCTCTGTCTCTCTCTCTCTGTCTCTCTCTCTCTCTCTCTCTCTCTCTCTCTCTCTCTCTCTCTCTCTCTCTCTCTCCCTCCCACCCCTCGCACCCCCACCTGCTGCTGAGATTTTGTTTTTCAGCTGAGTTTGCTCTCTAGGGCAGGAAGGCCTCCCGCAGAGACATGCCTGGGGCCCTGGGGGGAGAATGCAAAACCGCACCCCTGCCAAGGGTGGGGACAGAGCTTCCGCCCACTTGGAAAAAGCTGCTGCCTTCATTTCATTGAGCCCAGTGACAAAGGAGACCTGGGAAGAGGCCCCCAATCTGCCCAGGCTCTGGGGATCACAGGGGCTTGGCGGAGAAACTGGACTCATTGCTCTCTCAGCCTATCCTTTGCTCCACTCCTTTGCTCCACTCCCACCGCCACTGGCTTGGACCCAGTTCTGACATGTCTACCCAGGAGGCAGAGGGCAGGGCAGGCCCAGCACTTTGCTGTAGATTCGCTTCCCTGAAGATAAAAGCGAAATGGCAAGACCAGTTCCCTACCAGCTCTCATACTTGGCCCAGCACTCTGAGGACTAATTCTGGGGATCCATGAATGATGGAGAGACTGGAGTTTTATGAACTGTCGGTGAAGACTTATAGGCTTATGGGCTAAATAGAGTCATTTTTGTCAAAATGAGAAGGAAAAGAAAGGGAAAATTTGTTTTCTAATTTTCTTCAGGTGCATAAAAGAGATGTTTGCAATTATTTCCAAGTCTTCAAAACTTCCCTCAGAGATTCTCATTTGAATACTATTGAATCTAATTTGAATCTGATTTGAATCCGAGACTCTAATTGAATCCCTCATTTGAACGAGACTTGCGTTGACTCCTTTGGGAAGACATGCCCCTTCTCCATGGCCAAAGACTTGTGAGTTTAGAAGTCCTCCAGATGGAAGGTGCTGAGCCCTGGCTTCCGTAAGCCTTGGCTTTGCCATCTGTGCCATCTGCTCAAAGCTCTGTATATTGTGGAATGAGCAATGGGGATGCATGAGAGATGAAGAGCCAGAGAAGCATTGTGCATGGACTGTGAGAAGGGCCTTCGATAGACCACTTCTGGGGATGACCAAGTCTCCCACCTCCCATCATCCGTATAGCTGTCAACATGTCCCTCAGTAGTATGTGTCTTTCTGAGCACTCAGATCAAATTGTCACAATCACTGGGGTCCACTTATCTTCTTCTGGGTTAGGAGGAAGTGGGGTTTCTGTGGCTCAGCTTCTGAGGGGCAGCACAGGGTCTGTGACCTTCAGAAGGCTGAAAAGATCTCTGGGGCTATCAATAAGCAACAAGGTGACCTCCTTGTGAATCCTTCAGAGAGGAGTTGCCAGCTTGAGGACCCACGATCCTCAGCATCCAATGCCTTCAGGTCAAAGAGCATGCCCTCCTCTCTCTGTAAGCCCATGATTTGACAGTGACAGAGTAGAGAATTCTTCACCATTGTATTCCTCCCTCTCAGCTCCTTGCCATAGTTGTAGGGCCATGGGCAAGAAATTGTCTTGCTGGTGGTCAGCTTGAGGCTTAGCCCAGAAAGGTTTCAGCACCAGTCACCTGGGCAAGGAGGGAGAACCAAAACTCATGCCCTGCTTCTTCCTTCTGTCTACCCTGACTCTCTCTTCCCTGCCTCAGTCAGGATGAAGGGCCTCTGGACCCACTAAGTGGTTGAATTCAGTCAGCCAGTAGTGGGAACAAGCCATGGAAAGCTGCTCACACAGGACCTAAATCCTCAGGTAGCAGAATGTGCTCCCAGAGAAAATGTTAACTTTTAGGTGAACAGGAGCTTGGAAAGCAGGTTCCAGACAGAATTGTTTGGCCCTGACTTTTTTCTCATCTGGAGTGTCTCCAGCCCAGAAACTTGTTGGTGAAAAATCACAGGAAGGCCTTGAGTTCTGCCTATTCTCTGTGATGGTGGTGGAAAAATGCTGTGCTCACCAAGGCCTGGCACTATTTTAGTGTCTGGCTTTGTGATATGAAGAAAAAAAAGAAAACAGTTTCTGCCACAGAGGGTCTCTTGCTGTCAGGCTCATTGCATCCCTCAGCAAGAAGGAAGGTTGTCTCTTCTTGTTGAAATAGCCTGGGGCCTTGTGGGACCCTCCTATTTCAAAGGTGGGTGGACATGAGTCAATCGCTGGCTTTACACCAGTCACTCCCTCTCAGGTCAGGAGCCTGCATCCACTAGCGCTCTCCCTCCACAGACTTTTCAAGAACAGAGGCCCAGCAGGCACTGCCAAGTCACTCAGAGCAGCCCTCAGTGCTGACAGCTGGACGCGGGGGTAGAGGCTGATCCTGGCTTCTTAGCATGGGAGGCAGGCTAGTTATGAGCCCTGTTACCTTTCTGCACACAGTGTGACCTGCGTCTCCTCCTGTGGCAAGGGCTAATTAGTTGCCAGTTTCCTGGTGCCTGAAGCAGCCCAGCGGGAAGTAGGAGGAAATAGAGAAGGCATTATCTATCTGTGGGCTTGAAGTGGACTCTCTGGGCAGAGTCATAGCTGACCCCGTCTGAGAGAACACAGTTCAGGCTTCTGATCCTGAACTACTCTGATTTTACTCTTAGGCTTTACAGAACCCTGAAAAGTGTACTGAATTCTATCCCAGATGACTGGATGAGTCCTTGACCAGGATTCTATAGACAAGAAAGCCCAGGCCTAGAGGGATAAAGACCATGCCAGGATCCTCAGATTGTAGGAGTTCCTCTGACACTAGAATCCAGGCTAGACACTAGAATCCCATGGCTCATCCCAACCTTACTACCCTTCAAAAGAGAAATTTCACCCTATCTGGAAATAGATAAACTGGGGTTCAGGTTACAAACCCTATCCTTAGTTAAGGGACAGAGCTGGTATTTGGACTGAAGTTTCTGGCCCAAGTTTAGAATTTGTTCCTCCTTTTGGGGCTTTACTAGAGTGTGCTGGATAAATGTGTCTCAGGAACATGCAGCTAAATTCATGAAGCCTGGCTGTGTAGATCAGCTATGTAGCTACTAGCTCAGTATGACAGCCCTGTGGTACTCCTGGCCAGACCTCTTGGTCACATATCTCTGCATGTTTTCTCTTATCTTTAGGCCTAGTTCTATGCAGGATGGTCTCATTCAACCCATAACCAAAGAATAGATCACTTCAAAGGACTCCCTGAAGAACTGAGGTCCAAAATATGTCTCTTGGCACATACATAGGCAAAACCAGTAGGAGCTGATAGAAAGTAGCTTGTAGAGGCCAGAGAGAGAGAGAGAGTACAGTGAATGGGTAGAGTGCCTTGTATGTGGCTGACCTCTGTTTGATCTCTATTACCCTATATAGTCCTGCAAGCCCACTAAGAATAATTCCAGAGTACAGAACCAGGAGTATACCCTGTGCACCACCAGGTGTGGCCCAAAATATAAAACAAAAACAGTAACAAACAAATAAAAAATCCAAACAAACAAGAAAAGTAGTTTGTCATCTTAATCCAGAAATGCTCATTGGAAATCCAACTTGTTTCCTCACCTCAGATTCATGTAGTGTGAATTTATTTGGCATAAAGCCCATTTCTCCTTTGGAAGAGAAGAGCCATAC
Organism: Suncus etruscus; assembly: GCF_024139225.1. NCBI lineage: Eukaryota > Metazoa > Chordata > Mammalia > Eulipotyphla > Soricidae > Suncus > Suncus etruscus. Next base: position 68,373,033 of record NC_064850.1, read on the forward strand.
CTTCCAATGCCTTCAACTCTACCCACCTCTTCCATATGGGTCTCAGTACAGCAGAGATCTAGGGGCTTATACAGAAGACCCTAAGCAGGTCAAACCAGACTAATCAAAACTCTGAAATCATTCTTTTGGAGCCTCCTGTCTAGATGGAAGTCAAAGTGTGTGCTGTTTTTTGTTTTATTTTGTGGCCACACTCAGAGATGCTCAGGGCTCACTCCTGGTGAGGTTTGGGGGACCATATGGGATGCTGGGGATTGAACTCAAATTGGCTGGCTTCATTCAAGGCAAATGCCCTAATTGCTGTACCTTATTTCCAGCTTTTCCCTCCCTTTTTATTTTATTTTTTTATTAAAAGGAGTAAGGGGAAGCCACTGATCTAGCATGGACAAAAGTATCCAATAAAAGCACAGGACACACATCAAATATGAATTTCAGTCAAACAACATACAACTTTTCCCTGGAGGATGTTCTCGAGTGCTGTGTTTTTTCGGGTAGTCTCTTCCCACTCCCTTCCGGGCTCAGAGGGACCTAGCTTCAGCCAAGAAGTAGGCTGCTCCCCACCTTATGATGAGATAGTTTGACTTCTCAGAGAAAAAAATGGGCTTAGTCAGGGCACTCACGTAGGGAGGAGATGATGGGATTAGAAATAGGGGCCTCTTGCAAATCCTGACTTGTAGTGTTAAATATTGAAATTTGGAAAATAGAAAATAACCCCCAAATGGGAGACAGGTGAGAAAGGTGGCCTGCTATCCTATTAACAGGCTGTATGACCCTCAATGAGTCTTTTAACTTTTCTGGTAGTTTCCACAACTGTGCTGGGCATACCTCATGAAGCTCTAATACCTCTTCCGCCTGGGTCTGGGAGCTGGAGCAGCAAAGCTGAGGGAGGAGGTGGGGGGCACTTTGTTCCCCACCTTACCTGGGTCTTCTCTCCCCTGTTCCCTGGGACCCCTGGGCTTTGCTGTCACATGAGAGTCTCTAAAGAAGGAGAAGGAATTTGGGGAGATGGAAGAAATTGATTTGGGCCATAAGCAATCTTTTCTTTTCCTTTAAGTCCTATGATGCTTCTTTTATGGTAAAACTTACATTAAGTTATATTTATTACAAGAGTATGTCAGTTTCCTTGATTTGTTATGTAAGCCATCATAGTTAGAGCATACATTTTTCAATAGAAGAATATTGCTGAAGGTAAATAAAACCAGAGGATAACACTACAGCAATTACAACAGTTGAGAAATTTCCAATTGGAATTTCTGCACAACCTTGATATATGTATATAGTATATATGCTCAAGTATGACCAATTTTTGTTAAGGATTTGATATGTTCAACCAGGACCAAACCTTAAGCTCATGAAGCAGTTGATAGAGTTTTTGGTACAACACAGCCCGTAGCAATGTAGAAATAACTGGTTTTATCATAGGGTCCTTACAACCAACCAATTCTATTTAACGAAATTTTAATTATTTATGATTTTATTATATTTTGGTTTGGGAAACACACCAAGCAGTATTAGAGTTTACTCATGCTTTTGATTCAGGGATCACTCTGGCAGGACTCAGAGACCACATGAAATGCCAGGGATCGAACACTATTCAGTGAGCTGTATGCAAGGCAAGTACCCTTCCCTCTGTCTTATTACTTCAGCCCTTTGATAACACTTTTAGAAGTTCTAGAAACATCTGAGCCACTGGGATACTGATGTAGCCCTCTAGTGCAGCCACTCATGCCTGTGTTCAATTCCTCTGCCCTCTGGGCCTCTCCACTTGACTCCAAGTTCACTTAGGGCAGAGCCTCTTCCTTGGTGAAGCCTTGGTGTGCCCCAATCCCTGCCATGCAAGTTGCTTAATCCAACTTGGCTGACTGAGAGAACAAAAAGTTTCTGCAGGAAATGGGCCCTCAGCACCTTTCAGAAGTTCCTGAGACCTGCTGACGAGGCCTTTACAGCCCAACCGCACCCTGCTCCTTCTTTCTCTCCACTGTCGACTGCTATGTTGGTTTCCCCAGAGGGGAAGAAATCAAATAGTCCTGTGCCAGGAGTGTCAAGCCTGGGAAAATCCTGCAGGCCCAGGATTATCTCACCAAGGCCAATCTCTGCTGCTGTTTCTTCTTGCTTCCAACCCCCCAAGTCTGGACCCCTGTGGTTTTGCCTCCTCTGCCTCTCTGCCTGATTCCTCTATCAATGACTCCAATTCTTTCCTGTCTGGCCCCCTCCCTCTGCCAAATCCGCGTGTGTGCTCAGTGCTTAGCTGTTCCCATAGCCTCTCCTGAACTGAGAGGAGACAGGACGTGCCTCGACAGCAGCCCTAAATGTGAGTCATGTCTCCAGTCCCGCCAGCGAGGAAGGAGCAAAGAGGGTGGGGTCTGAGTGTGTTGGAAAGGGAAGACGTTTCTCACTGGCTGTCTGTGAGAAGGCACAGGGAGGGGTGCTGGTCCTTTTGGGGCATGGGGGTGTGTGTGGTGAGATTACAGGGGGTTGAACAATTAACCCTAAGACATGCTCTACCTGAAGATTTTTATTTTAAGAAACATCTCTTCCCAAAATGTTTCTTTAGAGCATTCTAAAGATGACACATTTCCATATATCATAACTCACTCCCCCCACTTTTAAAGGCCCCTTTGATAATGAGTCACAGCTAGTGCACTGTGGTATCAACCTCTGAAAGTAGACACATGGGCATGGAAATCCATACTATACAAAGGAGAATGTGGATGCTTAGGGAAGATATTGGGGAGGGGGATCTTGTTTCTAGGAGAGAGATAGACCCTGCAGTGCTCAGGGCTGACTCCTGGCTCTGTTCCAGGGATCATTATTGGGGATGAAATGGGATAGATACCAAATCCAAATCAGCCACTTGCAAGGCTAAGCCCTACCCAATATACTAATGCCCAAATACTCAGAGAAGTTTATGAAGTTTCTCTAAAATCACAGAGTCAGAGAGCAGCAAAGTATGGAAAGAACTTAGTCTTCTAAGTGAGAATTTGGTGACATAATGGATGTAAGGGAAAGTAATAGTGATTCGTCAGCACAATTCATTTATTCTCACCACTGGTCCCATCCAGGGATCTGTCTTTCTTGGTCTCACCTAATCTTTGGCACTGCATTACTAAATCATTTCCCCCTGATATTGTCCACTCATCACTCCATGGCAAAGCTCTGTGCTCACTCATCTGCCAGCTAATTGGTCTTAGTCAACCTTACTTATGTTTCATGGAAGGTAGCAAAGAACATCAAAAATCAGGAAAAGGGGAAGGGAGGCAATCATGTGACTCTTTTCAGAGACAACAAATCATCCAAGATTAGTCCTAAGAAAGGAAAGAATCAAACCACTGACAAAAGTGTGCCTGACTCATTACCCTCTCCCTTCCCCAGAACCCCAACAATTGGAGGTGGTGCTTGCAATATTGTGCACTCAAAGAAGATGCTACTGATACATGGATGCCCCCAAAAGACAGTACCCATTTCCTGTTGGAAATGGCATTGATCACCGAAGCAAATATCTCTAGAGTTTTATGAAAGAATTTTCAAGAACAATAAAGACTAGTGTAGAAATGCACAAAAAATAAAAGAAAGTTAGAATTTGCAGAGTAGGATAAACCTTGGGTTTCATCGAGCATAAATCCTCCTAAAAATAATTTCAAAGACATACTTTGCTGTATTTTTTATATGGGAAAGAAGCAAAACCCAGCAGTAGAAGTCTCTAAGCAAAGACCATTTGCTTAGTTGCACAGCAGAGCTAAACGTTGAACCCAAGCTTGTCCAATTTACAAACTCAACATTCTGTTCCAGCACTCACCCTCTCATTTAAGCATGAACATGTTCTAGTCTCAGGGACTAGAACTTCCTAGAGTTCCTCCTTGGCTACCAGTTTATATGAAATGAAGAGTCAGTACTGGCAGGAATTTCCTAGAAATATCTAAGTTCATTCACAAATGGACTTGAAGAATACAGACTTCTCTCAAGTCCTTTATAGAAACAGAGTGAGAAATGAACTTTAAAATATTTTTCTTTCTTTTTTAATCCTTTTTAAAAATGGTTTCATTGGAGACATTTAGAAATCGCACAACTGGAGTCCCCATTAAGAGCAAGGAAATGAGCAAAACCAAACCAAACCAGTGACCTAGGTCATTATCTAGGAAGTGATAACTAAGCCTAAAAAGGCTAGAACCTGGTTAAAATGGGCTCCTCTCACTTCGTTGGCCAAAGTGCTACCCTGTATCCATATTGTATCCCCATTCTGGGCCACTGTGATCCTTTTACCTACCATTCCCTTCTACCATGTCCCAGAGCACCCAGCTCTTTGAATGGAAGTGGTGCCTTACCGGATAACCCCAGGATCCATTCCCCGCTTGGAACTTGGAGTAGTAGCTGTTGCGGCTGGTGGTTCCGTAGTTGTTGTAATTGTCGGCCAGGCCATCATACATGGAACCTGAAGACAAAGGTAGCAGGTCAGGCCATGTTGGCTGTGTCGGGTGACTTCCTGCAGGACCAAGGGGTTCTCCCGTGAACCCAGAGAGAGGAAGAGGAGAAAGCACTATGCACACCACCTCCCATCCAGAAGCTACTTCAAGACTGTAGCTGGTTGCTGAATCTTGTGCACCTCTGGGGGAACCTGACATCCCTAATGGCGGAGGGGATGAGATACCTACAAGTCAGGACTTGACCCGGAGAGGCGCGGAGCAGGGCTGTGCCATTGCAGGGGATCACAATGCCACGGGGCACAAAGACCAGCTTCCCGCTGGGGGACGGCAGGCAAGACCGCCACATTCCAGGTGCAGAGCCTAGGTCAGCACCCCAGAGAAGTGGCCGGTGCTTACTGTCCACTCTGGGCAGGGTTCTCAGCCCAGCTTCTGTCCGGCCCCCACCTATGACGGGGTGACTTCCCACCCCTTCCTTCATCTCCTAAGGTCTCCTGCTGGTGAAGGGGGCGAGGCCATGCACCTCAAAGGTCCCACTGAGGATTAATGAATGTTTTCTGCGGGCTTGGAGGCCCACAAATGACAGGCTCCAAAGGATGGCAGAGAGTCATTAGAATTATTAGTGACAAGGTGGCCCTGGATCACAAAAAGCAGAACTGGATTTGGGGCTCCTGGAGGGGATCCCCTTTTACCAGCTTGGTAGGAAGAGGCTTTCAGGAAAGGTTCACCTCTGAGAAAACTGGTCTGTTCTTTGCCATTTTGTTCTCAAAGCATAGCTGATGATCTCACACATAACTAGCCCAGTCCTTTCCCCAGGCCAGGCCTGCTCCCCTAGAATGGACATAACCATTGAATCTCATCTCTTTTCTGTGTGTTAGCGAGGGAGGAAAATAGGGTGTTTAGGTGGGGTATGGTGGTTTAACTCAGGTTGGCTATGTGCAAAGCAAGTGCCTTCTCTGCTATATCACTCTAGTCCAGAAAACCTCACCTGAACAGTTCATTCAAGACAATCTCTGTGTCCTCTGAACATACACTGTCCTGCTCTCTGACCCCCAAGTCACTCCATTCTGGTATGTCCTGCTTCACTCTGGGGTTGGGGAAAGGGTACTGGCCATGGTTCTGTGTTTTGGATCAACAGAGCAAGACTTTTTCACTCTCTAAGGAAAGGATGCTTTCTGGGAATAAAGGGAAGTGGGTCCAGGACATTTTTACTTCTTTTCCCTACACTCAGAGTCAGAGTTCCACAGCAGAAACCCTGGTCCAGAAATGGTGTTGGTGGTCTCAGGGAGATTCAGCTCTCTCTATGAGTCACACCCACCCTGGCCTTACTAACATCTCGAGTTCCAGGTAGAGAGACAGGAAGTCCCAGTAGAAGCCGAAGGGACAGCAGGTGGGGGCAGCTCAGGGAGGGAGGTGGCAATGGTCCCTGTCTGGCATCACTTCTTCCACTCAGTGCCCCTGACCACCCCATAGCTCACCCCATAGCTTACTCAGGGGGTACTGCCTGAGTTCATTCCTACAGCATGAATGAGCAATCAATTGGCCATTAGCACCCTCAGCCTTGGAAGATGCTGCCCTGGACTGGCATTTGGGCATGTCCTTGTTTTCTTTCCTCTGCACCTTTCTCTGTCTGAGAAGGGCCTTGATCTGTGCTCACCTAGGCTCCATCCTCTCCGGTGTTCTGGATTGTACCTCCAGTGACACCTGCCTGCTGGCATTCACAGGGCTGAGAAGGAAGAAGGGCAGATGTCAAAGGCCCCTCAGCAGCTACCTCAAGCCCTCCCAGGACTATTCTGCCTCCCTAATACCCAACAGAGCCCTAACTTCCAAGAAAGTACCCTCAGCTTGTTTCTCTACCTCTCCAGAAGCCTCTGTCAGAGTCTAGGGGGGAAATCTCATATTATCTTCAGTGCTCAGAGAGGTGCTGTATCTGGATCAGACTTGGTCAGTTGGGTCCCCCTTCTAGTATCCTCCAGAGGTCTGGCTGGTCTGAGAGCACTTGGCACTCACTCCAAAAGTGGAATTTCTCACCAAAGGGCAGACAGGGGTCAGCCAACAGCTTTGGATGGAAACTTTGAGGTGGTGATAAATGAACACTCAGAGCTGGAGACCCAGGGTGGCCTCCTACAGGGGAGGCATCAGGAAGGGACCTGTGAAGTCCCTCACTCTCTCTTATCAGTGAGACCCCTCACCTCCTCCCTCACTCTCTCTCATCAGTAAGTCCCTCACCCTTGTGGTCCTTCCCTCCACCTTTGCCTCCCTCTCTCCTCCTATGCTTCTCTGTAAAGTTGGTGTCCTTGGCAGGGCTGTGCACTGGCTCCCACAACACACTCTGGCATTGGACAAAGCACATGTGTGTCCCATCTGGGTCCTGGGGTGACAGCAGTGAGCTGCAGCTTCTACTTTGTTCTGGAGCCTTCCAAGTAGTTCCTAAGTGCACCCTTAATATCCATGTGAAATTGGGGGTCAGATCCTGGCTGTGCCTGAAGCTGTTGGTTCAGCTTCCTGGTACGTCCCATGGCAGGGCAGCTGCCTCAGCATTGGGGCGGGAGTGGCAAACAGGGAACAGATCTGTCTTTGCACCTTGAAGTCATACCTTCCCTTGGGCCAGGCGAGAGAGGGGAGCAAGATGCTGTTCCTGCAGCATATGTGGTGACCCCTCTCCTGACTATTGGCTGTCTTTCTGGCAGGCAAATGCTCCCTTTGAAAGTTAAGTTCCATAGCAGGAACATGGTGCCTGGCTGGGAGTAACAGCAATGGTTGGTTGCTCTTGCATTTGCTCTGCTTTCCAAGCCCACCCAAACACATCTCTAGGCATTAGGCCTGATCAGCAATGCTCAAAAACATAGCCTTGGTCATAGGCTAGTTTTTAATTTCATGGCAGATTTGCCATAATGTATCTCTGCATCCCCCTGACTCCTCTCTCCTGGGCAGCCTTGACACAGAGTATGGGCCTGGCTGGGCCCACCCAGCCCTTTGTAGGCCACATCTCTCCTCACAGTATGGAGAAAGCTCTCAGGGGTCTCAAGATTCAACATCCCATATCTGCAGGATGGGGTGTCCTACAACTCTACCTCCTACCACAGAGGTTTGGAGGGTCTGTTAAACCAGAAGAGGTATGAGCTGAGGATTTGACCTTGGAGCAAGTCTCCTCTAGAACATCCAAGGTCACTTCCTCCCAGAGGAAGCCTGGTCTCCAAGCAAGGTGATATTAGCACCGCTTCCCCCAGTCACTCTTCCCCTCTTCTCAGGCATTGTGCACCCCCAATTCCCTCTCGGAAGATGCAGTTGCCAGGAGATGGCAGCTCCTGAGAGAAACTGGCTGCCTGTTGACATATGCACTTCCTAGGGAAGCATCTGCTGCCCACAGAACCCTGAAGTCAAAGAGCAAATGTTAGTCAGAAGCCATAATGGTCAAACTGGGTTTTTATTTTTGGGCTACACCTGGTGGTGCTCAGGGGTTACTCCTGGCTGTCTGCTCAGAAATAGCTCCTGGCAGGCACGGGGGACCATATGGGACACCAGGATTCGAACCAACCACCTGTGGTCCTGGATAGGCTGCTTGCAAGGCAAACGCCGCTGTGCTATCTCTCTGGGCCCAGGTTTGGTCTCTTGTACCCCATATGTTCCCCTGAGCTTACCAGGAGTGATTCCTGAATGCAGAGCCAGGACTAGCTCCTGTGCATCTCTGGGTGTTGCCCCAAAACAACAACAACAACAAAATAACTAAAAGAACAAAGAGCAAATTTCTCAAGAAAAATGTCTTCCGGTATGTTCAAGCAACACCAACTGCTCACTCATGCATTTGGCAGTGCTGGGAAACAAAGTCCTCCCAGACATTCTCATGTACACAGCCATAGTCTAGCTATGGCTACCTGTTTAGTACCCCTGAACCACATTTCCAGATGGGTTAGGGCAGTGGTAGGCAACCTGTGGCTCGCGAGCCACATGTGGCTCTTTACACTTTTAATTTGGCTCTTTTGTGTGCTGGGCGGCTGCTCCAGGCGTCAGGACTCTGCTCCTAGCCTCTGCCAGTGTGTGCCCTGTGTGGCTCTCAAAATAAATTTCAATCGTGGTTTTGGCGAGATTTGGCTCAGTTGAAAAAAAAAGTTGCTGACCACTGGTAGGGGAACTCAGAGGAGGGCTCTCAACACTGGCAGCAATAAAAGCTTTGAATGTGTAAGAATGAATTAAAAATCAACCACGTGAGGACATCAAGGTGCTTCTAGGAGGGTTGGCCTAGGATGCATTTTTTTAGGTGCAAAGGGGTCACAAATGGGAAAGGTAGGTGTAAGATGCCCCATCCTTGAGGATGGCATGGTGCCTTTATGTTATAGGAGCTACACTCTGGCAAAGGGCTCCTGGGTCAGGCACATGAAGGTCAGCTGCACTAGGGAGCTAACCCTGCAGAATGACTCACCCTGTCCACCGCCAAGCTTTCAAGTGTGTCACACCCACCACACCTGGAACATTCTACTTCTTCTCAGCCAAACCCTCTGTCTACATTCAAAACCTTGCACAAAACCAGCTTCTTCTAGAATTGACCCCACCCTGCACCCCAACCCTTTATTGTTACCACCTCAGAACTCCACCAACCCACTACTGCTCTGCTCCTGACCCCTGGGCCAGGTGTGAGTATGGGTTCTGTCAGAGTGTAAGTGTGAGTGATTGAATGAGATTTAGTGAGTGTGAGTGTGAGTATCACTGGAGTATGCATGTATGTATTTGAGGATGAATGTGTGTGAGTCTGTGTGAGTGTGAGTTACGAGCATGTTTGTGAGTGGGAATGTGTGAATGAGTAGATATGAGTGTATGAATGTGTGTAGTGAGTATGTGAGTGTGTGAGCAAGCACGCGTGTGTGTCTGTGAATGTAAGTGTATAGTATGTGGTGAATGAGTATATGCGTCTTGAGTGTGTGAGTGAATGTGTGAGGTTGCGTACACATATGACATCCATAGACCCTTCCTCTAGGCAGGCTGGAACTTCCTAAAGCAAGAGACCTGCAACCACTAGACCAGAGTGATCTAGGCCCAGCCACTTAGGACACTGGACACTGGACACAGAGGCATGATCTTTGGGAGCCATATTGTTCTCCTCTTCCCTGCCCAAAACCCCTCTTGCTGTTAGTCAGGAAGGGCACCAAGTACTGAGAATCCGGATGTGGGAGAGACATTGCTTCCACGAGAACCCTGGGTGTTTGTGAAATACTGAGATTCCTGCTGAGATTTATGATGTTTCTCTCACATCTCGCCTAGACTCTTCTGACCTTCAATAAAGTTCAACCTCAATAAAGTTCAATAAAGTCCCTTAGCACCAAAATCTCAAGAATGGCTCCCTTTGTCTTTCACTCTCTTCTCCCATAAGGTGCTCAGGAGAGCAGGCCCCTAGTAAGAGGACTTGAAAAGAGATGAGATGCCAGAAGCCTTAGTCCATGACCCCCTCAGATGAGTCTGTGGTAGAAAGAGGTGTCTGTACCCCATGGCCCTTTCCATTATGGGAAATTCCTGTCTCCTCTGTCCATGCTGAGGAGAGTGTGGAGTCTCACCAGGACCTTTTCTGGGTCTCCTGCCCTTCCCTCTGAGCATCAGAAAAGCCTGAATCCGGCTGCTCTCTCTGTTCTCTCTTCTTCAGAAGCTCACATGACTCCTGTGGGCTCTGCTGGAACCTGTTGTAGCCAGACCTGCAGGGACACTGCTCAGCCTACAGGATCAGGCAAAGACTAGCGTCCTGTGGGGGCAGGACTGGCACAGGGCTGTGGGCTTGGGTGTACAAGGTTTAGAATAGGACTCAGTGGCCCAGTTTTGATGTCAAGGGTAAAAAAATTCATCAGAGGGCCAGAGAAATAGTACAGTGGGGAGGGCCCTCGCCTTGCATGAGGCTGACCTGGGTTCAATCCCTGGCACTCCATATGGTCCCTTGAGCCTGCCAGAAGTGATCCTTGAGCACAGAGCCAGAAGTAAACCCTGAGCACCTCAGGGTGTAGTCCAAACATCGGCAACAAACATTAACTATACTAGATGTGTATGTGAGAGACACAGAGAGAGATAGTGCCTGATTAGGTTTGACACCCACACGGGGTCTCTAATGTGAGTGAAGGATGATGAGGATCAGGCAATAATCTTGAATTTTGCTCCATATCAGAAGTAATTTCCTCCCCCCCCCCAACCTGTAAGAGTTGCCCAGTATATCCTGTACTAATTCAAGCACAATCTCTGAGGCTGGGGCCCAGCATTGACCCTTTCTTTATCTGCCAGATGATTCCCCCAATCCCACTCTCTGCCAGTTCTCTGAGCTTGAAAGCCTTGGCTCAGAGGAAGGCTTTGGAGTCTCATACTGTTGACTAGGGAGAAACTCTGAGTGATGCGCCTTGAGGGAAGGACCAGCTTAGAGGGAGGACAGCTGCAAGCAAGCAGTTGGGGGTGGTGTGCAGAGACAGGACTTATCCCAGCAATTTCCACAGAGCACACTCATCACAAAGAGCTGGGGATGATCTCATCCCACCTCACAGCTGTGGAGATCCAGAGTGGCAGTGACTTGCCCAGGATCACACACTACAGGCTAGAGCTGCACATGGGACCCAAGTCCCTCCCAGCTGGTCTCCTGCAAGGTGGGTTGTGTCTGAGCAAGCATGTGTGTCTGAGCATGTGTTTCTGAGCATGTGTAGCTGCATGTCTAAATGGTCACATGTATGCATATGGGTTGTAATTATCCATGTGTGCGTGCACATGCCTGCGGGTGTGCTGAAGTCTTACCAAGAGCACAGTGGGGAAGGCATTTACCTTGGACAGGGCCGACCCAGGAGCAATCCCCAACATCCTCATAGGGTCCCCCAGGACAGAGCCAAGAGTTTTACCCTGACTACAGAGCCAGAAATTACCCATGAGCATGGCTGGGTGTGGCTCAAAAGCAAAAACACAATCAAAAGAGCTTCCCCCAGGACATCTAACATTCTTCTCTTTCATTTTGTTAAGCAAAAGTCACTCCCAGATTTTTGTTGTTGCTGTTGTTGTTTTGGTTTTGAGCCACACATAGTGGTGCTCGAAAGTTACTCTTGGCTCAGTCCTCAGAAATCACTTCATGTGGTCCCCTGGCAGGCTGAGGGAACCATATGGAATGCTAGAGATTGAACCGAAGTTGGCAGCTTGCAAGGCAAACACACTACCCTCTGTACTATTGCTCTGAACCCACTCTTAGATTTCACAACCAATATGACTTATTCCTATGTGGCATACAGTGTTTGGGGTTTATGTGTTTTGGAATCTGCCATCGAGACTAGCAGAGGTGAGTGAACCAGGAAGCATCACTGCCCATTGATTACTTCAGGAGACTCAGTGCTTTGGCATGTGTTGTAACTGGCCAACGGAAATTCTGCCTAAAATTTTAACTTCAAGCCAAACTACTATGTAAAGAAGCAAGAATTGGTTTATTTAAAGTTTAATTAATAGGCTTCATGGTGGGGATAGGTGACAACACAAAGAGCTTTTATACCCATCTCCTCACTCTGCTTTGGGGCGGAGCATATCCCCCAGCAGTAAAGTTTGTTCATGGCACTGGGCAGGAAGACAAGGTTCAAGCACGCTGCACAAGCCTCCCTGTTCAGCCAAAGGTTCAAGCTGAAAACACAAATCCAGACAACAAAGCAGAAGTGGTTCCTCCCCTGGATACATGGGGGACTCCAAATAGCACTTCCGAGGAAGGCTTCTAGCACACTCTCTAGTAAAAACACAAATTGGGGAGTACCAGAGTGGAGATGGCACCCCTCTAGCCTGAGACCAGGAATAAATATAGGCTTGGCAGGCTTTTTTTTTTTCACCCGTTTTTCTTTTTTTTTTTGGGCCACATCTGGCGATGTTCAGGGTGATGCATAGGAATAATTCTGACTCTGTGCTCAAAGATCACTGTGTGCAGGTTCAGGGGATCATCAGGGTAACAGGGACTGAACCTGAGTCAGCTGTGTGCAAGGCAAAAGTCCTCCTCCCTGCATTATCATTCTGGCCCCAAGACTTGGCCCTTTTAGGTGGAAAACTTCTGAGCAGTAGGGAGAAGGAGAGCATCAAAGCTGAAAGTAAGGGCCCGGAGAGATAGCACAGCAGCGTTTGCCTTGCGAGCAGCCGATCCAGGACCAAAGGTGGTTGGTTCGAATCCCGGTGTCCCATATGGTCCCTCGTGCCTGTCAGGAGCTATTTCTGAGCAGACAGCCAGGAGTAACCCCTGAGCAAACGACGGGTGTGGGCCAAAAACAAAAAACAAAAAAACAAAACAAAACAAAAAAGCTGAAAGTAAAATTCCCAGATGTGGAGACAGAGAAGGCCGAGTGTGCTGTTACAGGTTGGATTTTAAAGAATGGAGAAGAGAGATATGTTCAGATCCCACATTCACTGAGGCGGGCCTGGTGCAAGGTTACTGCCCCAGGCTCTGTCCAGCTGCTGATGGCTACATTCACCCTCTTGGCTAAGCTCAAAGGAACCATAACAGGGAGGGCTGTGAGCAAAGCTGCTTCTAGGCCAGCACCAAGGGTAGCGAAGACCTGGTTGTCCTTCAAGCACCAGGAGCAGTGGGGTGCCGGGCATCCCTTGGTGCATGACTGTGCTTCCTTTTATTTGGGAGTTATGGTGCCAGAGCCATCGCACAGCACAAGGGTGTTTGCCTTTTCACACAGCCAGCCCAAATTCAATCCCCAGCATCATATACAGTCCCCCAAGCCCAACAGGAGTGACCCCTGAGTGCAGAGCCAGGAGTTAGCCCTGAGTTCTGCTGGGTATAGCCCAAAACCAAACAAACAAATAAAGTGAACATTCTTTTTTTGTGGGGATCCTCTAGCAGCACCCAGGAGCCTTGGTCCACTCCCAGTGATACTTAAACCCAGTTGTATGGGCCTAGTTTGTGTGCTACTCAGATCTAGGGGGTGGTGGGAACACCAGGGCCACACCTAGCAGTGCTCAGGAGAATAAGCTGTGTGAGAGACTGAACTCAGGGCCTTGCATATGTAATGCCTGTGCTTTAGCCCTTCCTCCACCCTCTTGCCCTGGAGAGGGGGTTCTACCCAGAAAGGAGTTGAATGAGGTGTGTGTGTGTGTGTGTGTGTGTGTGTGTGTGTGTATCTGTGTGTGTGTAAAGCTAGAAGATCAAAGATTCTGTTTATTTGGGGTGGGAGGGTAGGTGAAGGGACAGCTCTGAGACACAGACCCCCAAATCCTCCACCACTTCACTCTCTCAGGGCAGATACATGGGACAATAGCCCAGATGAGAGTGGAGGTGGCCCTGGAACAAATAGGGAGTGCTGGGTGGCTCTGATGAAGAGGGGGAGAAATCTGATGAAAACAAAGCCAGATAAACCAGAACCACCGGCTCCCAGTGACCTAACCGCCTCCTCCACTCAGGATGCCGCTGGGAAAACTGGCCCCTGTGGGAACCTTGCCAGGCTGGGCGCTGGGACCACACCCACAGGTCAGTCCTGGAGAGCCCTGTTTTTGCGGAGGGGGCACTAACTTTGGAGCCCACCTCTCTCTGGAGGGAACACCCTTATGAGGTCAAGGACCTCTACTAGAGGAATGGGAAGGGAGGAAGAAGAGGAAATGAAAGAGAAGAAATGAAAGGAGAGGAAGGGAAACAAAGAAAGGAAAGGAAGGAGAAAAGGGAAGGAGGGAGAGGAAAGAAACAAAGGAAGGAGCAAGAAAGAAGGAAGGGAGGAGGAAGGAAGGAAAGTGGGATGGAAGGGAGGAAAGAAGGTGGGAATGAAGGAAAGAAAGACAGAAGGAAGGGAGAAGGGGATGCCAGTAGATGTGGTCACCAGACTGGACCCAGGCCATGAGGCACACCCCAACCCATGGTCCGATGGCTGCTGGGGAACGGTGGCTGGTTTGAGATTTGGGGGAACTGTGAGGTTGAAATGCAGGCCTAGGATGGGGTGCGAGAACACAAGAGGGAGGAAAAGTTGTGGAGGGGAGGACTTTGGCAGGAGTGTGCCGAGGTGTAAGCAGAAGTAGGGTCACTTGATATCCCAAAGGGACTCTAGTCCCCTAGACTCCCACGTCTAGTAAGCCACTACCAAGGCCCTCAGTCAAAGGGAAGGAGGCCAAAGTTTTAGGAGGTAGATTCCAGGAGCCCAGTAAAGACAAGACAAATAGCGTGAGAGGCCTCAAAAATGGGGACTCAGTCTTTTATTGGCTTACTCAGAAATGTGTGTGTTTATGCGTGCTTGTGTGTGTGTGTGTGTGCGTGTGTGTGTGTGTGCGTGCGTGCGTGCGTGTGTGTGTGTGTGTGTGTGTGTGTGTGTGTAAGAGAAAAACAAAGAGACAGAGATAGAGATGGAAATGGAGAGACAGAGCAGATTTCAAAACAGACACACATGAGTGCGGAGTCTTCCTCTCAGGAGCGGGGACTCAATACCTAACTGGGAACTGTCCTGCCTGGGTGTGAAGTCTGCAGTCATGAGCCTCTCACTGATTTAACTGAATAAACCAAAGCTTACAGATTTGGGTGTGTTCGACCATTTGGCTTCACTTTCCTGCGCACAAGTCCCTTCGAATATTGGCCCTTGAAGTGCAAGGTTTCTACCCCTTTCCCACATTCCCCAGTGAGGGGATGTGCCTGAAGAGAGGGTTGCGCAGGAGGTGCCCTGACCGACCCCCAACCCCGTACAATCTCTTTCCTTGAGCTGAGTGTGGAGGGAGCGGTGGAGGCGGCTGGTCAGTCAGGAAGGTCTGGGCCTGAGCGGCTGAGGATAGACTGGGCAAAAGCACCCCTTTTCTCCCCAGCCTCAGGAAGTGCTGATCTTCCAACCAGTTCTCCCAAGACCCATCCCCATCCCCATCTGAGTCCACTGCCCAGCCTGCCATGCTGCTTGCCAACCCAGAGACCAGAGGCTCCCACGCGTCCTTCCATCAGCCCTGCTTGAACGGCGAGCCTGGGGGCACCTCAGTAGGGCAGCCAGGCTAGGAAGGGGCTGCAGGTGAGGGGTGCTACTGGTGGAAAGGGGCGCGCAGCCACCGTTGAACCCTTCACCCAGCAGGTGAAGTCTTTGCCCTTCACCCAGCAGGACAAGACGCAGGGACCTAGGAGCCTGGAGCCCATTCAGCTTCCTGATTTCCGTCTGGCTATGCTCCACGGGGAGCTGGCACCTGCGTCTACCACGCGCTGCCACTTTGAAGGGTGGGAACCCCGAGGAGCAAGGAGCCAGCCGCCTGGGGAGCGCACACACGCGCTCCAGGGCTTCCCGGGGCTTCGCCAGGCTGCTGGGCCGGGCGCGCATCCCCAGGGCACCGCGCACGCCTTTAGCCTTTACCTCGGTTGGAGTGACTCAGGGTGGACGACTGGGAGGACTTGGACTTCTGGCGTTTGACAGTCATCATCACCTGCTCCTGCACTCGCTGCCGGCCCGACGTGCCCGTCTTCATCTTTTGGTCCGACGGCAGCGCCAGCGTGGAGTTGTCCTGCTCCTGGAAGCACTCGTAAGCCAGCGCGGTCTTGAGCGGCGAAGGGTTCATGGTGGCGGCGCGCGGGGCCCGGAGAGCGAGCGAGCGAGCGAGCGAGGCGGGTGGCGGCGGCGGCGGCGGCGGCGGCGGGGAGCGGCTCTGCTCGCGCTCAGCGGCTCCCTATGGCCATAGAGCGAGTGCGGCTGAGGGCGCTCCACCCCGGCTCAGCCCTCTCCTGCACTGGCGAGGCCCGCCCTCCGTCAGACTGGATATACCACCTGCCCTGCGCCACCCACTGCTCTCCGAGGCCAGGCTGCAGGGCACCCGCCGAGGGAGGGAGTGGGAGCGTTGGGGGGCAGGGCCCAATGTGGGGCGCCCGGGGCTTTCCTTGCTCGGCTCTTTCTCCCCCCACTGCCCGCTCTCTACGGGGGCAGGAAATGTGGAGGCCCCGAGGTGCCGCCCTCAGTCCTGTTCCTGCTTGCTCAGGTGGAGACTGTGCGCAGCCTAGACACCCGGGAGGCGTCTCTGTCTCTCTAGGAACAAGGCTCCTTTCTTTGCATCCCCCCACTATATTAGGAATGCTCATGGTCCTGAGTTTTGGGGGGATCCCTGGCTGTGGGAGCAGCCCCTGTCCAAAGGCAATACTCAGCCAGTGTTGGATCCCTCTTCTTCAGAAAGACTTACTCCACTATACACAGATCCGGACTTCACCCCTAGAAGAGGTGCCTGGCACGGATTTGGGGTTCAATAAAACATAGTTTTGAATGATTTGAATGATTGACAGTCAGTTCATTTCAGGTGAATGAAGCTTGGCTTAAACCCTACCCCTATCCTAGGTAAAATACTGGAAGTGTGCTTTGCAGACACTCCCCAAACTGTCCCACCATTCACCTGAACTTTCTAGTATTTCTGGGTACATTCTCATCTTCTATCTACCTCACCCTATACCAGTGCTTCTCAATTATTTTCTGTCATGTCCCCCTAGGAAGAAAACATTTTTCGTGCCCCCCTCCGCGACTGTAAATAGTATCTTTATTAAAAAAACTTTAACCTGCAAAACAAAAATATGTAAAATAATTTGAGCTTATTTTTTAATCAGGGGTGATGTCTGGATGAATGGTTACAATGAGCACGTTTGGCAATGCATAGCTTTTCGAAGCGGGGTTTGAAGCAGGACACAGCGACTCTCAGCTCCAGAGACATACAGAGGCATAAACACGGGGCTTAGCTTGTTATGACAGTATTTGCCGAGGTCAAATGCGCCCCCTTTACGGAGCCTTGAACTTCCCCTGGGGGGCGTGCCCCACTATTTGAGAAGCACTGCCCTATTCAGACATTTATAGGGGTGATCCATCCTTCAGCTGTGTTCTCATTCCTGAGGTTGCCCACACTAGGAATTGAGTGAGTACAAGATACTAAACATTTATTTTAGTTTATGGTTTTGAGGTTACACTTAATGGTGCTCAGGGTTGCTCCTGACACTGCTTGGGGATTGGTCCTGATGGTATTGGGGTCCATGTGGAGGTTTTTGGGCTTGAATTGACTTCCTTTATGCTAACCATGGCCCTTGTGCTGTCTTTCTAGTCTGGGAACTGAGATTGCTTTTTTTTTTTTTTTTTTTTTTAATGCAATCCGATCGATACAAATTTCTCTAAAAGATCCCACTCCACTTTGGCTTCTTGTTTTGGTTTGGTTTGGAGCCATGCCAAGTGGTGCTCAGGACTCATTCTTGATTCTGTGCTCCAGGTTCACTTTTGGCATTGCTCAAGGGACCATATGTGATGCCAAGGATTGAATCAGGATTGATTATGTGTAAGGCAAGTGTGCCTGCTGTACTATTGCTCTAACCCACCCCCCTTCACTTTGTCTTCCAAAGAGAAAGACATGAAAGGATTTTTAGCATTTCTTATGGCACAGGGCTTTCCTTCTCAGTCTCTATCCCTTAAATGTGTGTGTGTGTGTGTGTGTGTGTGTGCGCGTGCGCGCGCGGATCTGTGTGTCTGTGTGTATGCTACATGGCCAGTTTCTTCTTTTTTGGGGTCCCCTCTTGCTCTGTCGGGCTTCCACTCCAGCTGTCATTTGTACTTGTCAACATTGCTCCCCCACTCCACTCTGCTGTTTCCCTTTGAATCCACAGAGGCAGGGACCACCCAAACCTATGCTTGTAGGGGAGTGTGGTTTTGAGGAGCAGTCCAGAAAACTGCTTGAAAGTAAACCTGTCCCCATCTTGAGAGGTGGGTATTAAATGTAGTCCCAGATTTCTCCTCAAATGCATCCCTGCAGTGCACATACTGAGCAAAGAATGCTGGCCAGCAAATCATGGATTCCAAAAGAAATAGTGGAGTCTTTGGGTTTCCAAAAGAAACTGTGGAATCTTGTGATCCTAATATCTTGGCAGCAAATAATAAGAGATGTGACCAACAATATGTCATTATAGACCCTTCTTTCTTTCTTTCCTTCCTTCCTTCCTTCCTTCCTTCCTTCCTTCCTTCCTTCCTTCCTTCCTTCCTTCCTTCCTTCCTTCCTTCCTTCCTTCCTTCCTTCCTTCCTTCCTTCCTTCCTTCCTTTCTCCCTTCCTTCCTTCCTTCCTTCCTTTCTTCCTTCCTTTCATCCTTCCCTCCCTCCCTCCTTCCTTCCTTCCCTCCCTCCCTCCCTCCCTCCTTCCTTCCTTCCTTCCTTCCTTCCTTCCTTCCTTCCTTCCTTCCTTCCTTCCTTCCTTCCTTCCTTCCTTCCTTCCTTCTTTCTTTCCTTCCTTCTTTCTTTCTTTCCTCCCTCCCTTCCTTCATTAAAGATAAAAAAAAAGAAAAAGAAAGAAAAAAGTATGTCATTAGTAGGAAAATTCAGCACCTGTAACTCCATTGTGACATAAGCCATCAGATATCCAGGCTGGACTGTGCCTTGGACATCATCCAGTTCTGCATTTTTCTGAGCAAAGGTGGCTTGACGTGGTCATCAGTTAATATGTGACAAAGCTTCCGTTCTCACCACCTGGTGACTCCTGGCCAGTGTTCTTCCCTCCATGCCAGGAGGCTTCCCTTATAAAAGGCCCATAAAGTGAGCATTAAAGTACAGCAGTCACCAATTCCTTTAGGACCCAAAGGACAATAAAGTATACATGATGGCACATAAAAATACAACACCATTGTATCACAGTCAGGGCCTATCTAAAATCTAATATGCTAGTTACAATAAATGCTAATTAGGTCCTTAAATAATGATAATTTTGCTACCATTAGGACATAGAAGGGCCCTGGAGGAGGGGATTGGAGTTGTCCATGCGCAGCTCCTGGAAGCTTTGACTGATGACCAGTATAGACATCGTTAGTATGAATTTCAGATTTTTGAAACATTTATCCATTATTCTGAGAATTCATGGGAGTTGCCAGCATTTTCTGTGCCCCTCGGAGCATTGTTTACCCATCAGGCATGGATTCTGCCTGTCAGCAGAACTCTCCTTCAAATCCGTACAGATTCTAAAAGGAAGCCAATAAAGTACCTCACCTTTCTTTTGCAGAAGGGGAAATTGAGGCGCAGTGGTATGTCTGGGCTGAGTAAGATAGAGCCAACCACAGACAGCCTGAATCCAGGACCTGCACATAGCCCTCTGGACCAATCTCTCAACTGTTGACATCACATGCATTACAGATGGCCCTCTGGCCATGTGTCACTCACCAGCTGACAAGTTCCCTCCTCTATCTCCTGCATCCAAACTATAAAGTGGGGAGGTCAATGGATGGTTCCTAAAAGCTACTCTAACCTTTACATTTTAGAGCTCTGATGTCATTAGTGGGCATAATGGAGTAGAATACCTGAGCAGTATTTTTTTTTTGGGGGGGGAGGAGGAGGTATGGGGGATTTGAACCACAGATGGCAGAGGTCTAGGAATACTTCTGGCTCTGTACTCAGGATTGCTCTCCGCAGTTCTCAGGGAACCAGTGGTACCAGGGGTTCAACTGGGTTGTCTCAGCAAAGCCTGTGCTCATCCCCTTGACCTCTGTCTAACCCTGCTCAGTATTTCCCTCTTTACTATGCTCAATAATATCAAAGTGAAGGGGCATCTGAGAGGAATCAGAGAACATTAACTGATACTCAGCCAAACAGCCCCCAGCAGGTCCCATTGGCTAAGTGGCTCACTGACAGTGTCTGTCTCCCCATAACTTCTCCCCTATCCCCAGTAGGTCTTAGTTTTCAGCAAACCAAAAAGGCTATATCAGGGGTAAAGCATAGAATTAAACCCAGATCCAGTCTCCTACCTAAAAGGAAGAATGGAAGGGACAGGAGAAGGGGGCACACCTGGAAAGGGGCTTTGGGACTCAAACATGGCTTGAAACATACAGACTTTATCACCGCTCTTGCTTGCCTTTCTGGAGCCTCAGAAACAAGAACGTCACACTCTGAAAGTGAAGACTGACTGTCCTGGTCACTCTGTGGTGACTTTCAGCTCTGAAGGAAACAAATTCTGAATAGATTTGGTTGCATTTATGAGTTGTGGGTTTCCTGATTTTTGTTAATTTAAACCTGCTTTTGAAACTAGAGGGAGTCACTAGAATGTGTATAAAGAGTGGTTTGAATCTTCTCCATTATTTGCCTTATGGAATTAAGATTTCACTTTCAGGGTCAGAAGGATGGTCTGGGGTTAAGGCACTTGCCTTGCACACAACTGATCATGTTTGATTCCTGGAACTCCATAGGGTCTCCTAATTTTTCATCAGGAAAAGTGTGGCTCAAATCCAAAGCCAAGTGTGGCTCAAATCCCTCTATAAAAGAAAAGATTTTGCTTTCAGATGCTGGGGAGAGAAAAGAGGAGTTAAAGGTACATCCATTGCCTGAGTCTGGTTCCAATTCTATCCTTGACATTTCATGATCCTTAAGAACCTCAGGGTGTCCCTGCCTATATGAATCTAGTGGTCCTTGTCATCATAGTTTGGAGCAAGTCCCAGCACTGATCCATTCTACCCAAGTGACTTCAGATTGACAAGAGAGCCCCCTGAGCACTATTGGACAAGTTCCACCACACACACACACACACACACACACACACACACACACACACACACAATATTTGACTCTTGGCACTCAAGACTGCCAGTAAAACTTCCTGTGACCTCAATGTTTATAGCAATGTGGACTCTGGGGACCTGTGATACAGCTCAGGGAAACAAGCGTCTTGTTATGGAGAGCCTGGGAGGGATACCTCATGCTCTCTGTCTCTGTCTCTCTCATGTTCACTCACACACACTGGACTCTGGACTCATTGATTGCATGACTGTTTATTGAGTAGCTGCTCTGACTGCTCTGCCTTCTGCACTGGCATCACAGGAGGAACAGATGAAGCTCATGGCCTCCTGCAACTCATCTTCTGCAAATGGAAGAGGCAGGAGAATCAGAGGCAGGACCTTCTCTGGTGAAGGCTGAATAGAGGCCTCTTACTCATCTTGCCCCTTTCTAGCTGCACTTGAACCTCAATCTGACACAGATCCCTGAGGATCCAGGCAGAGGCAGCCTTCCTTTCTGTATCGCTCTGCTTATCAGCATGGCCCCCTTTCCTAAGCTTAGGCCTTTGTCTGACAACTGCAGTTAGAAGCTTCATCTGGTTCTACCAGGAAACAGGCTCCCTGATCACTGCCCACCTCACTGCAGGAGTCTTGGTGCCTTCCCACAGGAGCAGCACTTCCGTCCCAACTCCCAGAACCAAGTAGCCTCCATGTAGCTCCCATCAGCTGTTTCCCTTCAGCTCCCACGAAACTGGTTCCTGCCGGTGACTGCCCCTGGGCCTTTGTATGTCCACAGCCATCTCTGATCAGAGCATATAGGCTACTGCTTCCTTAAACTTTGCTTACATACAATGCAGCACCCCTGTCTTCCCTATCTACCTCAAATTCTGCGAGACTAGCTGGAGAAGATGCCCATTTCTGTTCTCGTGTGCATCTAGTGTAGACAGAAAGAGCTTGTCAATGAGCTTCCAAAGAATGCAAAATGCAACTAAGGACACAAATGATGGGCTGGTGTGGAATATACAGATAGGGTAGGGTGTGCTGGGAGGGTCATTTGGCTGAGACCTGACAACTGGGGGTGGCACCTTTTCTCAGGAGTGGGGAAATAAGTGAAGTGAATGGTGGAAGAAAAGCCATGAGTTTAGCATGCCCTTGAACCCACAGATGCCTGTGACCTCAGTGTAAGGGGCAGGAATGGAATACAGGACAGGCCCAGAGGCAGGTAAATGAGCTCCATGTCTGTTCTAGCTATTTAAATCACCTTGAACAACATGAAATAAAAACTCTAGGTCCATGGTCAAACCAACCAGTCTAAGCACTTCAGAGCCACAGGAAATCAATGGCCATAGTGCTGGACAATGGGTTATGCCAGGCCTTCTAACTTCTCTAGACAATGGCTTTGAACTGCCCGTCTGTGGACTGGTGCCAATTCACAGCAATTTCCTGCCAGTCCATTCAAAAGTTACTACTGTTTACAGTACTCCTGGATTATGTCTCTATGCTGTTATAAATGCCACATGGAGAGAGATAAATGTCCTTGTTTCAAGCAGCACTTTCCATTTCTGCCTTGCCCTTGGGTAGACTTTTTCCTATTTCCATTGGTCCAAGGAGAGGCTGTAGGAACTGTTTTGGTTTTGGAGCTAAATTTGTTTTGGTTTTGGAGCTAAATTTAGTGGTGATCTGGCTTGACTTGTGAGTCTGGATTCAGGAATCACTCATGGTGGGGTTCAGTAGACCATATGGCATTCCAAGTATGGAACCTTGATTGGTCATGTGCAAGGCAAGTGCCCTCCCCATTGTAAATTTCTCTGGTCTCTTATCTAGAGGATGCATGTTGGAACACTCTGCTTTTACCCAAAACAAAGGAATTCTCTTTCTTTTCACCAAGCTCTTTGACTTGTAAAAGGCTACCTGAAAAGTACTTTTGTCTCTCACTTGACCCTCCCTATCCAGGTTGAAATTTGAACTGATAAAGAGATTTCTTTGGTGGACCCAGAGAGACCACGTGAGGAGAAGCCACCCAATTCTATAATTCTCTCTCCAATGCCTGGCTTGGTTTATTAATCCACATGCGAACCTGTTTCAAACCAGCTCACCCTGGTTTTTAGCGTGTGGATTTACTTTACATAGGCAGATGCAGTTGAGAAGCCATAAGTCAGGCCATAAATAAGAGGTTACATTCTGTCTCCTGACCCTGTCAATCTTATTTTATTTATTTATTTATTTATTTATTTATTTATTTATTTATTTATTTTTGGTTTTTGGGCCACACCCAGTAACACTCAGGGGTTACTCCTGGCTTTGTGCACAGAAGTCAATCCTGGCTTGGGGGACCATATGGGATGTCGGGGGATTGAACCTTGGTCCATCCTAGGCTAGCGCTGATAAGGCAGACACCTTACCTCTAGCGCCGCCACGCCGGCCCCTGTCAATCTTATTTTTACTTGTTCTAGAACTCCAAATTATATTCTATTCTCTCTTAACACCCTCTAACTGTGGGGGTGCCCACCCTGACCCACAGAATCAGTATCCTCACATGGAGTGGTGGGGCAGAGGGGGAGCGCCCTTTATCTCACTGCCCACTCTCCTCTGGTTGGTGCCCATTGGGGGCACTCAGTTAAATTGGTATTTGGAGGGGGTGGAAGGGGCTTCAGCTCTGAGCAATACACCCACAGACTTAAACCAGGGTTATTTGTACTGAGGGTAACCTGAGGTTGCCTCTCATGGCTTTGCTCACTTTCTCTTAGTCCTTTGTCCTCACCTTCCCCCATTAAGAACACCCAGGGGACCCCAGAAGCTCCGCCCACCTCACTGGTCTTCTGGACCTCCTGCCTTTCTCCTGCCCATCTGGTCCTTGTCCCCTCATTTCCCAGGGAGTGGATGAATGAAATTCTGGGGAGTGCTTTCAGTGCCCTGCATACAGCTGTCCTCAGACGCCAGAGTACGAGAGGACAGAGTAGAAGTCTACTTTGTTTTCCAATACATGAATGGACATGGAAACTATTATGCTCAGTGAAATAAGTCAGAGGGGGAGACACACACACACACAAAATAGTCTCACATATCTATGGGTTTTAAGAAAAACAAAAGACATTATTGTAATAAAGCCCAGAGATGAGTGTCAGAAGGACCGACTCACGATATGAAGCTCACCTCAAGGAGGGGTGAGTGCTAGTTAGAACACTAGCAACTACCATGACAATGCTAATGATGAGAGAAGTAGAATGCCTGTCTTGAATACAGGCAGGAGGGATAAGGGAGGAGAAGGGACATTGGGGTGGGAATGCTGCACTGGTGAAGGGGGGTGTTCTTTTTGTGATAAAACCCAACTACAGTCATGTTTGTAATCACGGTGTTTAAATAATAATAATAATAACAACAACAATAATAATAATAATAATAATAATAATAATAATAATAATAATAATAAAAGAAGTCTACTTTGGTGTGACATCCGTCCAGGCCAGGCCACAGTCCTGGAAAGAAAGGGTTGAAGTGGAGAGCTAGGGCCAGAGAGATAGCATGGAGGTAAAGCGTTTGCCTTGTATGCAGAAGGATGGTGGTTCGAATCCCGGCATCCCATATGGTCCCCCGAGCCTTCCAGGAGCGACTTCTGAGCATAGAGCCAGGAGTAAGCCCTGAGCGCAGTGGAGAGCTAGAGGCTACTGGAGTGAGAGGACTGCAGAAGCCAGGCTCCCATCGCCTTCCAAGGGCCCTGATTGGAAGTCAGCACGTGACCACGGGTCGCTCTCCGGGACCAGACCAGGCCCGGCTCGGTGAGCGCTGGTGGTGGTGAGGGCAGAGCCTGGGGCCTGGGTTGCGAGGCCGAGCCTGACAAGCGAGCGCGAGGCTGGGCCGGGCCGGGCCGGGCTGTGAGCGGCGGGGCCTGGGCGTGCACCGAGTCGTCCCGGCCCAGAACTCTCTGGGCGCGGTGGGTGGGGCTGGCCGGGAGGAGGGAAGGTGATGAATAACATTACCGCGACTAGTCCGGGCCCAACGGGCTGTCGTCAGCACTCGAAGCAGCACCCGCCCCGCCCCACCTGACAACCCAAAATTCCAGTTCTGCCCCCCCATCCCGCCCGCAGCGCCAGCCTTCCTGACCTCTCCTTCCATGCGCGGGGTGGGGTGGGGAGGTGAGGAATCTCTATCTCTCTTTTCGGGGGGACAGGACCAGGGTATCAGTGAGTGACCAAGCCGAGAGAGAGAGAGAGAGAGAGAGAGAGAGAGAGAGAGAGAGAGAGAGAGAGAGAGAGAGAGAGAGAGAGAGAGAGAGAGAGAGAGAGAGAGAGAGAGAGAGAGAGAGAGAGAGAGAGAGAGAGAGAGAGAGAGAGAGAGAGAGAGAGAGAGAGAGAGAGAGAGAGAGAGAGAGAGAGAACAGGAGAGAGAACAGGAGAGAGAGAACAGGAGAGAGAGAACAGGAGAGAGAGAACAGGAGAGAGAGAACAGGAGAGAGAGAACAGGAGAGAGAGAACAGGAGAGAGAGAACAGGAGAGAGAGAGAACAGGAGAGAGAGAGAACAGGAGAGAGAGAGAACAGGAGAGAGAGAGAACAGGAGAGAGAGAACAGGAGAGAGAGAGAGAGAACAGGAGAGAGAGAACAGGAGAGAGAGAGAGAACAGGAGAGAGAGAGAACAGGAGAGAGAGAGAAGGAGAGAGAGAACAGGAGAGAGAGAACAGGAGAGAGAGAACAGGAGAGAGAGAACAGGAGAGAGAGAACAGGAGAGAGAGAACAGGAGAGAGAGAACAGGAGAGAGAACAGAGGAGAGAGAAAACGGGACAGAGGAGAGACAGAAAACGGGATAGAGAGTAAAACGGAGGAACAGAGGAGAGAGGAGAGAGAAAACAGGGGAGAGAACAAAGGAGAGAGAGAAAACGGGAGAGAACAGAGAGAAAACGGGAGAGAAAACAGAGAAAAGAGGAGAGAGAACAGAGAACAGAAATATTAGTATACAGAGATTAATAATTTCATGCTGGAGAGGAATTCTGAGCTCAGGCTTTGTATGTGGGATCCTTGAGCTCCGTTCGTTCCCTTAGAAGCACCAAAACTGAATACTGAACATCATCAGCTGGGGCCCAGCCCTTCCCAAATACTGAGAATTTTCAGCAGCACCCACCCACCTCCCTGCACTCCTTATAGTCACTGGTGACTATTACTCAGGCCAAGTTGCTGCTTATGCCCCTGGTACTCTCACACAAACCCTTGCTCCCCAGAGTAGGTACCTCCCACTGGGGTCCCATCCCCACCTCACTGCTGTCTGTGATTGGGACTCATAGCTTTGCCCTGAGCAGCTTTAGAACTGGGAGGGGGGCGGAGGGGGGAACCCGATGTGACCTTAGAAGGGTCAGCTGAGTGCCAAGTCACGTGACTGGCTACAGGAGCTGCTGCCCACCACCTTGAGGGGCTGGGGCCTGACTCCTCCAGTCAGAAATGGAGGCTAGAGAGGAGGCCTGCAAGTATCTAGGAGCTATTGCTGGGCCTCTGTTGGAAGCAGCACTAGCCCGTCAGAGGTGGAGCCGGCCTAGGGAAAGGCCGTGGGAGCTACAGAGCTGGCAGGAGGTTGGGGTGTGCGCCCAAAGAGCTGAGCAGGCCCCAGCACCCTTCTGGGCTCACCTGCCCAGCCCCCAGGGCAATTGGATGAGTCACCCGCCCGCGCCCGCAGACAGGGCAGCCACACCCAGGGCAGCTGGCACCTCCTGTGTTTCTGCTCAGAGCAGTCTGCCAGGCCACAACTGGGTACTGACGGGAGTAGAGCAGAGATGTGCCAGGGCCCTGGGCCAGGCTACGAACATGCTGAGTGGCACAGCTGCCTGCCTGCCTATCTGCCTGCCCCACTGCTCACCTGCCTGTCCTACTGCCTACCCTTGCCTACCTACTTGCCTGCATTACTGCCTGACTGCCTGTCCCCCTACCTGCCTGCCTGCCCCACTTGCCAGGGCCCCTTGCAGAAAACCAGGCCCAACTGCTTCCTCCTTAGCAGCCCCCCAAACAGAAAGTGACTGGCACCTCCCACTTCTATATTTGGAGGTGCTGGCTCCAGACTAGGCCCCAGTGAATGTATCTAAGTGGAGAGGTTCTCTAGGTCACTTATGGGTCCCTCTCCTATTCCCAGGGCATGACTGCCACTCCTCTGCCCACTACATTCCTATCACAGTCCCACTCTTGCTCAGGTGTTGGAACGCCCCCTCCTCTCTGCACCCCTGTACCCAGCACTGCTCTCTGTGGCCCCATGCTAGCAGCGGACTCCTGGGCCCTAGTGTGACTGCAAGAGGTGACAGTCGGTCTTGTCCCTCTGCATTCCAGGGTCAGGCTCCGTTAGGACACTCTCAGGACCAGATGCTCTGTAGGCCTCTTTTGCTTCCTGTGCTCCACTCTCTCCAGCCTTATCTCCAGACCAGAGGCTGTGACCATAGCCCTGTGGGCTAAAACTAGGTTCTAGCTACGTCAACCAAGAGCCCTCAGCATCCTGACTTCCTGACAGTCTAGCCTCTGGCCATGTCTTCCCTCCTTGCTCCTCCAGACTTCCCAGCTGCCCAGAGAGTAAAGGAAGTAGGGTATCATTTGGGGATGAGAGGGTGGCCCAGCAATTCCCTCCTGTACCAAGTTCCCTCCAAGCCCATTTACTCCTGCCAGCTGCTGCTCAGAGAACCCTAATCCTACCCTGTCAAAGATCTAGGGTCTCTGTTTGGTAGAGCTCCTCCCCAAATACACAGACTGTAGGGAACTGGTTGGATCCTGAGACAGGGTTGATAAGATGGGTCAACTTGAGCAGTTTCTAGGCTCCCAGCCCCAGAACTCAGACTAGGCAGAGAGGCTAGTAATGAGGTCCCCAGAAAAGGCTGCGGCCTCTAGCACCAGGGTCCACAGAGACACTCACAGCAGGTTAGCAACCCTGGACAAATGTACTCTTTATCCTGCTGTCCAGAAAGATGTTCATGTCCAGCAAACAGGACACCTTTCACCTGCTTCTATCTCTTCAGACTCACTCTTGCTTCCTGCTTTGCTCTTGTTGACAATCTTCAAAGTGGCTTTCTGGGCCGGGGGTGTGGCTCAAGCAGTGCTCTGGGACCGACCCTGGCTCATCATTGCTAGGCATAGCTCCATTAACAGTAATTAATAACAGAAATTAATACTAACAAATTGATGTATTATATTCTCTCTCTCTCTCTCTCTCTCTCTCTCTCTCTCTCTCTCTCTCTCTCTCTCTCTCACATCCACACTCACTCTCTCTCCACACCCAGCATTGGTCGGAGTTACTCTTGACTCTGCTCTCAGGAATCACTCTTGGTGATGTTCCCAAG
Organism: Suncus etruscus; assembly: GCF_024139225.1. Classification (NCBI taxonomy): domain Eukaryota; kingdom Metazoa; phylum Chordata; class Mammalia; order Eulipotyphla; family Soricidae; genus Suncus; species Suncus etruscus. Next base: position 68,401,155 of record NC_064850.1, read on the forward strand.
ACCATATGGAATGCTGGGAATCGAACCAGGATCTGTTGTATGCATGGCAAATGCCCTCCCCATTGTACTCTCTTTAGTCCCAATATCTTTGTTGTTAATAATGAACAAAATCAGAAGCTAACCCAGAGCTGCTTTTGGCCTTTCGTCTCTGGTTTCTTCCCTATATTTCTTGAGAGAGAAGTTGGCTTGTTCTTGGTTTCTTCCCTATATTTCTTGAGAGAGAAGTTGGCTTGTTCTTTTCCACAGTCAGGAGGAAGTGCGGCAGTGTATAATGTCTCTGGGGTTCTTGGCCAGCACAGAGGGGCCTTCTCCAGAAGATCTAGCCTGCCTACCTGGCCTGGTTGGTTTGAGGAAAGGGCTTGGGAGAGGCTGTTAAGGTGCTGGCCATGTAAACTCAACACTGTGTCTTTTCTTTTGGAAGACAAAGGACACAGCTGGGAGGGTCACTGGTCACAGCCCTGAAGCCAGGAGCAGGAAAGTGGGTGGGATGCTGGCTCACGCAGACCACATGCCTTCCTTGGGTTTTCCCACTCCAGACCAGTGAGTGGACACGCATCTGTGGCAAAGACTCAGCAGGGTGTCAGCAGCATCACCCTGAAACTCCCATTACTGGCTCTTGCAAGCCCACTCAGCATGTGGGGTGTGAAAGCCGGGCCCTGGAGACACATCGTGAAATGGCCCTGCAGCCATGGCAACCCTCCCTACCCCTGCCTTTTCCCACTCTCTCAGGTGGTTTCATTCCTGGCTGACCTAGAGCCTGGCTCTGACATCCTGGGAAAGGGAAACATTACTACTGCACCCAGAGAAGTTGGCAAAGCTTGTGCTAGGCAGCCAGAGCCCAGCACTAATCACCATCGGTCCATCTTTATGCCAGCCCACTAATGGGGTGTCTCTAGAGAGCACACGCCACACCACAATTAAGCTTGGAATGGAAATGTAATAGGACTAGTCTCTCCATGAGGCTTTTATTCTGTGAGCCTGGGGTGCTCACAGAATAAAAGGGAGCCCAATGCTCCCCTTCTCAGATGGATAAACTGAGACACCAACCATGTGACTGATGGGTGCTCTGAAGATTCATCTTGTGCCCTGCTGGCCCATCTACCAGACTTTAATGAGAAGTGGAGGGTCTTTCTTGCTGCCTTGTTTAATTACCTGGTAAAGTCCTCAAGTTTGCTCTGTTCTCTTAGAGCAAAGCATGAGTGCAGCTAGGCTGCAAGGCTGAAGGGGGAAGGAGAGGAGTGAGGTGGGACCTGTGGGAATTGAGCAGCCTGAGCACTGTTGAGCACTGAAGGTCTGGCTCTCTCGCTTGACTTTACACAATACAGAGTCCAACCTTGGCCTTGACCTTGCTATGTAGCTTGGGACAAGTCTCTTGCCCTGTGAATTTTTGGGTTTCAGTGTCTTGGCTTGTGAAAGCCCAGGCATTCGAGCAGAGGTTCTCGAAGATTCTCCAGCCTTCTGGAGATTGGATCACTCAGGAATGTTGCAGATAGTGGGAAGTGATGCTGTAAGGCTTGAGACCCACACTCAGGGCATGGTGATACCAGATGCACCCACAGACTCTCCCACTCTATCCTGTTTGCTGGTCTAGGGGCTGTGTGCATAGGACCCTTTGCAAATTGAGAAGTTGCAGCCACTGTTGGTGGTGAGTCTCTAGGGAGAGGGGTGCCACTGCTCTTCAGAGTAAGGACCTGAGTTAGAGGTAGAATTCTAGCACCTCTGCACTGCTTTGAGTCTAGAGTGGAGTTTGCTTTTTCATGTGAGGGCCTCTAGAGTTCCTCCCAGCACACACTCAGCCATTCTTTCCCTCTGAGCCTTTTCCTGCCAAGGGAGGGAGAGGTCAGTGCCTTCCTAGCTTGTCCCTCTTTTCCTGTCCTGACACTGGCCACTTGGTTCTCTTCAGTTCCACCATGCTCCTGGCTTTCCAGCTATCCTGGAGACCCCAGCTTCTGCTGTCATTGAGAGCATGTACAATCATTTCTTTGGGAGATGAAATAATCTGGAAGGTGCTGGGGTTTGGAAAGCTGTGCCATCTCCATGGTGATAATGCTTGTAAGGGCAAGCAGGAGTCCCACTGAATGGTGGGTGTAGTTCTGAGGTCGCAACCCCCTGCACTTTCATGAGTTTCCTTCCTCCCTCCCCCTATGACCCTCCTACCTCCTTATAGGGTCTCCTATAAAAGTTAGGTCAGCATGCAGGACCCTTGCAGAGGCTGCCAGATTCCCTTCCAACCTAGTGCAACAAAGTTTGGCTGTGCCCAAACATAACCATTACCTTAATTGCTGTTTGTGCTAACAACACTGTCATCATTCGTCTGTCAATAGGAGAAGCATTACTCACCCAATTGGCCAGAGAGAAGTCATCAGTGGCAGCCAGAGTCCGGGATACTGGAGATATTCAAAGGGACCTCAATGAAAAGTAGGTTCTCTCTGCACCATGCTCTGGGTTTGGGGATCCTTGAACCATACCTGGGATATTTAAATGTCTTGTTGAAGTTTAGGTTTAAAGATGGATATTTACATAATAAATGTACAAAAAGAATTACTTTGAGAGCATTATCCAGTTCAACTATTTTTTTCTCCTGACTTCATACTATGGTATTACTTCTGGCAGGTCTCAGGAGACCCTATGGGGTACTGGACATTGGACCTTCATTAGCCAAATGCAAGACAAGTACATTAGCTTATGTGCCATCTCTGACCCCTCTTTCTTCTTTTATTAACACACCTAGCAGAATTCAGGAGCAGGCCTGGCTCTGTGCCTGGGGTTACTCCCTATGTGCTTGGGAGACCAGGTGGTGCCAAGGATGGAACCAGGCCTAATGCCAGCAAAGTAATAACAGAAGAAATTCAGGGGAAAAGGAGGGAAACATATAAATTCCTGTGGGGTGTGTGTCTCAGTGGTAGAGCATTTGCTTTGTGCTTGTGAGGACCAGGGGTTGGTCCTTATCACCACACAAATGATGATGATGATGATGATGATAAGTTTTTTAAATCCTTCAGGTAAGATGGAGCAACTGTAGCATGTGGTGTAGAAAATGGGCTATGGGTCTAAGCCATGCTGCCTTTTGTAGCAGAGGGTCCAGGTGTGGGCACAGATGTGTGGTTGATCTGGAGAGATTGGGGAGCAGAGTCTTCCTTTAATGAAGCACCCTAAGTTCTTGTTCTTCATTTCTACTTTTTTTGGGGACACATCCAATAGTGCTCAGAGATCTATGTTCAGTGATCAGTCCTGGGGGGGGGGTTGGAGAATCATATGGGGTACCAAGGATTGAACTTGGGTCAGCTGCCTACAAGGCAGGTGCTCTACCCACTGTACTATCACTCTAACCTGAAGGCTAGCCCCCACCATGGCATGTTAAGTTTTATTAGTATTTTTTGATTTAAGTCCTGCTCCTTCTCCCATTTGCTGCTGTTGTGATTACAACTGATTGTGGAACTTGTGGACTCAGCAGCCATGTTCATTCCACAGTGGGCTGCCATGTACTAGAGATGGTACACTTTTGATAATGTTTCTGGGATCCCTAATGGTAGTGTCCATGATCATTCAGAGTGCCTGAGGGCACTGAACATGTAACCTCAGGAGGCAAGGCAGATGCATAGCCACAAGCCACATCCCTAGACCCTAGAAGGCCCTGTGTTCTCCATGATATCCATGGGCCCTTAAGTCCGACTCTTGGGTGTGACTATATTTCGGGTCATATAGACCAGTTATCCCTGCAGCTCTGCCCCCTTCCAGAGCCTTGCATGCCCCCACCAGGGCTCTGTGCTTCAGCTTAATCTCTCTTATATCTGCAGAGCACCATTGGGTATGGATCCAGGACCACACTACAGGGATCCTCTCAGTGGGAACATTTACCCTGTGGACTGTAAAGAGGATAGAGTCATAGAGAGATGGAGAGTCTCAGGGAACCAGGATCTCGGAAATTCAACCTCAACCTAGCCTTAACCTTAACCTAGCCCCAACCCCAACTTTAATCCCAACCCCAACCTGAGCCTCTTCTCCAACCTTAACATGAATTCTAACCCTAAACCCATCTCAGCCTAGCTCAGCCCCTCCACAACACTAACTTCAATCCTAACCCTAATCTCAACCTGAATTCCAACTCCATTCCCAGACCCAACCCTAACCCTAATCCTAATCCTAACTAAACTCAACCTGAATGCCAACTCTAACCTCAACCCAATTCCCACCCCTAACATTAACCCTAACTCTAGGCCATTTACAAACCCAACCTTAATTGTAATTCTGGTCAACAACAACCCAAGCCCAATTCCAGCTGGAACCTCATACCAACTCCAAACCAAGTTCAACCCCAACCTCATATCTAATCTATACCAACTCTAACCCAAATCTAAGATCACCCCACCCCCCATCCCTACCCCCTCTGTCATCAGGCTCCATAGTTCTGCAGGGTCCCTAGGAACCAACAAGTGACCACAGCACCCTGGTTCCCCAGGGCGCACACATACTCAAGCCCACATGACCATGTGTGGCTCTTCTGGCTGCCATCCAGAGGACACTGACTTGCAGGTGCTTTCTGGACACTTAACTGTGGGGAGAATGAGGGTGACTCATCTGGGGACCCAGACACAGGAGGGCTATGTGTCAAGGAGGCCTGACAGTGACAGGACCTGCCAGTGTACAGGGACCAGACCTTCACAGTGCCAGGGCCCATAAGGTTTTTCTGACAACTGCCAGGACTGGTGGCTGCCACAGTGGTTGGATAAGGTCCCCACAGGTGGGGTGCAAATAGCAGGAGAGGCTCAGAATAGCAGCAAGAACAATAGATAGCTTCCTAAAGTGACCTGGGCACCTGGGCTTTAGGCTGGGCATCTCTGTTCTGCTCCACAGCTGGCTCTGCTAAAGTTTCTGCCACTAAGTCAGCTCTGTGTCTCTGCCCAGCACTGTAAACCACAGAGCACATGAATTAGTGGGCAGTCTTCTTTGGGGGTGGGTGGGAACCATATTCATCAGTTCTTAGAGATAACCCATAGCTCCTGGCATTGCCTCGCTCCTGGCAGTGTTCTAAGGAACATATTGTATAAGAAGAGTTGGATGCACTGTCTTGATGAAGGTATATATTGGATCAGGGGGATAGTGTAAAGGGCTGAACATATGCTTTGTGTTTAGGAGGGCTGTGTTGGATCTCCAATATCACATGGACCCCAAACACTCTGAGCACTGAGCTGAAAGTAACCCTTGAGCACTACCAGTCATGGCCCCCAAACAAAAATGAATAAACAAAAATAGTGGCACATACTGGGAATTCTACAGCCATAGTAAGATTTTGGAATCTGAACTGGTGATGAACCTCCCGATGGATCTAATTGGTCTCTAAACTGGGATGAATTGTCTATTGCCTGAAGTTTTCTCTTCCATCGTGTTTAGTGAATGTTTGATGGTATACAGCGTGTGAGTTGCTGGCAGCTGTTCAGTCTATTTATTCATCCAGTCTTTTCCTAAACCCCCATAGAAACTTGGGGCTGTTTTCTGTCCCCCTCATCCAAAGCATTTCTTGCCCCCTGGTCTTTTCCAAGCCTTACTCTATGGAGCAAAAGATTCTGGAAACTCTGAGCCTCAGGTTGTTTTCTGTAGTGACGATTTAAGAATGTTGGGGTTGCACGTGGGTCCTGGGGATCATATTTTAGATTTTATTTTTTGGTTTGGAGGCCACACAACTGCGTTAAGAAGTTACTATTGGCTCTGTGCTCAGAAATCACCCTGTCAGGCTCAAGGGACATATGGGATGCTGGATATCAAATCTGGATTGACTGCATGCAAGGCAAACCTTGTGCTATTTTAAGTCAAGAAAAACTTACTCCTTAACCATCTTTTTTTTGTCTTCCCATTCACAATACAGACCAGGCAAAGGGCCCGAGTTGAGGTATATAAGGGGTGCATTTACTGTACCTCCTTTTTCTATGCCGTCAGTGTAAAGAACACAGCCTGTGGTAAGCATTGGGAGGCCTTATCTTTTCTTTCCTTTTCTTTTTTTTTTGATTTTTCTTTTTGATATATATATATATATATATATATATATATATATATATATATATATATATATATATATATATATATCTTCACCAGTGCAACATTCCCATCACCAATATCCAAAGTGTCCTTCCTCCCCATCCCACACCGGCCTGTACTCTAGACAGGCTTTCTACTTCCCTCATTCAGTCACATTTTGTTATGATAGTTCACAGTGTAATTATTTCTGTGATTGCACTAAACAATGCCTGTGGTGAGCTTCATGTTGGGAGCTGGACCCTCCAGTCCTCCTCCATTTTGTCTCTGAGAATTATTACACAATTTTTTTTCATTTTTTCTCAAAACTTATAGATGAGAGAGACCATTCTGTGTTTGTTTCTCTCCCTCTGACTTATTTTACTCAGCATAATAGATTCCATATACATCCATGTATAGGAAAATTTCATGACTTCATCTCTTCTGACAACTGCATAATATTTCATTGTATGTACCATAATTTCTTTAGCTATTCATCTACTGAGGGGCATCTAGGCTGTTTCCAGAGTCTGGCTATTGTAAAAAAATGCTGCAATGAATATAGGTGTGAGAAAGGAATTCTTGTATTGTATTTTTGTGTTCCTAAGATATATCCCTAGGAGTGATATAGCTGGATCGTATGGGAGCTCAACTTCCAGCTTTTGGAGAAATCTCCATATCGATTTCCACAAAGGTTGGACTAGATGGCATTCCCACTAGCAGTGAATAAGAGTTTCTCTCCACATCCCCGCCAGCACTGCTTGTTCTCATTCTTTCTGATGTGTGCCAATCTCTGTGACATGAGATGGTACCTCATAGTTGTTTTGATTTGCATCTCCCTCCTTAACCATCTTAATGCAGACACATCAGTGACCTTCGGTCCCTTTACAAGGTTGTACAGACATCCCTATTCCCTAGTTCCAAAGAATGGTCAGCGTCCTGGACAAGGCTCTGTATTCCTTGAGTCCTCCCAACAACACCATCAGAACTGGATATTCTGGGCTATTGCTTGTGTCCTTAGGCTTATTTTTCTTTTCAGATATGGAGGTTAGGGGGTTGCTCAGGACACCTAGTGGCCCTTCCGAGAAGTTCTTGACCACACACCAGAAGGTTCAAGCAGGAATCCAAAGATGCAGAGCTGCTCTGCACTCAGAATTTGTGGTGCTTGAGGCCTCCAGTGCTGTGTCTGGTGATACATGAGGTAACACATGGTGCTGGAACCTCATCTGAGTCTGGCCTGTGCAAAGCATGCATGTCAGTTCTATATGATTTAGTTCCCCCTTTGAAGGATTGAATATCTACTGCTGTAAGTATAGATCTATCTTGTCCCTTCTTCTAACAGTGGGGACTATGGCTTTCCTTCTAGACACTGCATTTATTACTGCTTTGAACATGAAGTACGAAGATGTGACCTAGGACATGGAGGGAAAGGACAGTGGGGAGGGTTCTTGCTTTACATAGGCCAACCCCAGTTTGGTTCTCAGCATCCCAAATGTCCTTGAGTCTGCCAGGAATGATCCCTGAGTGCAGAGCCAGGAGTAAGTCCTGAGCACCACCTTGAATGATCCAAAACCACAAACCAGAAAAGAAGAACAACAAAACCCAACAAACATTTGTTCCCGTCCGTGCTTTCCACACACCCAGACCCTTCTCTTGAAGTATTTTCACTCTTTATCTTTCCAGTTCTTGCTATTTTTCTTGATGGAAACAGTAGGGCAGCAGAGTGTCAGCTTTGGGGTGTGTGTTTCTGTCTTGAACTAGTTCTTGAAGTACTTATCTAGTTTTGAAACCTTGCTTTTCTCCTTCCTAAGAGGAAACTAGCAAAAAATCCATTGTGGAAGAGTTTGAAGGGGATGAAAGCAGGATCATATACAGTGCAGGGGTTTGTAAAGTGGTAGTGCTGGGGAAGGAGTGATAGAAAGCTTTTCCAGAGGGCAGAAGAGATGGTATCAGAGTTAAGCACTTGCCTTGCATGCAGCTAACCCTGGGTCAATCCCCAGCACCACAGGAGATCTCTTGAGTATCACCAGTCACTCCTGAGTACAGAGCTAGGAATAACTCCAGGGCACTACTTCATGTGGCTAAAACCAACCCAAAAAAGAATAACTTTTCTCAGTGGGGTGTACATGAGGTGTGTGATAGAGAACTGCAGGAAGCAAAGCCCTTTCTCACAGTGGGATGACTGCCCCACTCCCTGGTTGTTGTTAAAAAAATTTTTTTTTGCCACACCTAGCAGTGCTCAAAGCTTACTCCTGACTCTGCATTTAGGAATTACCCCTGGAGGTGTTCAGGGCACCATATACCAGGGATGAAACTTGAATCAGCCACATGCAAGCAAATGCTCTCGCTGCCGTACTGTCACTCTAGTCCCACTCCCTGATATTTTATGTCCATGAAGTCAAGAAGAAGCAAGCACACTCTTGGAACTGAGCACATTTTTTGAGTAACCTATATTTCTCTCATTGTACAAATACATGAGCTCTATCCTCAATAAGTTTTATCCTTAATAAGTTCCCAGGACTCTGTGGAGTGGCCTCCGTAATTAGAAATGACATCTTCAGAAGCTGAGAACTGAATGAAGTTCAGTCAGAGGTTGGACCCAGCTTGAGGATCGCTGCAGCCAACGCTCAGCCAGCAAGTGGTTAGGCCTGTGCTCAGCATCCCAGGAAAGAGGCGGAATGAAACCCAGCCCTTGTTTCTGGGATGCCGCAGGCATGAGGGCAAGATTTACATGCATGAGGCAATCCAGGGAACAATACAAGACAAATATGATTCACGGACTTTATATCAAAGCTAATAGAGGGTGTGTGCAGAAATGCTCATGTTCTCATAAGCAATATGAGAATCAAATAGCACAGCAACTATGGAAATGTACTCAACAGTAGGGACCGGAAGAAGGCACGTGACTTAAAGAAGCTCGGCGAAGAATTCAGTCTGGAAGAAAACCTACATTAAAAACAGAAACGAATTCCTCCCTCGTGTTTCATGCTTTCGAGAGTGTGTTAACATGCTATGAATTCAAAGAGTGGATCCTAATAACACTGATGAGATGAAAAGAGATTGCAGGGTTAGGAAAACAAATTAGAACCTAAAGAGAATTACATATCTACTAAATGATTTAGAAACAACAGACAGGGCTAAGAATAGAATGGCATCAAAGAAAGCCTTGAACCTGTCAGTATCAAAGTACAAAAATAATGAAATGGATTAAAACAAGCAAGCAGAGGAAAGGAAATATGTCTGGAGAGGAACATCACTAAATGTCATTAGAATAAAAAGATCTCCCTAAAGTAGAAGTTTTATACAATTTTTCTTTAAAAAAATATTTAGAAACATTTCCTCCTCCATAAAGGAAAGATTGATGGGCTGAGGGAGGACTAAAGGGGTTTGCTGATGGAAAAGGTACTAAAGAATACCAGAAAAAAATAATAGAGAAGATTGACATAGAGCTATTTTTTTTGGGGTCACACCCGGCAGTGCTCAGGGGTTACTCCTGGCTTTAACTCAAAAATCGCTCCTGGCTGGTTCAGGGGACCATATGGGATGCCGAGATTCGAAGCACCATCCTTCTGCATTCAAGGCAAATGCCCTACCTCCATGCTATCTCTCTAGCCCTGACATAAAGCTATTTTAACAGGATTAAGTTATGAATGCTCAAAGCATGATGAAAGGCTCAGGCTTAAAAATGACACATTCACTGCAGAGCAAACTTAGGTCAGCTTCTGATCTGGCCTTCAGTGGAGGAGACCAGGGACAGAGCCCATGGAGAGGGTGGAAGAAGAGCAGAAGTCACCAAGACTGTCTGTGGCCAGTCTAGAGGCGACAATAAAGCTGGCCTTGAAATGATTCTGGCAACAAAGGCCAGGAGAGTAAAGCGTGTCTAGCCAGGCACTGGCTCCAAGAGCTGGTACATACACTTCTGCAAGTAAATACCTTGGGTTCAATCCTGGCTTCTGCAAGACTTCCCAGGTGTCACTGAGATGGCCCAGATGGTCAAAGAGCAGGATTAGGATCTGCCCTTACTCCCTGAAAAAAATAATAGGAAACCCATAGAAGTAAAGTCTAGTTAGAGCCATTGTAAATCAAAATAAATCAAAGTACCAACTGGCCAGCATGTGAGGCCAGGGACACAGTCAGGTGTCTAAAATATTAGAAGAATAAAAAAGAAAAAAGGAACATTTAAGATAAAGTCTCTACCTTCTTTTCCCTTATATGTTATATCAAAGTGCAAAAAAACAAAACAAAACAAAACAAAAAAACCCCCCCCCCAAAACAAAAAAACAAAACCCTAGTGTTTTTTTTTATTTTTTTAAAATTTTTTATTACTTAAAATCCTGAAGCAATCCTATTCTCAGGCACTAACTCCTGGGCCTCTACCATGCGACTATTGTTTTGTTTTCCTTGGGAATAATGCCAGGAAATATTCCTGGCTCTAAATCAGAAGTCACTCCTGGCAGTGCTTGGAGTACCATATGGATGTTAGGGATCGAACCCAAGCTGACTGTATGAAAGGCACACACCCTACCCACTGTGCTATCGCTCCAGTCAGGCCTATTGTTATCTGTACTACTTTTCAGAGATGACCCAGGGTCATCAGTATTCTGGGGAGCAGGTTTGATAAGCTCCACACATTCCTGGATTGCAGTTTTATAACACGTGAATGACAAAAAGTCATCCTGTGGTCCCTCAGGATATTCAAGGGAATGGGGTCAGTGAGCGCTATAGGGACACAGCCTCTGAGCAGAGGATGTATGTAGTGCAGAGGAGGGTGAGTGAGCTCAGTCTAGCCTGAGTTCAGGATGGCAGCAAAGAGTTGGGAGCTGGGCCTGGAGGAACTGGCATATTTGGGACATCAGTTGGGACATGACTTTGTTGGGCACCTTGAAGTTTGTCTACTACACTTTCTTAGGGCATGCAGGGAGGAAGAGGTTGTTTGTGGATGGTGAGATGAAGGCCAGAGTGAGGTTTCTAGGGGTATACACAGCACTGCCAGGCCAGCTTAGACCATGATCTGGGCTCTGGGCTCTGGGCTCAGGGGTGGAGCAGCACCCCAAGGGGACGTGACTCCACAAAGTGAGAGCTCCCCACTAAAGGCAGGAAATACTGTCAGTCTTTGTAGAGAGCAATATGGTAGCAGGCAGGCTCCCCCAGTTGGGTCTGGGCCCAGGGAATCCTCACCTCCACCAAAAGGGTCCTCAGTTTAGGAAACAGGCTCTCAAAAGCAGGCAGTATGGCCTGGTTTGGGGGTGCTATGGGGCTCCCAGGCCCAAGTGGGCAGTGTTCACAGCAGGGGCTCTCCAATGCATCCACGGGCACACCTCTTCCTGTCCTCAGGTCACACTTTTTTGGCTGTTATCACTTGTTCTCCTATGCCTGTGCAGTCCCAAAAGCCAATCTCAGTTTTTAATAGCAAGTGGCAATAAAATGCCTTGACTTCTTGTTGTTCCCAGAGCCCCAGACTGGGCCAGCCCCTCTTAGGGCTGTGCTGAACCAATTGCCCAGCTGACAATCGTTACCACTTGGAAGCAGCCTCCCACCATGCAGGATTACTGCATCCCCTTTTTGGGGGGTACCAGAAGTAAGCAGGTCTATCTTTCCACTGCATGGCTGGGTGGGGATTATAGGTCCATTTACATCAATGGCTTGGTCTCTTCTAGAACATGGCTTCCAGGAACTGGAGAGAGAGTGCAGCTCTGGTTCAACTTCTTTTTTTTTCTTTTCTTTTTTTTTTTTTTTGATATTTGGGCCACATCCAGTGGTGCTCAGGGGTTACTCCTGGCTATCTGCTCAGAAATAGCTCCTGGCAGACACAGGGGACTATATAGGACGCCAGGATTCGAACCAACCACCTTAGGTCCTGAATCGGCTGCTTACAAGGCAAACGCCACTGTGCTATCTCTCTGGCCCCTCTGGTTCAATTTCTGACCCCACAAATGGTCCCCTGAACCCCACCAGGACTGATCCCTGAGGCAGAGCCAGGAGTTAGCCCTGAGCACTGCTGGGTGTGGCAGTAAGCACTGAGCATCACTGGGTGTGGCCCCAAAGTGAAACAAATAAAAAAGTAAAATAGAACATGGATGGTGCTACTCCCACCTGCTACAGAACTTTGCCTATACCCCTCCCGTCCCAGAAACCAGAGCCCCATGCCACTCCCTTCCAGCCTTCCTCGAAACCCAACCCTTGGCCAGCCAGAGATGCGCGTGCAAGGCAGAGAGCACCTATGATTCTTCTTTGAATCACAGCTCTGCCATTTACTAGCTGCATGACCAGGGAGTTGATCACCTTCAAGGCTCAATATCATGTCTCCAGTCCCATGACTGGCTGAGGATGGACTGGGGCATCTGTTAGCCACCCAGGGCCTTCTTTCTGACTCTCTCCTAATCTTCTCTTTGAGCCCAGGCCCATTAAGTGTGAGGTTTAAAGCTTGGCTGGATGTGTGAGTACAGTCCTGCTGCTGGCCTCAGCCTATGGGGAACACTCTGGGGAGGGAGGCCCAGGGGTATAGGGGTTTGTTACAGCCATGAGGACCCAGTGACTGTATGTCAGAGTCCAGAAAACAGGAGACTGTATTCAGAAGCAATTTAGTGAGCCCAGCACCCAAGCTGATCACCAAGCAGATGATCAAGATCAGTGTTTTGATTTGTTTCTTTTGAGGCCACACCTGATGATGCTCAGGGATTACCCCTGTCTCTGCTTGCAGGAATCACTCCTAGAGGTAATAGAAGGACCATGAAGGAAGGCAAGGATCAAACCAGGTCTGTTGCATTCAAGTAAGCTTCTTCTTAACTGTCCTATTACTTAAACCCCACACAGAGACAGTTTTTAATGAACCTTCTTTTCCTCATAGGGAACGTTTGAAGCCTGAAAACCAGGAGTGTCAGGACAGAGTGTGGGTGTGGGTGGGCGAGGTAATATAGAGACAAAATTGCTGCGATCACTCAGTCAGTCATTTGTTCACTCTTCTACTCCACCACCCTGGCTCCTCCAGGCTTTATGATGGGGGATCTGTACCCGCTACAGCCACTCCTGTACCCCCACCTTATCCCTACCTCACTGCCACCCTTCTGCAGCTCTAGGCTAAGTAAGAGGACTGCTCCCCACTGTTTTCAGGGCCCCCACACTGAGAAGATAGATGTCTAGAGACAGAAAGAGCCCTCTCAGATATGCCCTAAAGGCTCCAGCCAGTCTTCCCATATTCAGGCCCCAAGTCTGGTCCAACATGGCGGGAGACACATGTGCCTCTCTCCAGGCTCCTTCCATTAGACATCAGCCCTTCACATCTCCCATTCCTGCTGCAGCCCCTGGGCTGGTGCTCCAGACTCTGGGTCACCCCCAACCCCCAGAATGTAATGCTCTACAGGACTGTTCCCTAGTCATTGGTCCCAGGAGCACCAGCTATGATGAAGGGTCTCAGATTGTCACAAAGAAACTGGGGTGTCCTCCAATGCTGAGTCCCTTCCTCATGTAGTTTTCCATCTTCCAGATGGGGGACACTAATGTCCTGCCTAGAATCTGCACCCCAGAATGAACAGTCATCAGCTGCCCTGCCCGAGCCCTGTGGACAAGGAGGGGGGAACCTAGGAAGAGACTAGGGTCAGGGTCTGGGAGCTCGTGGACTTATCCTGAGCCTGAGTCTATGAGGCCAGGGTCCCCTCTGCAGGGGGCACTGTGAGAGGCCCAAGTAAGGGAGGGCCAGTCCACCTCCTCAGAACCTAGAATCAAGGTTCATACTTCTCCATGACTGACGCTCACTCAGGTCCCACCCTGCACGGTTCTCCATGGTGTGGGGTGACTGGGGGTGTGGTCTGTGCCCTATACCTCTTCCACACACCCCATAGCTATGGGTCTGTCTGGGCCCTTGGCTCCACCTTGAGATAGAAGCCCACCAGTCTCTGCAGGAGTCAGTGTACAGGGGCAGTCCGGGGAACCCCAGATGGTAGGGTGTGAGCTCTGAGTTTGGGAGCAGCTGGGAGGTGTGTCTCATGGCTTGGGAAGCCAGCTGCAAGTGCCAACAGCTCCCCTGACACAGGCCAGGGGCGGGGTGCCTGGGAGCTGCAGCCCTCATCAGGCTGCCCTGCTAGCACCCTCAGCTCCTTCAGGAGGGTGAGGCCTGGGGTCTCGGGGGGGGGGGGGGCCGGGCCTGATGTCCTGGATCTGCTTTTGGGGTTCCTGGGTGGCAGTTTAGGGACAGGCAGCAGCTCCCCAGTCCTTTCGAGCATGGTTGAGCTCCTAGGATGCAGAATCTGGGAGACAGGACAGGGCCAGTTGGAAGCTCTTGGGCTACTAAGGGGAATCCAAGTGATAGGGAGCAGCACCCAGGCAGCCAGGGCCTTGGAGGGGCCGGACATGCCCCAGGAGTGACCGATCCCTATGGCACAGTCAGACGAGCACCTGGGGATCCCGAGGAAGCTGGTGCAGCCCTACAACCCTACAGCCCCCACATCACAACTCTACAGTCCCAAGGGTACCCAGAGCTCCCATGTCCAGCACCTGTTTGTGTGACTGTGAGGCCCAGAGTGGCTGATCGGTGGTGGTGGTGGGTGTTCAGTGGTTCCCAAAGCCCACAGCTCCTCCTCAGCCTGAACCCCAACATCCTGTGGCCCCTGGCAGCCAGGCTGTGAGCAGTTTCTGGGCCTGGAGAGAGATGAGGAGGACTGAGGACCTGGTTTCTATTGGGACCCCCTGAGAACTGTGCAGTGTGGGATGCAAGGTCCTGGTTGAAGGGCCTGAGAAGGCACCTCTAGGGTCAGGACAGAGACCATCTACCACACAACTGAGGTGCATGTCACCATTGGAGGGTCCATTCCCTGATGATATCTCACATCTGACACCTTTCCCAGATGGAGCCCAGCACTGTCCATCCCAAGAAGCCTTATTCTGACCAGCACTGGGATTCAAGGGATGTGTGTGGGGTGCACTGTATCTTCCGTGGCACAGCGTCTTGTACCCAGCCCTAGCCATTCCCTGTTGGGCTAAGTCTTGCGGGGTTGGGGCTGCTTTCTTCTCCTCAGCAGCTCTGCAGCCCCACCTGAGATGGGGCTTTCAGGGCGAAGTCACAAACCTGACCCAGAGCTCCCTGCCTGGCCAGGCTAAGGAAGAGACCTGGGGAAGCACGATCCCACTTCCCCCCCAGGCCTCAGTATGAGCCACTGGAACTGGGGGAGCACAGGAGGCACAGCGCCTCCTGCCACAGCCCAGGTCCAGCTCACCTTCCATTCCCGCCAGTTCCTGCAGCAGGTGCCCCCCCCCCCCAATTTCCGTTTTCCCACCCACATCCTACTGAGTTGCTAGGCTTGGGGTGCCACCTGGTGGTGGAGTATGGGATGTCAGGTCACTGGCCACCTAAATTTTTAGGGGCTGAACCCTTCCTTCCCTGTCTGCTGCCCAATCAATCAAGGGGCTCCACTTCCTGGCCACCATCCTCCCTTTTCGGTCCTGGGTCATAAGAGATGAGACATTTATAAAGGTCAGTACAGGGTGTGAGAAAACTGGAACCCAGAGACTCAGTATTCTGAGGTCTGTGGCGGCCACTCAGAATTCAAATCCGTTAGTTAGCTGGGGTTGTGGGGTTGGGTGGGGGTGTGTGTAGCAAGGCCTAGCCCTCTGTAGTCCATATCTGGACCTGAGAATACACAATCTCAGAAGGCTGGGCCAGGCTCTCAAAGTTCCTGGAGTCAGACACTAATGAATCTGAGTCCATGGCCGTCTGAAATACCCCACTTGTCCCCTCTACCCCCCAACCAGGAAGCAAACCTGGTAGATCCCCCAAATCAACAACCCCTTCATTCCAGCTCTCACTTGACCCTCGGAGTTCTCTCCTCCCTCATGCAGTTCTCTGTACCCCAACTTCCTTAACTTACTAGGACCCTTTGCCCAGTTTCCAGGTCACCAAGGAAGGAATTGTCCAGACTTAGGCTGGGGGCTCTTCTTGTCCCTGCAGTCCCATCCCTAGTGATCAGGGCAAAGGTCTTCACAGCCTCTGGGCCTTTGGGTTTCTGGTTAAGGCAGAGTTGAGCCCCTGCACCCTGTGGAAGAGGTAGGAATGATCAGAGGGGTGCAGAGGCAGGTCCTCATCAGGGTGGAGGTCCTGGTTGAGGGGGTGACCTGATATTTTCAAACACCAGAGGGAGGTTAACAACAGAAACCTGTCCAAGAAAAGAGGCAGCAGTTCAAAGTAAAAATAAAAAAACACCCAAACACAAAAATAAGAATTCTTACTATAAACTGGGGGAAAGTGGGGAGCCTGTGATGATGCTGGTCCCACAGCTCTCAGTGAGAATCTGTCTGTTGGATCTTTGGCATTGGGGTTCCTGTCGCACACCCCGCTGGCCCAGTGACTCTCGGGACGCTCATTCTAATATCTCTAATTAGAGCAAGGGTGTTGGGTCAGATCTTCTAGGCAACACATAGGAGATCACAGCAGAAGGCAGACAAGGACTGGGTGCCTCTTGAGTTGAGCCCAGACTGAGGCCAGGACCACAGATGCATCACCTCATGATCAGTCACTGAACCCTTGGAAGCAGCCCTCACCCCTCCTGCCAACATCCACTGTCCCCCTTCACTAAGTGCAGACTTTCCTCCTGCCCCTTCCTGTAGGGCAGACTTGGAAGAGGTACCATCTCTGCAGCTGAGGTGGAAAGGTTGAGCCCCTTCTTCTCAGGCCTGGCCCCCAAGTCCAGGCTCTCAGGGGATGTGGGCAGGGCATCCCCACTATTAGGAGCATAGTGCCCAGTGCCTCTAGATTTAGGACAAATCCTTGTGGGGATTACTAGCAGAAAACAGCATTTGCAGGCACTGTCTGAAGGGGCTTTCACACCAGCCCCTCTCAGGCACTGTGAGCCTGTGCATGGGGAGGGCCCATCAGAGCTCCAGGCAGCTCACGAGCACCAGCAGGGCCATGGAGCAGGACAGGATAGTGCTGGCATGCAGTGTGGGGTGACTTGCCAAGTTCTCCAACATCATGCTCATGCCTAAGAGGGCCCAGGGGCAGTCAGGGGCTGGCAGCACTTCAGCCTCTGTTTGACCGAGTCACCCCCTTCCCCAAGGAGATATGGACCCCAGGAGAGGACTCTCCCTGCAGCATACAGCACCATACTTCTCGGGGCCTCCCACCCCAACAGAGGCTCCAGGCTCTCAAGGGCAGGTATGCAGGGAGCAGGGGGCAAGGTGGTTTGGGGGTGGCACACATGTTTCTTGCCTGCCCTGCCCTCCCTCTGGGGTTGTCTTGGAAGGAATGAGTCCTGGAAGCCGCACCTCCATTCCTCACAATGTGGACTTCAGCTGGGACCCCATCCCCTCCAGGCCCTGTGGTCCTTATCTGCACCAGGGCATGTCTGATTTCCTCAGGAATTTCAATTTTGATCCAGGTTTTGCTGATGAGGTGGAGTGTAGGCCTTCCTTGGGTGCAGGTCATTCTGGCACAGCATCTGTTGTGGAGGTCAAGGGGCAGCGATGGGGTTTGCTTCCACTCTCTGTCCTTTGCTCCCATTCCAGGTGTGGTATATGAAAATATTTCCATTAGATTATTCTTTGCCTGTTGTCCCACCTTGACCTTCCAGGTGGGGGCGCTGTTGTGAGCCAAATAAATAGTTTGGGAGCGAGATGTTCGGGAGTCTTGGAGAGTTTGCTGGCTGGCTCCAGGTGTTTTTTTGGAGAGTGCAGCAAGCTGACAAAGGACTCTCTTCGCTGAACCTTTTACCCCTTAACCCTCCTGTCTGTGTAGATTTTTTGCTGCGGATAATTATTACCAAGATCTCCCCCAAAAAGGGGACAAGAGGATGGGAATCAATTTCTCATTCTGGGAGCTCTTTGAAGTAAACGGGATCCCGCAGATGGGGCAACACCAGGCACTGCCGCTGACTGCCAGAGTCAACCTTCTCAGAAAGTGGGCAAACAGCTGAGCTGGATCTGACAACTCTTTAGACAGGAAACACCTGATGTCACCCCCTGTTCCTTGAGCCCTGCCTCTCAGCAGGACATTATCTGCCTGGTGCCACTGTCCTGCTCCCTCATGAGCTCCTGTTAGGCCGCCTCTGGTCACTCTGTTTCATGTCTAAGTCCAGCTCATGTCTCCCCACTCGACACTGTCTGTGCCCAGTCCCCCCCCCCCCCCTTCCTGACCTTATAGCCAGTGACTGCAGACTCATTGCGTTGTGGGGCTACCGTATCCCACTTGATACTGAGACTGGAGATTGAGAAGGTCCAGGAAATATTGCCTGGAGGCTATTGTGGAGGGTGGCCAGCACCCGCATGTCCTGGCCCTTATAGCCCAGGAGGGTCTCTTTGACTTCCTGCTGCACCACTCAAGCCAGTTCATTTCTGAAGAGGAGACCCCCTTGGCCCAGACATTGGTTGTGGCCACCTTGGGTTCTGGGGACCTAGAAACATGGCTCTGGAGTCCCAGGAGCCCTGGGTTCAAGAGATCAGGACTGCCTCTCCCTGGAGAGTCCCTCTATCCCCCAGGTCTGATAGGGCACCAGGTGGTAGGAACAGCTACAAAGAACCAGGTGGTACCCAGCTCCTGTGACTGGGCAGAGGGAGTAGGGTACAGGGTGGTGGGGGGATCGAGGGAGCACCCCTGTAGCTCACAGACCAGTTATAGCCAGGTCCTCTTTCTTTGGCAGAGTACATGAATGCAGTGAGGCTCTTGGGCTCCACCCTGAGGTGGTTATAGCTGCAAACCTTTTCTTTTCTTTTTTCCTTTTTCTGTTTTTGGGCCACATGCGGCAGCACTCAGAAATCTCTCCGGGCAGGCTTGGGGAAACATATGGATGCCGGAGATGGAATTCAAGTCTGTCCTGTGTCGTCTGCATGCAAGGCAAATGCCCTACCATTGTGCTATTGCTCCAGCCCTAGTTGCAAATCATGATCTCAAAAGACATATAGGGCCGAATGCTCTTGTTGCTGGACACAGTGCTGGGTGCTGGCACTAGGCACCCAGCTGCCCTAAACCACTTATAATAGCCAGAATCTGGAAACAACCCAACTACCTGAGAACAGATGAGTGACTAAAGAAACTGGTACATCTACACAATGGACTGCTATGCAGCTTATACATGACTAGACATGGAGAATATCATGCTGAGTGAAATGAGTCAGAGTGAGAAAGGACAGACATAGAAAGAACACACTCATTTGTGGAATATAAAAAACAAAGTATGAGAACAATATTTAAAGGTCACAGAAATGAGGAGGGGAAGGGGACTGCAGTTAGGACAGAGAAGGGACCACCATGACATTAGTAGGAAATGATCACTATGAATTGGGTGCTGAAAAGAGGTGAGGGATATTTATGATACCCTTTCAGTAAACCAGGATGTCTCAAAGAAAAAAAGAAAGAGGGAGAGAGTGGGGAGAGAGAGTAAGAGAGTGAGATGTTTGCCACAGATGTAGGCTGGAAGGAATATGACAGGAAGGAAAGTGGGGGAATTGATTATGGGAAAGGAACACTGATGAAGGGGTGTTGGGACACTATAATTGAAACTCAACCATCAATAACATTTTAGCTGTATCTCATAGTGATTCAATAAAAATAAAAAAAAAATAAAACAAAAACAAAACAAACAAAAAAGAAAAAACCAAGCACATAACCTCATTCCTCAGGACATGAGTCTTGTGAGATCTGAGGTTCAGAGAACTTCTGCAGAGCCTCTAGGTTCTGGAGATTTGCAGGGTTCAGACCTTGCCTGAACATGGAATATCTGCTTTGTGAGTAAGTCCTGAGGGAAAGGAACTAAGGCCTGGAGCAGCTGAAGCCATGCCTGAAGTCACACCACTGTGAGCTGGTAAGAAAGCTGAACTCTGCCCTGCTTTCACAGTTCCTCCTGGGACCACACCGTCCCAATTCACCAACCCACCAAAGGCTGAATGGAGCCACTCCACACCTGAGCTCCAGTTCAGAACTGTGAGTCATTCTGAAAGAGCCAGTTTGTCAGCACAGGACATATGGGAAAGCACACTTAGGAGACAAGTGACAAGCCAATACTCCATAGCCACAGCCAGGGCAGAATTAGAGGTGGGGCAGGGTTCTCAGTGAAAGTTGCCCCACTGGGTTCCCAGTCAGCTCTAGGTATTTACAGGCTTAGACATAAGACAGGCATCCTCAGCATGTTTAGAGCCTGCCCTCCCTCACCATGGCTCCTCCTTATCCTTCCCCTCAGGTGTGAGACCCTGTGTCCTTTGTGCAAGAATGAGGTAAAGTGGTCATAAATTCTGACCCTTGTGGAATCAGCTAAAGAAGGACTTGGGGATACTGGCTTTGTGGATCATCTGCACAGAGTACCTGCTCAAGCACACACACATACAAGCAAATACACTCACCCCTTCCTTTTCAAATTACTTTCGCTGACAATGGTCCTGATAAAAAGTTCAGTCTTTGTCCTATAATCCTTCCCATATTTTACCATTTCCTTTTGGGGACAGTTAGGGCTACACATATTGTAGGCAGGGCATATTTCTGGCTCCGTGCTCAAGGATCAATTTTTGTGGGGGTCAGGGAACAATATGTGCTGCCCAAAGCCAAACCTGGTTTGGTTGAGTTGCCTTATCTACTGAACTATCTTCCCAGCTCCAAAGGGCAGAATTGTTCCTTTACCTTTGGGTCACATCCTGTAGAACTTGGGGATTTCTCTGGCTCTGTGATCACCGATCACTCCTGGCAGTGCTTAGGAACCATATGTAGTTCTGGGATTCAAACTGGGGTTCGAACTTGCTTTGCAAAGCAAGTGTCATTTTCTACAATACCTCCCCATTCCTTAAAATTGCATTCTCACCACACCAACCACTTTTTGTTTTTGTTTTTTTGCTTTTTTGGGTTGGGGGAAATTCCTGGCTCAGTGCTCAAGTGATTCTATGTGGTTCTGGGGTCAGCAGGATATAAGGTATGCTCCTTATGCCTATACCATTTCTCTGGCCACTCTTCCCTTTTTTAAAAAAATTGTTCTTGTGCTATGCACAGCAGTGCTCAGGGCTTATTTTAGGTCAGTACTCAGAATCATTTCTTTTTGTTTGTTTATTTGTTTTTTGGTTCTTGGGTCCCACCCAGAGGCACTCAGGGGTTATTCCTGGCTCTGCGCTCAGAAGTCGCTCCTGGCAGGCTCAGGAAACCATATGGCAAGCTGGGATTCGAACAGGGGTCTGTTCTGTATTGGCCGCATGCAAGGCAAATGCCTTGCTGCTGTGCTATCGCTTCGGCCCCTCAGGATCACTTCTTGCAAGTGCTAGGGATCCAGCCTGGGTCTGCTTCGAATAAGGCAAGGGCATTACCCATTCCCTTCCCTTTTGAAAGCATGATTTGCACTGCTTTGAACTCAGGATGATTCTTCAGTAGGAGGAACATGGACCTGGCCCTCAGCGCTGCCCTTCTCTAACTCATGAGTGGGCCTGCAGCTGGTGATCTACAAGAAACTTCTCAGTGCCTCTCCCTTATGCCCTGATGTAACTTCAGTAGGGAATGTCAGGGACACTGACCTGCTTCCTTGGTCCTGATTTTGCTGGAAGACCCACTGGGGCCAGGATGTTGCTGGCTAACACCGGGAACTCATAGTCCATCCAGGGAGTGAGGCCCAGCACCTGGGCAGTCTCGGCATTGCCCTCGATGTTGGCAGGATCTGCGAGGCACCACTGAGTCAGGGGTCTTGATGGAGGCAGGTGGGGAAAAGGCCCGAATTATTCCTCTGCATCCTCTGGGGTACCTGCCACATACCAAGCACCCAGAGCCCTTTTCAGGGACAATGGGAGTTAGGAGGCTCTGCCTTGGGAGTCAATGAGACTATTCAATGGGAGTCAGCTGGTATAGTACATATCTGCTCCCGCCCCGCGCTTCTGCCCAATGAGTCCTGGCCATCCTCCTAGGTCCAGTGGCCCTTCTCAGGCTTGAGGGCTTCTTCTGGCTGGCGGCCTTGCTGTCTTGGTTCTTCAAGTCCCTATCACCCACCTCCCCATGGCCTGCCTTCAGGCCCCAGCACGGTGGCTCACACTTACTGGTGCAGACAGGCTTCCACTTCCCCACAGGAAGGCTGCGAACTTGCAGCGTGTACTTGGCAATGGGGCTATGGTTGTCGAAGCCACGGCTCCAACTGAGCTGCACAGTGGTGTCTTCGATGTTCCTCACCTGGAGGACCTGCAGGAGGAAGTGAGAGCTCCAGGGTGGAACTGGACTCCCTCAAAGGAAGTCAGAGACTGCAGTTCCAAACTGGGACTGTACCAAACTAGGGCAGAGCAAACACAGTCAAGAGGGCAGTGAGGGATGTGTCTGAGCTGCGTTTCGGGGGATTGGGGAAGGTCAGAGGCCACAGGTGTGTAGATTTCCCAGGGGTGCAGATTGCCTAGCAGAAGGGGTCCAATACTTCTAGCATCAGAAAAGTTCTCCAGTCGGTGTGTGTGCGGGTGCGCTTGCATGTGAGCGTGTGAGTACGTGTGTGTGCGTGTGTAAGAGCATGTTTGTGCACCTGCCTAATGGGGCAAGTGTATACATGGCTGAATTCATGTGTGCATACATATGTAAGCATACAGGGCAGAGCCGTCCAGTTCTCCCTGCACAGTCCTTGCCCCAGACCTCTTACCCTGCAATGCTGCTCAGTGCTCCCCTAGACGGTACCATGCTTATTCTCTGCAGTAGTCCTGCAGGCTCAGCTTGGAGAACCGCATGTCGGTGGCCTGCACCTGTACGCACGTCTGTGCACAAGAGCTAGCCGTGCTAGCAGTGACACTAGAGCAAAGAGCCAGGGGAAAAGAGCCACCGGAGATGAGAGCTGTGGGAAGGAACTCTGCGGGGTGCTGGATGGCCCAGTCCTACGCCTAGAAGGTCTGAAACCCCAGGACTCAGAGCTCCCCCTCCCAGGCTTCCTGCAGGGAAGAAGTAAAACAGGCGAAAGCAGCGGGAAAACCGAGGGTTTTCAGTAATGTTTTTCCAGGCTCCAAACCCGGGCCCAGACCCAAACCCGCTGGGCCGGGCTCCAGTTGTCCAGCCCTCGGCCAGGTAGTTCTAGGAGGGAAATAAGTGGAGAGCCAAGGCCCCTGGCGCCCTGATTGGCCTGCTGGAGCTGTCCCCCTGTGTGTGTGTGTGTGTGTGTGGGGGGGGCTTGGCCGAGCGGGCGAGCAACAGACAGGCTTGCACTGCACCGACAGCGTGAAACCGAGGCAATGGGGAATCTCGAGAGGGGCACCCAGAGGCTCCCCGTTCCGCAGCCAGCGACCGCACAGCCCAGTGCAGGTGGGAGCTGATGTCGGCCTCTGTGATGCCTGGGGCCGGAGAGATAGCGCAGCAGTAGGGCATTCGCCTTGCACGCAGCTGACCCAGGACAGACCATAATTTGATCCCCAGAGTCCCATATGGTCCCTCAAACCAAGAGCAATTTCTGAGCACATAGCCAGGAGTAACCTCTGAGCATCACCGAGTAAAACCCCCCCCCTAAAGTATTTATACAAAGCCAAATAAAATGAAACCTATGATGGACATATTAATGCCAAAGCAAATTGCATTAAACTTAAGTCACTTAATAAGAAATAGTTAAAGACTTTATTTACTGATAACTCGATCATAAACTAATAACTCTTATCAAAGCAGTTGCACCATATGAGGCCCTAACAACTTTTATGAAGCTTCTGCTCACAAATCAAAAGAACTGTATTGAAAGAAATACTAGTAGTAGTATTTATATATATATTTTCTGGCATATAAGACGACCCTTCAAACCACGGAAAACTTCCTAAAAGTCTTAAAAGTAAGTTACTTCTTAAAAGTAAGAGGGGGGCGGATCACTCGTCCCTGAAGCTGGAAAAATTTTCAGCATGCCGTATACCAGCATATAAAACAACTTCCGACTTTTAGGAAGTTTTTCATGGGTTGAAGGATCATCTTATACGCCGGAAAATATGGTATATCAATTGTCCATTTTAGCATTAGACACATAAGTAAGGATAACAACAGAGATAAAAAGAAACAGGAATTAAGAATATAAAACTGGGAAAAATTTTTACAGAGCCTTTCATTACAAAAAGCAAAAACATTGAATTGGCCTTTTATATTTAGTGCATATGGAACAGGCCCCAGTAAAGATCACTTACCAGAGCATAGCTCAAATATGTATAAAAAGTCAAATATAGAAATTACACCAAGTATCTTATCAGATTGCATTGTCATGAGGGGAGAATTTAACCACAGAAAGAAGGTGGCATAAAACTGCAATGCCTGGGGCTGGAGTTATGACGCTAGAGGTAAGGCATCTGCCTTGCAAGCGCTAGATTAGGACGGACCTCCGTTCTATCTCCCGGCGCCCCAAGCCTTGAGCAATTTCTGAGCGCATAGCCAGGAGTAACCCCTGAGCTTCAATGGGTGTGGCCCCAAACAGAAAAACAAACAAACAAACAAAAACAAAGCAAAACAAACAAACAAACCTGCAGCACCTAAAAACAGAATAGTATACTGCTAAATAGCAACTGGATCCAAGATAAAACCATGGTAGAAGTAAAAACATTCCAGAAAATAAAGAGAATGAAGAAATAAACTGTCAATATCTATGGGACAAATAAATGCTATTTTAAGGGGGAAAATCAAGTCTCCATTTAGAAAGAAGAAAATGCTCAAATCAAGGATTGAAAAACTGTTCTAAAATACCTGGAGAAGCAATATCAAATGAAACACAAAACTAGTAGAAGGAAGGAAATAATGAAAACTAGAGCAAAAATAAAAGAAACATAAGTCCAGACAGAGCCACTGAAACCAATAATTGGTTCCTAAAGAATGAACATGGGAGACACTCCTTTAGCTAGATTCATGTGGGAAGAATAAAATGCCCCAAATGAATAGACTCATTGATAAAAGGGCAGAGATTACAACCAAAATTTAAGCTTTCATGAGAAATTACTGGGAACCACTTTAAACTGTTAATCTTGAGAATCTAGAGAAAAGGAACCTTTTCTTGGAGTCATGTAATCTAAAAGTGAGCAAGAAAACAAGAGCAGACTAATCACCAGTGACAAATCAGAAATCACGAAGAACAATTTTCTGTAGAAAATAATTCTGGCATGTTGTATTCTCTAGTGAGTTCTACAAACTTTTCTTCAAT
This sequence comes from Suncus etruscus, assembly GCF_024139225.1. Classification (NCBI taxonomy): domain Eukaryota; kingdom Metazoa; phylum Chordata; class Mammalia; order Eulipotyphla; family Soricidae; genus Suncus; species Suncus etruscus. The sequence goes on from NC_064850.1 coordinate 68,426,231, forward strand.
AGACGTAATGCAAGATTCACTTCTCAATTCTTCAAATATCTAGAAGAAGTAAATATCCTTTTTACTTGGTTCTATGACATTGTCAATATTATCTGCTCAAACAGAGATACTGAGAGAAAAGAACATTTCAGATAATCCTTCCTGGTGATTATATTGACACAAAGAGTCTTGGCATTGGGAATGATAGAACAGAAGCTAGGGCATTTGCCTTAAATGCCCAACTAGGTTTGATCTCTGGTAACACATGTGGTCCACTGAGCCCTGCCAAAAAAACTAGGGTCCCAGACCACTGGCCCTCTGGCCCTAAAATAAACACAATTCTGAACAAAATCTAGCAATTTGAATCCAACATCACATCAAAATATTATAAACCACAATCAAAGTGATTTTTGTCCCAAGAATGCAAGAGGTGTATGCAAATCAGTTCATTTAAAAACTACATCAAAAAGGAAAAGTACTATCATATGACCATATTGGATTATCTACAGAGTAAAAAAGGTTCCTCCACTTACTATAGCCACCTATAACCATCCTAGAATAAATATCTTTATCAGTAGTGAAAATAAAAACACTCCTCTGAGATCAGTTCCACGTTCACTAACTACACTTTTATTCAATATAATATTAAAGTTTTAGCAATACTATTCAGGCAAGAAAAATAAATTAAAAGGATCTAAATTGAAAAAAAAGTTGTCAAATCACCACAATTTCCAAAGATAGTGTGTTCATGTATATATGTGTGTGTATCTATATAAACCTACTAAGTATTGTGTCAACTAAAAATTTCTAAAATCAAGATGGTAAAGTAGCTGCCTATGATGTGAGCACTCTTTTATTTTTCTATATACAAATAATCAGCTTGAAGAGAAAGAGATCAGGAAGTTCACTTTCATTCACAATAGAGTCTATAAAACCCAAGAACTCAGAAATCAATGTATCAAAGATTTCAAAGACTTACAGCATGAAAAGAGTAAGTCATATAAGGCAAAATGGTGCTGATATGTATTATTCATAAAGTCCTACATTCTCAGTTTTGTAAATGTGTTTAGAATAACATAAATATCATTTCTCAAAAATCATTTCAACATGGATCAAAAAATCAAAGAATCAGAAAAATTACAAAAAGCTCTTTGTGGAAAATTACAGAAAGTTCTTTGTGGAAAATGAGGTAAAAACTTTTACCTCAAAATTGATTTCAATAGTTATTCCATTGACAAAGATAAAAATAAATAGAAACAATAGCAATACAAGTGACTACATCAAAAGAATAAGCTTTTGCATGACTAAAGAAACACTGAGTAAAACTCAAACATATTCCACTGAAAAGGATAAAATATTTGTATTTAATATATCTATTACTGCCCTAGATAAGCTAAGAACACAAAGTTTCTTAAACCAAAATTCATGAACTAGAGAGATATTAGCCCTGGTAGCACATTTGCCAATCTAGCTTTGATCTTCACTGATCATATGGTCCCCTAAACAACTATAAGTAAACTGCTGAGTCAGGATTAATCCCTGAACACCCCTGGATGTGGCCCCAGAAGTAGTAAAGCGAATACAAAACTTAAAGTTTATTTAAAATTCTATCAAAAATTGGGAGTGCTAGAGACCTTCCTTTAATAAAACCTATGCAGACCATTATTCACTGCTACATGTAGTTACAATACTAGGCTCCCAACAACAGAGGAGAAGGTAATAAATGTTTGGTATACAGCCTCAATGGAATGTGGAAACCATGTAATTTATTGCAACATTGATGGAAAGTTAAGTGAAGTAAGTCAGAAGATGGACAAATATAGGATAATATTACATATCTGTGGTATAAACATTAAAGGAGGTGGGTAGGTGAGGTATGAAAGGGGTGAGATTCTTTAACCATAGATTATAGAAATCAAAGGGCAAGAAATGAGCAAAATTAAGGGTGGTACTAGAAAGAGGAAGACAGGAGAAAACAGGGACAGGGTTCAGAAACCTTTGAGACGTTTGTTATATAGAGCTATAGCATATACATGTATCTAAACCATGGAATCAATAATACTATAAGCCAATACTATAAACTACAAGAACCAAACTTAAAAAGTAAGTCTGTTAAGATTGGGGGTTGGGAGTAAACCAGAAGACATTGATAGGAAGAAAGTTGACAATTGTGGTGGGTTTGATGTTGGGACATGGTATGACTGAGACACTACTATGAACAACTTTGTCACTCACAGTACCTTAATAAAAAATGAAAATGATGGGTCTGGAGTGGTGGTGTAGTAGTGGTAAGGTGTTTGCCTTGCATGCGGCTGACCTAGGATGGACTGTGGTTCAATTTCTGAAATTTCTGAGCGAATAGCCAGGAGTAATCACTGAGTGTCACAGGGTGTGGCCCAAAATCCAAAACAAACAAACAAAAAAACAACAACAAAAACCCCAATAAGACTGTGCTCAAGAATGTTTGGACATAATCAATCTTTGCCTATATTATTTTAATTAAAGCCATTAAATGGGTATAAAGTATTATTTCACTGTAAGTCAAATATGGTTTCTGCTATTGATAAATATAGTGTTGACCATCTTTTCATGTGTAATGACTATTCATATATATGTTCTTTGGTAAAATTTATTTTTAAAGATTTTATTACTTTGGAGGTAAAACCCAGTAGGGCTTAGGACTTACTATAGTAAGTAGGACTATACTATAATAAGTAGGAATTACTATAATTGAGAGTCATTTGGGGAACATCAAGAGTCAAACATGTGGACCACGAGTCTTGGGGTGTCACACTTGGTAACCATGCTTATTAGAACATATGATGTTTAGAGATAAAACTAGAGTTGAACACAGCAAGGTAAGAAGTTAATCTCGGGACTGGCGTGGTGGCACTAGAGGTAAGGTGTCTGCCTAGCCAGCCCTAGCCTAGGACGGACCGAGGTTCAATCCCCCGGCGTTCCATATGGTCCCCCAAGCCAGGAGCGACTTCTCAGCGCATAGCCAGGAGTAACCCCTAAGCATTACCGGGTGTGACCCAAAAACAAAAACAAAACAAAAAAGAAAGTTAACCTCCCTCCTAGCTCTCTGACCCTCTTTAAAATATGCTGTACTAAAAATACCAGTATTGGAACTCAGTCTTTATTTATTTGCGGATTTCACTCCTTATAGTGCTTAAGAATGCAATGCAGTGGGTAGAATTTATAATACTATATACAAAGCATATCCGCTACCCAAATATTTATATTCAACACTATGCAGCCTTTGTTTTTAAATAAGGAGAGTTTTTTTTTAATTTTTTATTTTTAATTATGAGAACAAAGATGCAAAGGAAGATGACAAGGTTACAGTGGAAGGACAATCACCCATAACATAATTCTCAGAAGAAGTTCCCTTGCTGATATCTTAACTTCGAACTTTCAGCCAAAGAACATTAAGATAAATAAGACAGAATCCATGTACAATTACTTTGTCCCTCAAGTCCCCAGATTGTAACACATTATAATATTTCTTAACAGCACACAAGGCAATCTAAAGCCATAAAATTTACATAACTTCTTTTTTTTTTTTTTTTTGGTTTTTTTTTTTTTGGGCCACACCCTGTGACGCTCAGGGGTTACTCCTGGCTATGCGCTCAGAAGTTGCTCCTGGCTTCTTGGGGGACCATATGGGACGCCGGGGGATCGAACCGCGGTCCATCCTAGGCTAGCGCAGGCAAGGCAGGCACCTTACCTCCAGCGCCACCGCCCGGCCCCTACATAACTTCTTAAACATTAGAGGCATAGTATTTTTTACATTTCCATGTACATGCATATTAGCTTAAGTTAATCTCAAATTTTAAGTGTTTTTTTTTTTTTTTAAGGATTAGAGTCAAAGGAGCACAGTAAAAACGGTGTTAGAGTGGCAATTGTTGTTTGCATAGGCCCACCAAAATATGAGAGGCACGGAAAGGAATAACCTTGGCCTAAATACAAAGAGACCCTACCCCTGAAGTTTCCTGGCATAAGACCAACTCTAGGCTCCAGGCAAGTTAGATCGTCCAATCCAAGACATTGTTCATAGTGCCAACACACTTTTCACACAGTCTCTGTTGTTGGTATCATGTTTCTGTATTAAAGATCCTGGAATCTGCATATCCTACATTGAAGTCAGGATGTGGAGCGTCCTCTCGTTTCACCTCACCATTAAAGGGCAATGCAGGGAGTCCTGTCCTGTAAGCAGGTCATTGTTGTTAAGTCTCCTCAGTGAAGGGGAGTCTCTTTTGAGCAGGTTGATGTCTGAGCAGTGGTAGGGTCTTCCGTGGTAGAGGATTGCTTCCAGGTGATCTTATAGACAAACCTGGATGTTTCGTGGATGGCTTCCCTGGTTCAGGGGTGAATGGAAAATGCCCTTTCTTCTGAGGCCTGTGCCAGGTCATTATGTCAATATTCAGGGTGTAAGGTCCCTTTGCACTACAAGATTTGTGTATTCCAATCTCTATTAGATAGGATCTTATTTGTATGTATAGTATTTTCCCATTTTAATGTGCCTATGCAAAAAAGAGGCAATGCCACATGGCATTAATAGTGCATATGGGGGCCATAAGAACAAGTCCAACAATCCCCATGATATGGTTCAATCATAAGCATTAAACTGGGGGACTCTTTCACCAAAATGCCTTGTTGAACAGCTCATAAAGAGAAGATAAAAAGTGGTTAGAATTGTCACTGTATAAGAGAATATTAAGTAAGACTTATAGTTGTCAGGGAAAAACACAAAATATTCTAAAGACATACGTGTCCATTTTATGTCTTTTGAAACAGTTCGGGGTTGTTACACACAATGCACGGCTTTGGTCTGTGATTAGGATTGTGCAATAGCGAAGTTAAAAAGAGTAATGTGGATTAGTGATGTTTGGGGCAGGTGAGAGAGTTAAGGAGTAAAAATGAGCTTTGAAGGGGTGTGGGAAAGGGCAGAATACAAAATGGACATTCTGGATACGCAAAACATAATATAAAGATAAGGAATACTCTTAATACAAGCAGTGCGCCCCCGCGTGGTTTTCCATATGCAGAGTGGTCAGTAATTGCCAGTGACAAACTTAGCGCAACCGAGCAAATCTCAGCACACCCCAAGTTAGGACCAACCATTTCTGTCCACCTGGGCTGCCACCCTAGAAGGGCCTGGAGGCCGAAGGCAGAAGAGGGGAAGGTTGGGAGCCTATCAAGGCTCCCAGCGCACCCAAGTTAGGGAGAAGGCCTTCCACATGGGGTCTCCCCCAACTCCATGCCGGCTAGAGCTAGCCTCCAGCTCAGAGAGGATCGAGAGAGAGCCGGAAGCCAGGATCTGCCCGCCCTACACCCTGTGCCCTTCCCTCCCTAGAGCTGAGGGAAGGGCAGGGAAAGCTTGGGACCCCATCCAGGAGGGACCCCCGACACCCACCTTGTCTGGCCGCCTGGGCTGCCACCCCAGAAGGCCTGGAGGCCGGGGGCAGAAGAGGGGAAGGCTGGGAGCCTATCATGGCTCCCAGCACACCCAAGTTAGGGAATAAGGAGAGTTTTTTTTTTTTTTACGTGTTCATGCTGTTTATTATGAGGAAAATACAAGTCAAACCAACAAGAAACCATAGCACACCAGTGACAATAGCATAAATAAAAATGATTACAAACAAAACAACCTATGTTGGTGGGAATATGGTAACAAAAGTAACCCTTTTCACAATTAGTGACAATATTATCTGGTTCAGACTCCATGGGGAAACTGTATGGAAATTCTTTTTTTTTTTTTTTTTTACAAGTACAACAATTTTAACCAATGGGAGCATAAACACATTTTGATGGTGGGAAGGATAAAGAGGAACCTGGCAGGATGGGGGGAGGGGAAGCAAATTCTTAAACAAATAGCTAATTGATATTTATGCAAATACAATTATTTGTTTAGCCTATTTTCCATTTAGATCTATCTTTTGTGCAAGCAATAAGGATCATAATTTAAACTTTACAAAAACATATCTATAACTACATGCTTGAGAGCAGTTACAAAAACAGGTTCCATGGAAAGGTTAAGGCATCTGGTTAAGCCAGATTCTTTGTGCTGAGCTAAATTTATTTGCAGAGTTTTCTGTTGATTTGGGGCTATGCAAACTTTTGTGGCTTGAATCAGGCAGGCGGTGGAAAATTCATTCAGAGTTCCTTTGATATGTGGGGTGCTCGATCTCCCACATCTCTCCCTGTTTAGTATACAGTATGGAAGGGACAGACGTGCCTCGGTGGACTGGCCACACTGGGTGAAGAGGTGTGGGGCTTCCAGTCACCGCATCTGCTACCCTTGATTCAGTCGTCTCCAAATTGAGGTCTATGCGCCAGCTCCTCGATAACTTCAAACTTAAGTGGCGGAGAGTTGGCAGGAGGGGAGATGTCAGGTGTCAGCTGGTCTTCTGAGGTGCATAGTTTTTGGTACAGAACCTTTGAGTTCTTTCTGGTTGCTTCATCCACTTGATTCTTTACGAAGGTGGTGAGTTTGCGAAAAGCCCAAGGACCAAAGGAAACAAGCAACACAAAGCCAATGAAGGGCCCCAAAAAGGCTGGGAGCACTGTTGTTATCCATGGAGTGGTAGAAAACCAATTTTTGTACCAGCTCTCACTCTGCTCTATATCTTTTTATCTATTTACTAAATTATCCTCTATGTGTTGAATGCTATCTCTAGCTAAGCCGAATTTATTTTAAAAAGCAACATTTTACTCTAAGGATGACACAAATTCCCCCCTCCCTCAAAAAAATGTTAATTTTGAACCATGGCGGTTATTCTGCACTCTTTGCTAGGAAATCAACAATAGTGTAAACTTCTTTAAGTTTGTAAACATGTTTAGCAACAGTTATAAGGCATTAGCAGATTCTAGAGTTTGAACCAATGAATAAATATTTGTGCTTACACCAATAACACCTAGGCCTTTTAATAAGGCTAGGGTGATGGCAGTGTTTGATTCTTGTACTGCAGCGGGGGAGAGACACAAGATTATATTTAAGAGGTAATAAGGCAATTTTTGATCTAACAATCAATTTAGGCATTAAAACAACCAAAACACAGTGGTACTAGGACTAAAGAAACAAATGTAAAACAATGGGGGAGATAAACTAGTGAAACAGGCAAAAAACGTTAAATTGGGGGCAATCATGAACTGAAAGGAGAAATCAACGACAAGAATTTGATTACAATTTTAAGGGGAATCATATTGGGTACCAAAAGGCAAAGTTCAAGTTCCACCACCTGTTCCAAGGTGATGCCGAAGTGAGGCTTGGGGCTGGATTGCAGAGTGAAGGGGTCAGAGACAGGCAGGGGGTCGCCAAAGCAGAAGGGCGGTTGAGATGAATAGCAGATAGGCATGGTCAGTGATGGTGGAGGCGTTGACCATCTGCAGGATGAGGTTCGAGGTGGAAACTGGACCAACAGGTTTGATGGTTAATCTAGGTATTAACAAAGCTAATAGTCATGATAAGCAAGAAACATTTTAGTAACAATATGGGGAGAATGTCCAGTGGAGCTGGGGGCTTCAATGAAGATGGAAGTGTTATTAACCACAATGGTTTGATTGCAAATGTTTGATAGTTGGACGGGGGGGGGGCGCATATATGGTCCGAGTAAGCAAGGTCCCACACCCATGACCTGTGTCAAAGGTATGCCTTGATGAGTCTCAGCTCCCCAGTGGAGGTCAGCAGGGTTGTTGGTAGCAGTGGGCATGCTGAAGGTTTATAGAAGGACTGCCAGGCAGAGTATCATCCCGCATTCCCCTTAGGCAGAGTCAGTCAGAAACAGGTCCGGCAGGAATGGTGGGCTAGCAGGAGGGGTGACAGGCTGATTTGAAGTGAATGAGGACAGGACTGTGGGAAGCTGCAGGAAGTCTGTAAGAAAACAGCTTGGCAGGAGGTAAAATGGTTATTTTTGAATGCCACGGGAATGCCTCCTGACTTCTGTAAGACTTCAGCATTCAAAAAAATTTTTTATAATTAACAATCGCCAATTGTTTAAAAACTTTTAAACTGAACTTAAATGATTTTTCTTAAACTTGTTAGTTATTATTATTTTTTTTATGTAAGATTTCCCCTTTACTTAGTGTGCCTTTGCCGGGGGAAGTGGTGCTACATTATAATGTCTGTATATTTGTGGGTGGATTGATGGGATAACCGAAACAGGTCACATACCCAAAAACGAGGGGGGAAAAAAAAAAAAAGGGAATTAAAAAAGTATGTGCTCACCATATATATGTAGGACAATCATTTAAAAAAGATAAAGACATAAATTAAAAACAAAACAAAACATAACAAAAACAAAAAACAAAACAAAACAAAAATAAATAAATAAAAATAAAATAAGTTAGCGAAGTTTTTAAGGAACCAAAGTGGTGCAGAGGACTACCTTACATTTGGGGGAGAGCAGGTAAGAGGTGGTGTATTACAGGTTTTATGCCTATGTTGGAAGTACAGTTTTCCCCATTGTCTTTTGGGTTTTTCTTGTGGTGTGTGGGTTCCCAGGCATCTTCCTAACACATCCCCTGACCTTCTTCAGATTATTAAAATTTGCGGCAGGGAGGTCTTGGAAGAGTTCTTGCATTGGGGATACTTTTGGAGCTAGGCCCAATTTCAAGGAACAGTCTGCGTTAGGGAGAGTTAGTAGGGAGGGCCTCGCAGCATGAGTCCACAGGGGAGTTGGCTGTCTTTTCTTTCAGGAGACGAGGTAAGGGTTTATCTGGATGTCCCCTCACCTGGGTGCAGGGTACTGGATCGCTGAGTAGGAGGTCGATCTTGATGCCTAATAGAATAAGGACTGAGGGTGAAAAAATTTAATATGGTGGAAGATCTGGATGGGATTGAGGGGTAAAGGGATAGTTGGATTTCCGGAGGGGAGAAAGGGGAAGGTATATGGGAAGGGTATGAAGGAAGAGAAAAGAGAAAATACCTTAGAGAGAAAAGGGGAAGAAAAAGGGAAAAAAGTATTAAGCAGAATAGAGAAAAAAAAAAGAAAAGAAAAGTAGTAAGAAGAGAGGAGAGAATAGCAAGGGAATGCTGGTTTAATTAAAAGTGTTCGAAGAATCGAGCCTGTGGTTTAAGTCTGTACATCTCAGGTATTGCTTCGATGATCTGAATGATCACGTGCTTCAATTCCTAAATGGAGATATTACCTAGAGATAAAGTGTATGTTAAAGAGTTTTCTCGTGGCCATCTCGTAGTGCATACAAGGTATGGTATCCCGTGTGGTATCCCGAATTGCCACCTTAGTTTGTCCGCCCTTTGTATCCAAGGGCGCCTGTGGACAGAAAAGCTGAGAGGTTATTTAAAATATAGTAAGATAAAGGCATTAAAAGGTAGTGTTATGGTATGTTGCCATTGCAGTCCGTGATTTTTCTTGGTGTTCTATACTTGTGTTCCTGTATACGAACTCCAAGGGATTATTGTGGGCTTTTGTTGTAGAAGTCTGATTACCTACCTGTTCTCTCTATGCTGCCGTTTCTGTTGTTATTGTTTTCTTTATGGTATATTGTGTAATCAAAATTTTGCATTATTCCTTTTTCATGTATTTTGGACACTGCTCCCACGTATATGTTGACTATTACAGTGTTCGGAGTTTCTACCATGTTAAACCCTGTTATTTGATTGTTAAGTATTAGTTGTGTATAAAATATGTGTTCTAGGTGTTTCAGAATAGTGCTACCATTCTGTATTTTTCTTTTGTCTTCTGACTTACTTCGTTTAACATAATATGATCTAGGTCCATCCACGTTGCTGCAAAGTCTGATTGTATCATTTCTAACTGCCATGTAATATTCCATTGTATATATATACCACATCTTAATGATCCATTCATCTGTTGTTGGACATCGAGGTTGGTTCCATGATTTGGCTATTATACTGATTGCTGCAATAAATAGTGGGGTGCATACGTATTTTGGAATGAATGTCCTTCCATCTTGGGGGTATATGCGTAGGAGAGCAATTGCTGGGTCAAATGGCAGCTCAATTCTGAGTTCTTTGAGCACTCTCCAGACTTTTCTCCAAAGATGTTGGACTAGGGGGCATTCCCACCAGCAGTGGATGAGAGTTCCTTTCATACCGCATCCTCGCCAACAAAAGTTGTTTCCATTATTTTTGATGTGAGCCAACCTCACTGGTGTGAGGTGGTATCTCATTGTTGTCTTGATTTGGATCTCCCTGATGATGAGTGAAGGTGAGCATGTTTTCATGTGTTTGTTGGCCATCCTTCTGTCTTCCTCAGAGAAGTGTCTATTCATTTCATCTCCCCATTTTTTTATGGCTTTATTTGGTTTTGAGGGGCTCAGCTTTCTGAGCGCTTTGTATGTTCTAGATATCAGCCCTTTATCTGATATATCAGGTGAAAAGATTTTTTCCCATTCTGTTAGCTGTCTTCTTGCGTTAAGTAGGGTTTCTTTTGCCATGCAGAAGCTTTTTAGTTTGATGTAGTCCCATTTGTTTATATTTGATGCTAACGTTCTTGCCATTGGTGCTCCATTCTCAAAGACCCATTTGATATAAAGGTCTTCGAGTGTTCTGCCTATTTTATTCTCGATAAACTTTATAGATTCAGGTCTAATTTCCAGGTCTTTGATCCATTTTGAGTTGACTTTTGTATAAGGAGTGAGATATGGGTCTATTTTCACTTTCGTACATGTGAGTTTCCAGTTGTACCAACACCATTTGTTGAATAGGCTTTCTTTGTTCCATTTCATATTCTTGCCTCTTTTATCAAATATTAGTTGGCTGTATATATGAGGGTTTATGTCTGGGAATTCTGTTCTGATCCACTGGTCTGAGGTCCTGTCTCTGTTCCAGTACCATGCTGTTTTAATTACTATGGCATTATAGTATAGCTTCAAGTTAGGTAAGGAGATGCCTCCCAACTTCTCATTTTTCAGTATGTGTTTGGCTATCCTGGGTCTTTTGTGGTTCCAGATGAATTTTGTAATTGATTGTTCTATTTCTTTAAAGAATTGTGCCTGGATTTGGATAGGGATTGCATTAAATCTATATAGCAGTTTGGGTAAGATAGTCATTTTGACTATGTTAATTCTACCTATCCATGAGGATGGGATGTTCTTCCATTTCTTTAGATCGTCTACAATTTCTTTCTGAAGTGTTTTGAAGTTTCCCTGGAATAGGTCTTTCACTTCTCTTGTAAGGTTGATTCCTAGATATTTGATATTTTTTGATACTATCTTAAATGGGATTGTATTTTTAATCTCTCTCTCCTCAACTTCATTGTTTGTATATAAAAACGCTACTGTCTTTTGTGTATTGACTTTGTATCCAGCCACTTTGCTGTATTGGTTGATTGTTTCTAGAAGTTTTTCTGTGGACTCTTTAGGGTTTTTGATGTATATCATCATATCGTCAGCAAATAGAGCTAGCTTGTGTTCCTCTTTCCCTACTTGAATTCCTTTGATTCCCTTCTCTTGTCGGATTGCTATTGCTAGGACTTCTAAGGTTATATTGAATAAGAGTGGAGAGAGTGGACAGCCTTGTCTAGTTACTGACCTTAGTGGGAATGCTTCTAGTTTCTCGCCATTAAGTATAATGTTGGCTGTAGGCTTTTCATAAATAGCTGTAACTATCTTAAGGAAGGTGCCTTCTAACCCTATTTTGCTGAGTGTCTTTAACATGAAAGGATGTTAGATTTTGTCAAACGCCTTCTCGGCATCGATTGATATGATCATGTGGTTTTTGTCTTTCATGTTGTTGATGTGATGTATCATATTTATTGATTTGCGTATGTTGAACCAACCTTGCATTCCTGGTATGAATCCCACTTGATCGTGATGTATGATCTTTTTGATGAAGTGTTGGATTCGGTTTGCTAAGATTTTGTTGAGTATCTTTGCATCTATGTTCATTAGTGAGATTGGTCTGTAGTTTTCTTTTTTTGGTGGTGTCTTTGCCTTCTTTGGGAATGAGTGTGATATTAGCCTCATAAAAGGAGTTGGGTAGGATTCCTGTTTTTTCTATGGTTTGGAAAAGCCTATGGAACAGTGGTAATAAGTCTTCTTGAAATGTTTGATAGAATTCACCTGTAAATCCATCTGGACCTGGGCATTTGTTCTTAGGAAGTTTTTTAATTACATCTTCAATTTCCTCTGAAGTGATTGGACTGTTTAAACTTTCTAGATCTTCCTTTTCCAGTCTTGGAAGAGGGCGTTTGTCCAAGAATCTGTCGATTTCTAGTGGGTTCTCTAGCCTAGTTGAATAAAGTTGTTCATAATATGATCTCATGATATGTTGTATTTCTTGGGGTTCTGTTGTAATCTCTCCCCTTTCATTCGTGATCCTAGTGATTTGGGTATTTTCCCTCTTTTTTTTGGTGAGTTTTGCCAATGGTTTATCTATCTTGTTTATTTTTTCGAAAAACCAACTCCTGGTCTCATTGATTTTTTGTATTGTTTTCTTAGTTTCTATGTTGTTTATTTCTGCTCTGGTTTTTATTATTTCTTGCCTTCTCGTTGTGGTTGGATTTCTCTGTTGCTGTTGTTCCAATTCTTTGAGGTGATCTTTTAAACGGTTGGTTTTGTTATTTTCCTGTTTCTTGATATAGGCCTGTATTGCTATGAGTTTCCCCCTAATTACTGCTTTTGCTGTGTCCCATAAATTTTGACATGTTGTCTCTTCGTTGTCATTCGTCTCAAGGAATCTTTTTATTTCTTCCTTGAGTTGTTCTTTGATCCAGCTGTTGTTAAGCAGCATGTTGTTTAATCTCCAGGAATTAGTTTTCCTCCATTGCTTCTTCTTGACATCAATTATAAGCTCTGTTGCATAGTGATCTGAAAGGGTACTTCTAATGATCCTTACCTTTGTGGTCTTATATAAGTTGGCTTTGTATCCTAAAACATGGTCTATTCTGGAGAAGGTTCCATGCGGGTTTGAGAAAAATGTATATTCTACTTTCTGGGGATGGAAGGCTCTATATAAGTCTATTAGCCCTAAATCTTCTAATTTTTCATTTAGAGCTCTTATTTCTTTGCTATTTTTCTGTTTGGAGGATCTGTCCAGTGGTGATAGTGGAGTATTGAGGTCCCCTACTATTATCACAATTCCCTTCATGTGTTTCTCCAGGTTTGCCAGTAGTTGCCTCATATATTTTGGTGACTCTACATTAGGTGCATAGATATTGACCAGGGTTAGTGTATCTTGATCTAATGTTCCCCTGATCAGTAAGTAGTGACCCTCTTTGTCTCTGATCACTTTCTTGAGGTTGAATACAATTTGGTCTGATATAAGAATGGCTGTCCCTGCTCTTTTTTGTTTTCCATTGGCCTGAATAATTACTTTCCATCCTTTTATTCTAAGCCTGTGCTTATCCTGTAACTGTAGGTGTGTTTCTTGCAGACAGCAGAAGCCCGGTTTATTTTTCCTAACCCAGTTCTCTACTATGTGTCTTTTAATTGGAGAGTTTAGTCCGTTAACATTTAGGGAAATTATTGATAGAGAGGACTGTTGTGCAGTTGTATTGTGTGGAGTGGTTGTTGTTACAATCGGGGGTTTGGACTGTGTAATTCGTCTCTGAGTAAGTCGCTTAGGATCGGCTTAGTTTGCACAAATAGTTCAAGTTCGTTCATGTTTGAGAATGTTTTTAGTCTGCCCTCCCATATGAATGATAGTTTTGCTGGGTATTGGACCCTGGGTTGGAAATTTCTTTCATTCAGTCGTTTAAATATGTCATTCCACTGTCTTCTTGCTTGAATTATTTCAAATGGGAGATCTGGTTTGATTCTTATGTCCTTTCCTTTGTACTTGAGGTTTTTTTTTCTCCCTTATTGCTTTCAGGAGTTCCTCTTTCTCTTTGTTTTTTGCCATTTGGATTATTATATGTCTTGGTGTGGGTTTATTAGGGTCTATTTTATTAGGGACTCTCTTGACTTCTTGGATTTGTCCTGAATTGTCTTTCCAGAGGGTGGGAAAGTTCTTTGTTATTATCTCCCTGACCACCTGTTTTTCCCCCTTCCCTATTTCCTCCCCTTCTGGTATACCCACAATTCTTAGATTGTTTTTTTGTCCTTGTTCATTAGATATTGGATTTTTCCTTCCAGTGCTTTGCCTTTTCTTTGTTGGTTTCTTTATCATTTTTTTTTTTTTTTTGGTTTTTGGGCCACACCCTGTGACGCTCAGGGGTTACTCCTGGCTATGCGCTCAGAAGTTGCTCCTGGCTTCTTGGGGGACCATATGGGATGCCGGGGGATCGAACCGCGGTCCGTCCTAAGCTAGCGCAGGCAAGGCAGGCACCTTACCTCCAGCGCCACCACCCGGCCCTTGTTTATCATTTTTTGATTGCAGTTTTCCTTCGAGTTCTTCGATGTGCTTCTCCAACTCTGTGTTTCTACTCGTAAGGCTTGCTACTTTGTCTTTTAAATCCTTCACTTCTTTTTGTATGGAATCTCTCATGTTCTTTGACATTTCTTCTTTAATTTGGCTGATTCGTTCGTCCATGGATTTCTTATACTCGGTTGCTAGGGTTTCTTTCATTTGTTTTAGTAATTCTTGCATTTCCTTCCTCATGACCGCTTTTAGGTCTTCTTCCCCTGGATCTGTGCGTTTTGGTGGACTTGGAAACTTGATAGGGCTTGTCATGGTGTCTCCAGTTATAAGAGATCTCCTTGATTTATGCATAATTCTTTGTATTTAATGGTGTGTTTTGGAGTGCTGTGGCTTCTAATTTCGGCCTGCTTTGGTCTCCTTCCTGAAGGTGTTTCTAGAGGGGCTGTTGGGTGAGTTTGTTGAACCTAGCCCTTTCTCCTCCCCTTTGCTACCTAAAGTTCAGCCTTCCTGCAGTGGGTCTTGTCCCTTTTCTGCTCCTTATTTCTGTCAGCGGTACAGTTCCACTCCTGGCCACAATGTTTACTGGCGCTATTGAGCCTAGTTCTCAATCCACCCTCTATTTTCTGGGATTCAATGGAGCTCCGCCCCCTCCAAGCCTCCCTTGAATGAGTTCCCTCAGTTCGACCCTGCAGGCTCTGTCCAAGCCCTTGGGGAGTCCCTGGTCCACTCCAGGGTCCAGGGGGGTGGACTGCTCTAGGTCACCAGCAAGTCCAGATGGCTGGCCCTATCTCCCTATCTCCCTATCTCCCCCGTCTATTTGGGTCGCTCAACTTGCCTTCTAGGCACCACCCTGGGGGGAGGGGCCGGCCCAAATGCCGAGCAACAGGACAGAAACTCACTCAGGCCTCCCCAGCCGGCCCGCAGGGGTCTCTGGGGGGAGGGGCAGGCCCACACGCCAAGCCAAAGGACAGAAACTCACTCAGGCCTCCCCAGCCGGCCTGCAGGGGTCTCTGGGGGAGGGGCACGCCCAAAACCATAAGGAGAGTTTTTAAAGGAGGTTTTTACATTATAGTTCAAAATAATAACTATCACATATATCCTAAAAATATTCATTTTCAAAACTCAGTGTTTCATCATTTGACCCTTTAGCCTAACATGCTAGTTTTTTTTTAGCATGCTAGTTTTACTGTGTTAATTTATACTGTATGAATTTCTTCAACAATTTAATTACCTTTAGAAAACATTTTATAATCAATAGTCCTGACATTAAAAACAGAGTGGGGGGGGGCTCGGAGAGATAGCACAGCGACCAAAGGTGGTTGGTTCGAATCCCGGTGTCCCTTATGGTCCACCGTGCCTGCCAGGAGCTATTTCTGAGCAGACAGCCAGGAGTAACCCCTGAGCACCACCGGGTGTGGCTCCAAAACAAAAAAACAAACAAAAAACTGAGAGTGGGGTAATGGACCTCCTTGTTGCTAAAGTCTAGCAGCAGTAGTCACCAGTCTTGTCACATGATAAATACAATGGAGTTTTAGTACTTACTAAGAAAATTATTTCACATGGCCTTTATAAGCCCGATCTTCCTGTAAGGTTCACAAATTGTCAAAAATAACCAGACCGATAGCGCAGCAGTAGGGCGTTTGCCTTTCATGCGGCAGACCCTCGGTTTGATCCTGGGCGTCCTATATGGTCCCCCAAGCCAGGAGCAATTTCTGAGAGCATAGCCAGGAGAAACCCTGAGCATCACAGGGTGTGGCCCACAAACCAAAAAAAAATATAGTACCACTTTTAGATTGATTCATTTCAGTTCATTAGCAAACTAGAGAACAAGCAGGGAAAAGGAGTCCACAGAATCAAGACTCCACCTACCTCCTCGAATTGCTCACTGATGTGTGTGAGGGTCAGGAATCACTTTCAGGGGCCAGGGGTCTCAAACTCAATTTACCTGGGGGCCACAGGAGGCAAAGTCGGGGTGATCCTTGAGTGCAAAATCAGTAGTAAGTCTTCAACATTGGGAGTGTGTGGCCCAAACAACTAAAACAAAACAAAACAAAAAAGATTCCTCTAGGGCAGGGCCACAAAATGTTATACGAGTTTGAGACCCCTGACAGGATAGCTAAGAATGGGTAATGAGTGAAATGTTTCAAAACCTACCTATCATCACACACGTCAGGCCTGTAGTTCCATTTCTTATTTCTTATATCACTGGGCTAAAGCCATCTTTAATTGGGGAATTTGCTTTTTTTTTTTTTTTTTGAGGCCACATGCAGCAGAGTTCTGGTGCTTTTCATAGCAATACTCAGGGGGTTGCTCATGGCATGTTCAGGCAACGAGGCTGTGAAGGGATCGAACCCAGACCTTTCAGCACACAATACTTGTACTCAAGTCCTTGGAACTCTTCTGGACTCATATTAAAATTACAGTCAGCTTCTCTTGTAAACCATTCTGTAGTGAGAACACAAAGCTAGCATTCTTTCATGGTAGATGAATTCTGGCTGCCCATGGAGGGAGAGGCAGGGTTGATATTTTAGATTCAACCGTAGTCTAAATAAGAAAAAGTTCTGGGACATGGCTCACTGGCCCAACTTATGGCCCTGTAATGGCCCCACACAATCAGTGTGTGTGTATCCTGTGGCCCAGGACAATACCTACAAAGTTCTTCTTGGTAATTGTTAGTTATAATAGTTTAATAGTTACCAAATGTTCAGAAAATGTTAAAAACACTTGAGGTGTCAGAAATGTAGTGAAAAGGTAAAGGATGAGGGTCCCTGGAAGTTATCTTTGAGAAGGAGAAAGTCATAAACAGGCTGGGGAGAGGTGAGAAATGCTTGTTCCTGTAAGGACTCACTTTCCCTCTGGGGACTTTCCTTACCCACATTTATTCATTAGCACTAGGAAGCTTAGGTGTTGGGAGAGCACAGAGCCTGTGGAGGATCTCTCAGGCCCATAGGTCACGTGGCCTCTGAGTAAGAACCGGTCCAACCCCCATTGTGCTGTCATCATCCTTCTGTATTATTACTCCTCAGTATTACTGAGGAGACTTCTGGATTTCTCATTGGTTAACAGGGCTGGAGACAGTGAGTTCCGTCTACTAGCCCTCATTTAAATTGCGTGGCCTCTTGTGGCACCATCTCACAGGTACCCAACTTATTGGGGACGATTCTGCTGATTCACAAGATGTGGCCCCAAACCCCCTCCTTGGTGGTGGCCCAAGATGAAGAGTGGAAAATGCAATTGGCTAGAGCTCAAAGGATGGTAAGAAAAAAACTGCTGGATTAGGGCTTCCTGGTCATGTCCAAGACCATGTAAATGGCCTTACAAGGTCGCCTTACAGGATCAGTGTGAGTGACCCTGATCGTGAGTGACCCAGAACTAGCTGTTTGTTCTTTTCTGCTTCTGCTTGACTGTATCCCAGCTGCCTTCACCTTCACCAAGGACTCTTGGGGTCTTTGGGCTGGTGACCTCCAGAACTCCCCTTTATAGGATCCATACCCTCTTTCTTTCCCCAGATCTGAACCTCCTTGGGCTCAGGGCTCCAAAGACCTGGGTAGTGAACATCAATTCCTTGCCAAGGGCAGTCACTGTAATCCACTGGTATAGATCATTCATTTCTAGACACTAGAGCCTGTTCTTAGAACAAGTTCCAAGTTCACAAAGTCCTAGAGTTTCATCTTATTTTCTTGTTCTCATGGTGTTACCATGTCCATTTGGGATGACTAGGGACCCTGGGAAACCTTACATGTGGTGTGTCCATATTTGGACTCTATTGGCCAAAAGCACTAACACAGCTGACAACTATGTTGTTTGGTGCCTATACCCAACTGTGCTCTGGCATAGAACTTGGTGGGGCTTTGGGACTCTGTGCTTTTCATGTTATCTGATAGAGCACATCACAACCTCCATAACACCCATAAGTCTCTCCACTCTCTGGGTAAAAATTTAGTTGAGTTTATTCTTGGCTTTTTGAATCTCCAGGGACTTTTGAATTTTCACCTGATTTCTTGTCCTCAACTTTTACATCATGGTCTCACATTCTCTGGAGTGAATTTAGGACAGATACCTTGAAAGTGAACTTCAAAGCAGGGCCTATATTCCTTAAGCACTCTTCCCAAGATTCTTTGAGTAACATAGACTAAAGTAGGAATTTGATATATCCAGTTTTTCTGCCTTGTTTTGCTTTTCTGTGTGTGTGTGTGTGTGTGTGTGTGTGTGTGTGTGTGTGTGTGTGTTTACCTGGAGAAAACATTTGGAGAAAGATTTGGGAGATGAGGGTTTGGAACCTGGTTTTCACTTTACTAAGTTTAGGTTCCAGTGGGAAGCATCAGGATAGCTATAAAAATGGTTTAACCAAGGTCTAAATAATATGTGACCACTCCTTCAAATTTGTACCCCACTTGTTTTATGGACATTGGGGATTCCAAGATATCAAGAAGATATCCTCCCTTGGGGACAAGTATCCTATTTATCAATAAAATATGAATATGTGTTGGGTTAGGGTTTGGTTGCCCAGTTGTTGAGTTTGGTTTGGTTGTTTCAGAATTCCCAAAAGGGAAATGGAAATCCCATATACCCTATATGGAGAGGTAAAAGATGCTGTCCCAGTTGTAGTAGTCCGCAATAAATAATCCACACAAATATGAAGGTTATAAAAGGCAAGAAGCTCACACCACAAGCCAGCCAGTTCACACACACATGAAACTGTAAGCCTCGAGAAAAAAGCCCCCTCCCTAGTAATTCTGCCTCCCTTTTACTTAGCACCAAACAAAACCCCTCTTCACAGGGGAAGAGGAAAAGGCAGGCAGAGAGAACACAGATACAAAAGGGAAAAATATCAAGTCTCCAATTACCTCACAAATAAGAAAACGTGTTGCTCTGCTTTCCTGTAGCTAAGGAATTATGAAATAAAAAATGGCTGCATCCCTGACAAGAGGGGCAAAAGGAAGAATTGCAGAGACAGTGGTCAGAATATCACTGCTGTCCAGGACTGCCAGGTACCAAGGGATTAAGTCCTGCTCTGCATGTTTCCCCTGGGACCAGGGTGTGGGGGTGCTAAGGAGGAGTGGCAAATGTGATGTGGGATGTGGGAAGAGGTGGCTGTACCCCCCCAAAGCAGTGGCCCTGGTTTCCTACATGCTAGTGCTCACTCAGTCTAATGTGAGACGTACAGAGTAACATGTGTTTCACTTTTCTTGGGCAAGTCTGGCCTTTGAGAAAGAATTGGGACATGTCCCAAGGAATGTCCCTTGATCAACAAGCTTATATGCAACCTCAGGAAACTAGGGTCCTGTGTATCTTCACTTCTGTGACATGCCATGTCTGAACATATCATGGTTCTTCAAATGGATTTTTCATCTGTGGCCCCTATGTTCAAGAAAATCTCTTCATCATAAGTCAGGTTCTGGTTATTAAAATGGGGAAGGTTTGGGGGGTTACATGAAGACCTAGGTTACTTCGTATCTTCCTGGTTCTGATAAGAGGGACTCCAGGATACAGAGAAATCAGTCACATCTTGGTAAAGGGACCCTATAAGCAAGGATGCAGGTGGTACTGGTCATGGGCCTCTTCAGAATGTACCCTTTATTTTATCCTGTAGCATTACATTGTATTTTAGGGCAACGAGGGGAACATGCTCCCTGTTACAATCCCAGCTCCCCTGGCACCTACCTGTCTGTTTCCCTTCTTTCTCTCTTGCCCTTGTCTGCTCTGACCTTTTCATCTCCTTGAAATTGTGGATGTACTGGGGTTCAGGGATGCAACTGTCCCCATTAAATCCATCACAGGGTAGGAAATGCTGCCCTCAGTGCCATATCCTCTCCAACTCTGCATGAATATTAGGTTGTATTCCTGCGACTGGCATGTGAAATTTGTTCCTCCTTGGTCTGTTTTCTCTACTTATTTGTTAATTGGAGAATTTTAGTTTTGGTTTTGGTTTCATGTCTTCTACCCTCCATAACATCAGGGAACAGGTCTTCTGTTCTTTGCTGAGGGCAAAGAACCCTACTTGCATGACAAGGCAGGGAGCCACCTAGTGAGGGATGTGTAAGTGCTGACTCTTGTATTTTGTAGTATAAAAAACCCTTGGAAGAACAAATGACAGAAAAAGTGGCACTGCTGCAGGGAGTCCTGCTGGAAATAAAGGAGAAGGTAATCTCTGCTCCAGCTGGGTGGGCAGGTACCTGACTGAGGGCCTAGGAAGCATGTGATCCTGGAGGCCAGTGCAAGAGAGAGAACTAAGGCCATTCCCATCCAGGGAATGGAGTGTTGTGATGCTAGAATCTCTATGATATAAAGATCTAGATAGAGTTCAAGGATGAAGCAGAAGGAGAAATCCTGGGAAGGGATGGGGGAGAGAAGTAATCAGCTATGGGCTTGACCTGAGAGTTACCACACACAGTTCACCCAACATCAGAATCCTTAAAGCAAGTGAAAAAGTTTCCTAGGAAATGGGAGGCTGTGGAGAATGAGACAATGAGATTGAGGCAGAAGGAGGTCCCTTAAGGCCTGGTAGAAAAACTAAAGGACCTGTGCATAGGACTCATTGACCCAGTCCTACGAGTGTGTGCTTGGTTTTTATATGTATAGGCTCAGGATCATGCTGTCTCTGCTGCCTGTCCTCATTTGTAGTATCATGTCTACAGGTGAAAGAGCAGGATAAGCAGGCACAGTCTCTGTGCCAGCAGCGGGACAAGTATCTTCAATACCTGCAGCAGTTCAAAATCATCTTTCAGGAGTACCTGGCATCCTATAATCAGCTGACTACAGAGAAGGAGAGGCTGCAGCAGCAGGTGTTCCAGAACAACCATCTGCTGGACATGATGCAGCAAGAGAATATGAAAGACAACGCGTATATAGAACACTTGAAAAAGGAGCTTGGGGAGGCACAAGTGAGAGAGAGTCCTGGGCTCTTGGGCAGGATGGCCTGGAGCTGGCTTCCTCCTTTGAACATTCATGACCTTCTTCTCTCACATTTAGGTTTGTCTTGAAACCATCCAGGAGAAAAACCAGCAGCTCCAAGCTGAGCTCAATGACTTGCAGAGTAAGTTTTAGGGTCTCAGGGAGTGAGAAGCCACCTTTGGGAGGGAGGAAGTGAGGCACATAGGGAGGATCAGGCTGCTCTGGCTCCTTGGTTGCCTGAATCCCTCTTCCGGACTCCTTTATAGGAAATGCAATGGGAGAGAATAAGGAGGTGGAGAAGGGAGAAGACCTGAAGAACATGGAGTTGGTTAATATGATGGAAAATCTTGATGAGGTTGCAAATACACGCGTGACAGAAACAGTTGCAGAGTTAGAAAGAGCAGCAAACAACTTGAGTCTGTCAGGCAACTTGGATGGCATAGAGAACAAGGTAGCCTTAACATTTTCCTTCTGTGTCCCTTGGACAAACCCTCCTAAACGGTTTTCTCCTTTTTAAAGCTCTCAAACCCTAACTTCCCTCTGGAAACTGCCATCACCCTCTGCTTGGAATCTCATATACATTGTTTGGGACCCAGAAGGGATTGTCTCTCCAAAAGACAGCTCACAAACAATCCTTGTCCTATCTCTTACCCCCAGCTGAATTCTCAGCTTTTGTACAGGAAGACCCGTGCAAGCAGAGAGAGGAAAGAAGCATAAAGTGTGGGGACCTGTCAAGAACAGGCCCTTCTCTGCATGGAGCAAGAAGCTGCAGGTCCTAGAACCACAGACCAGACTGTCACCCAGTTCAGCGATGGTTATTTCTCATTTATACCATTGCTATATCAGTCACATGGAGCAGCTCATTTAAAAGTGACCACAATATAATACATAAATAAAATAAATAAATAAAAATAAAAGTGACCACGTCTTTTCCCTCCTCCTTACTACCTTTCTCCTATCCACACTCCTCCATAGAAGCCCACTCCATTGCTTCTTCCACCTTTCCACTCTCCTAACCAACATTCTTATTTACACTCTTCAGCTCCTATGTCTAAGAGTACCTTGCAAGGAGAAGCAAGTGAATGCTGATGGGTATTACCACTAAGTAAAACAAATCCTCCAATTGTAGACTTCTTTAGAACCATGAGATAGCAAAAAATAGGATATGAAACTAAAGCCTGACTTTACATTGTGTGGTTGTGGGTAGATTTTGAGAATTTTTCTAGCCATAAACCTATTTTAAGCCTCACTGAACCCTACCACAGATCATAACAACTGCAAATCAGTTATGACCTCCAGACACATTGCTGAGACACAGGGGAGGCAGGTGGACCCTTAATTCTATATAATCCTCCCTAGTTTGCTAATAAACTGAAGTGAATCAACCCAAAGTTTATGTTATTTTTTAGCAATCTCCAAATCCTACAATGACATTACAGGAATGTTTGGTTGATCAAAGTTAATGTAAAATAATTGATTACTAAATGCTTGAACTCTATTAATGTTAATTAATCATCGATTATTATTTATTAATATCAATTATTCATAATAATTAAATTAATAGAATAAATTAATATGCATTATTTATTAATTATAAATACATTTATTATTAATAATTATTAACATTAATGTTAATGTTAGGAATATTTTGATTCTCACTAACTCAAAGATTCAGGGTGTCCCTATGAGGCTGAAGATGAAAAACCCAGATCTCAGGCAATTTTCAGACCCAAGTAGGGGAGGTAGGTAGCCCAGGGGAAGACTAGGTCTCCCATCATCATACAAGGAGTCCCTCTAGTGCTCATCACTGTTATTTCCTCATAG
Source organism: Suncus etruscus (assembly GCF_024139225.1). Lineage (NCBI taxonomy): Eukaryota > Metazoa > Chordata > Mammalia > Eulipotyphla > Soricidae > Suncus > Suncus etruscus. Next base: position 68,449,218 of record NC_064850.1, read on the forward strand.
CTGCTCCTTAAGCTGCCTGGCTCACCCAGATTGAAATTTATTCACTGTGACTCATTGCAGATCCTTTATTCCACACTGTCACCTCAGCTCCTAGGTTAGAGTGAAGGTAATATGAAGGAGGGTTGGCGGGGGAGATCACCATATACTGTGGAGCATATGTAGATGATGAGGAAGGTGCATGGGAGGTGATATTGGAGTATTAACCCTTGTTTAAGCCAAAAGTGGTCAACTGGCCTACAGGCAACCTTGGTGTGCTGGATTGGGATCACATACTTACATGCTCAGTTTTCATCTGATAAATTAGGTCACAGTTACATGTCACCTTCGATGTAATAAGAGAAAGCAAGGATGTTTGCGTGAGTTGCACTATCGTGACACATCAGCTGATTGGTGAAAGAAGTCTTTTTTTTTTTTAGAATTTTTAAGATAAATATCTATTTAAACACCTTGATTACAAATATGATTGTAGTTGGGTTTCAGTCATATAAAGAACACCCTCCTTCACCAGTGCAACATTCCCATCACCAATGTCCGAAATCTCCCTCTTTCCCACCCTTTCCCGCCTGTACTTGAGACAGGCTTTCTACTTCCCTCATTCATTCACATTATTATGATAATTGTGAGTGTAGTTATTTCTCTAACTGCACTCATCTTTCTTTGTGGAGAGTTTCATATCTTTTTGTGGTGAGCCAGTCCTTTCAGCCCTTCTCTCTTTTGTCTCTGAAAATTATTGCAAAAATGTCTTTTATTTTTCTTAAAACCCAAAAATGAGTGAGACCATTCTTCATCTGTCTCTTTCCCTCTGACTTATTTTACTCAGCTTAATAGATTCCATGTACCATCCATGTATAGGAAAATTTCATGACTTCATTTCTCTTGACAGCTGCATAATATTTCATTGTGTATATGTACCACCGTTTCTTTAGCTATTCATCTGTTGAAGGGCATCTGGATTAAAAGAAGTATGTATGTAGTAAGCCAACATTTGTTTCTTTTTGTTTTATTTTAGTTAAAATATATTTAAGCACCATGATTACAAACATGGTGACAGAAGTCTTTACCTATTCCAGGTTCCCAGGGAATATTTTAATGTAAATTTTAATGTGTGCACCAGGGAGTTCTGGGCAGAAGATTAGATGGGACACAGGCTGGCAGATCATGAGTAAGGCTGTAAATGTAGTGCCCAGTCTACATGGCACCAATAGAGAAGGGACATCTGTTCATGCACTTGCTTTGCTCAATCCATGTGCAATTTCAGCACCAATTTTTGTTTCCTGAGAAATGAAAGAAGTGACTAGAGTATGGATCTAGAAGCCCTGAGAACTATAGCAAAGAATATATAAATGAATAAAGGCTAGAGGAAGACCAAAGAAAGGTATGACCTCTCCATAAATGAACAGTTCCCTTACATGACCTCCTCTGTTACAGATAAAGTTACTTTCATTAGATGCTCATTAGCCACATTAAATTCTAGTGGAAGGTGGAAAATGTCCTTGTCTCCTCAAATCATGAGATCCAAACTTTAACAACCAAACTAAAAAAAGGTGCCTGCTATGATGGCAAATTGGGATGAGGGGGAAGATTGGGATGAATCATGGGAACATTGGTGGAGGGAAGTTGACACTGGTGGTGGAATTGATGCTTAAACATTGTATTAACTATGGATAACTGTAAATCACAATGCTGTAAACAAAAAGAATTTAATTTAAAAACCAAGAAAAGTGAAAAATTACAGAGAATATCAGGGACAGCAGTCTCCATTCCTTCTTCCTTCCTCTCTTATCACCAATAAAATCTTTGCTCCATCCCTAAGCAGTGTCTTAAACTCAGTGGCACTGGCAGATCTACCACTATTATATGGCAGGAATACTTTCCCCAGAATAGAGTATATTCACTGGGAGAGGGTGGATCAATAAGTGGATCAATAAACACTTACCCCTTTCTTAAATCTTCTTCCCCCTCCCTCAATTTTATTGTTGTTATGAGTATCAACTTCTATAGATTTTTATCACTTAATCATTTTTCTTTGAGAAAAATGTATTGTACTTTAATAGGTTACAGTACTATTCAAATTTATAGTATAGTACAAAGTTACTACTGCACACGACTGAATTGCCCATGATCCTACATACCTCCATGTATGATTATCATTCCTTCCCACACCATGCCTCATTTTCATGTTTGACAGTTATGGTTTGCATGCATATAGTGACAGCCATTTTTTATCATCATAAGCTCCAGATTCTCAGCCATGCTCCTGTGTTTCTTATAGTTAACCTATATGTTCCTATATGATACTTCAGTCATCATATTTATTTTACACCTTCTATTTGAAATGAAGATATTTATGATGTTCAATATACATACTAATTTAGATATAACATTGAACTGTTAAATCTTTTGATCCATAAACTTGAGACACCTTTACTTTGATTTTTTTTTTTTGGTTTTTCGGCCACACCCGTTTGATGCTCAGGGGGTTACTCCTGGCTATGTGCTCAGAAGTCGCTCCTGGTTTGGGGGGACCATATGGGACGCCGGGGGATCGAACTGCGGTCCATCCTATGGTAGCGCTTGCAAGGCAAGCACCTTACCTCTAGCGCCACCTTCCCGGCCCCCTTTACTTTGATTTTTAATTTTCTCAATAGTGTTCTGATATTTAGAATTTAAAGTTTGACTTTTAAATTTATTTCCAAATGTTTTATTCATTGTTATGATATTACAGTGGAATTATTTCACATTTTGGTTGTTCATTTGAAACATTGAATGTAATTAAGGGGCCGGCGAGGTGGCGCTAGTGGTAAGGTGTCTGCCTTGCAAGCACTAGCCAAGGAAGGACTGCAGTTCTATCCCCCGGCATCCCATATGATCCCCCCAAGCCAGGGGAAATTTCTGAGCGCTTAGCCAGGAGTAACCCCTGAGCATCAAATGGGTGTGACCCGAAAAACCAAAAAAAAAAAAAGAATATAATTAAAAAATGAATATAGATCACCAACCACAGAAGATGAATTGAAATGACACTGATGGAACAGAACTTCTAGAACCACAAAGACTGACTTCATCATAAATTCCACCGCAGGATCTGTGCAGATACTGAGATCCCTAGACACAGAGGCCTGATAGTATCACCAGGACAGAGCAGAGGTCTTACAAACACCACAAAAGCACCACCGGGAGAGTAAATGATCCTGAACAGAGTCTATAGTTGATCCCATGACAATACACTCCAAGGGCGGAGAAACCCCATATCTCTTAGGCCAAGTGAATTCCTTTTCGAATGACCCCAATATTTACTGTGCCTGGGCAGGAGGGAAAAAAAAACAAAAAGCACAAAACATTATTTATTTTTTATATATATATTATATTATTTTCATTTATTATTATTATTTTTATTTACCTATCTATTTTTTGGTCAATTTCTCTGTTCGGGTGTGATAATTGAAGTTGTCCCCAGTTATACTTATTCTTTCTCTTCCTTTCTGTTCTTTCTTTGTATGCTATGCCATGTTTCTTATATCAAGACCATGGCGTTTTTTTTTGTTTGTTTGTTTGCTTGTTTTGTTTTGTTTTGTGTTTGTTTTTGTGTTTTTTTTGTTTTTTGTGGGTTTTTTTTTTGTGCTTGTGTTTATTGTTGGAGTCCTCACTGGATATTTGACACTTCTTTTTGTACGGGTGGAATGTTTCACCTTATTTCTCTCCTTCGTTTCTCAAACCGATGTCGAGAGCCTCTAGAAGAATTCCGCTTATTTTCGGCGTATTAGACTTTTACCCCAGTTTATTACTTTTCTCTCCTTCAAACAAAACCACGTAACTTGAACTAGCTAGTCCTGCCCCCCCAATTAGAGGGGGAAACAAGGGAGACACCAGGACCAAACAGGTGCAAGACTACTATGCAGTAGGCTAGATACAGAGGAGACCACATATTCTAGCTACCCTGGGGGTGAGGGAAGAGGATATGGGTGGTAGGACAAAAACGGAGGTGTAGGGAGGACAATTTGGTGATGGGAATCCCCCCTGATTTTATGTAAATATGTACCTAAAATATCATTGTCAACAATATGTAAGCACTATAATCAAAATAAAAATTAAAAAAAATGAATATAATTTAGTTTTGAAATGTTTGAAATGGATGTTAGGATTTTCTATGTTCCAGATAATATCATTAGTGGATCAGTGGATTCACTGGTTTCACCGGATTATCTAACACTTTTCCCTGAGGTTCCTCCTCCTCAGCCTTCTGAACACATGTGCAGTGCATTGATTCTAGGGTCTTAGGCCTCAACTTTCAGAACAGAGATGAGCATAAATTTTATTTTCTGAGTTTTCTTGTGAATCAACTTATTTTACTTTTATATTTGATGACACAACACATTAAAAATTAGATTTTTGTGAAAATAATGGGGGCCTAAGAAATAGTATAGTGGAGTATAGTGGGTAGGGTATTTGCCTTCTACACAGTTGACAGGTTTGATCTCTGGTACTACATATGGTCCCTGAGACTGCTAGGACTAATAACTAAGCATAGAACTAGGAGTAAACCTGAGCACCACTACACTTGGTATATCTTCAAAACAAAATACATAATATACATATATGTATCTGTAATGTAATTGGCAAAAACACGGTGTGCGGTTTTATGTAGCCTTATATAGTTTATGGTGTATATATTTGCTGTCACATCCTTATCTTTGACATTCTTGTCCTGTATATGACCCCAAGCACTGAGCCAGGAGTTGCTCCTGGACACCACTGGTTATGGCGCTAGAAACCAAAACCCAGAAAACCAAAGATTCTCATTCTTTATTTGATAGAATTAATATATTAATGGTTATATGAATTATTGTATTAATGGACATAGATATTTGTATATCCCAGGGTCCATGACTGTTCTGCTCCCACAATGGATCTGGTCTTAGACATTTACTATAGACTGAACTGTTCTTCTCTCAAGGAAGTCTAAAATAAGTATGTTGACCACTTCAGCACAAGAAGCCTTTCCTTGACTTTTTCAGTTGCTAGATTCTACCTATATGTTTTGTCTGTGACTCCCTCTTCTGGCTTTGAAGCATGTTCTCTCCTTTTTCTAATTCTGATCCCTCTTATAAAGACACTCATTATTTAGCCCAATTAGTAATCAAAATCTCCCCTATCAAGTTCCTTAATTTAATCATGTTTAAAAAGTTCCTTTGCAACACAAAGTTGCAAAGTAGCCATGATTTAGGAGTTAGATTTGGACATCTTGGGAGGCTATTTTCAGTCTACCTTTCTTCTACCAGAAGTGTTGCTGTCTTTTTCTCAGATGTTATCTAAAACTGGAGTGTGTAATGTACTTGATGAACAAGCAATATAGTTTATAAGTCTGTACACACTCTGAGATAGTAAATTACTTCAGAAAATATATTTTTATTTTATACTTTTTAATTTATGGTGATTATTATCAACCATAAATTAACCATGCAGAGGGTATGAATTCAGAAAAAAATAGATTTTCAATGTACATGTAATCTATATCTTATTTATATACAATGTAATATATATATATATACATATATACATATATATACATATACATATATTATATACAATGTAATATATATATACAAATGAAGATAAGATAATGGATAATGAATGAAATATAATATATATTACATATATATAATATATACAATATAATATATATACCTAAAGTATATGTAAATAAATATACATTTAGGTATATTACATATACCTAAAGTATATGTAAATAATTTAAAATATACATATATGATATTTTTGAGGGAGCAGTAAGTATTTGTCATTGAATGAATAATATTGGCTTAATGGCCAAGTGGAGTCAATAAAGTTTCTTTCTTAAATTGTGTGCCCTGTTTCTATATCACTGTAGAGTTATGCAGACCACACAATACACACAGTGGATTATATATAGTCTTTCCATACATTTCGAAAGAGAGAATGCATGCTTATTTTAGTTTTTGTTCTAAGTGTGAGAAACAAAACCAAGAACTGGAAAGTGCTGAAAGTGTAAATAATGTGCAAATGTCTCCCAAGGTGAGTGTTTGCTTACTTAATCAACAAAGATGAACAGTTTGCATGGTCTCCCAGTGTGAATCGTTATCACCACCTCCTCATCTGAATCTCAGCCATAGGAAATATTACTCTTTTGCCTGAAAATTTCCATGTTTGGGCAACATTGGGCAAAGAGGAAAGAGGAAAAACAAAGAGAAAGTGTTCTCCGATTTACCATTAGTTGGGAGGATGTGTATGTATATGTATACATACATATGTATGTATATATATATGTATGTATATATGTATACATACATACATACATATATATGTATGTTTAACCTAAAAACAAATTAACTTGTCTTAGTGACAGCAGGAAAATATCTGGCAATCAAAAATAAAATGTCTCACACGTTACATATTTCAATAAAGAAAAGTGTACTTGTATAGTTTGAGGATAAAGGTGGCAATAGGTCAACAAATTTATGATGGCATCAAAAGTATGGAAAGCTCTAGTCGTAGTGGTCCTCAAACTATGGCCCGCGGGCCACATATTGTATTTGTATCTGTTTTGTTTCTTCATTGCAAAATAAGATATATGCAGTGTGAATAAGAATTTGTTCATAAGTTTTGTTTTTACTATAGTCAGACCCTCCAATGGTCTGAGGGACAGTGAACTGGCCCCCTGTTTAAAAAGTTTGAGGACCCCTGCGTCTAGTGCAATAGTAATGGGAAAATGTGAGGACAGAATAGGAAAGAAGCCCAGTTCATTTTCAATTATTCTGAGGTCATTGAAATTAGGTTGTGTTGAAGAAAACTGCTGCTTATTTAGAGATGAAGTTACTCCTGAAGCTCTTGAAATATTTTCACAACTGGAGAACATTATATATAGGAAAACTTCATTATTCTTAGTTCTGAGCTTAATCTGCCATCCTTTCCTTAAGTTCTATGAAGACGTTTTTAACGTAGATCAGAAAATGCTCCTTGTTACAATTGTCTGAATGAAGAATCAGACTTTCCCTTTTCTATAATTAGAGGGAGAGAACTTCTAATGACAACAATGAATGATATTGACAAATGAAGATAAGATAATGGATAATTAATGAATGAAATCTATAATTTTCTGGTATGCTCACTTACCTTCCTACAAGAGACCCATAGTAACCAGTTTAAATGTTTTTACAAAAACAGAGGCTTAATAGAGGAAGCACTCCTGCCTTTCCTCTGGAGTCCTTTTATAGAGAACTCTTCCCATAACCTGGAAGCTTTCCTGCCTTGTTTTCTTCTTCCTTTCCTAAATAAAGTCTTTACTGAATTTAGTAAAAGAAATAGATTTATTTTAAAAGATAGACAGGAGATGAATTCATTGGAAAAAGAAGGTCTCTTCGGTATGAGATGATACCTCATTGTTTTATTGACGTGCATCTCCCCAATGATTAGTGATGTGGAGCATTTTTTCATGTGCCTTTTGCCATTTGTATTTCTTCTTTGAGGAAGTATCTGTTCATTTCTTCCCTCCATTTTTTATGGGGTTAGATTTTTTTCTTTTAAAGTTCTGTCAGTACCTCGTCTATCTTAGATATTAGCTCCTTATCTGATGGATATTGGGTAAATAGTTTCTTTCATTTTGTAGGTGGCCTTTGTATTCAAGTCATTATTTTCTTTGAGATGCAGAAGCTTCTCAGCTTAATATAGCTTTATCTGTTTATCTTCGCTTCCACTTGTTTGGAGAGTGCTGTTTTCTCCTTGACGATGCCTTTAGTCTCAATGTCATGGAATGTTTTACCTACTTGTTGTTCTTATATACCTTATGGTTTTGAATCTGATATCAAGGTCTTTAATCCATTTGGATTTGACCTTTGTGCATGGTGTTAGATGGATGTCTGAGATAGAGACTTTTCTTTCTTTTTTTTTTTTTTTCTTTTCGGGCCACACCCAGCAGTGCTCAGGCATTACTCCTGGCTGTCTGCTCAGAAATAGCTCCTGGCAGGCACGGAGGACCATATGGGACACTGGGATTCGAACCAACCACCTTTGGTCCTGGATCGGCTGCTTGCAAGGCAAACGCCACTGTGCTATATCTTCAGGCCCAAAGAGGCTTTTCTTGCTCCATTTTGCATTTATTGCCCCTTTATCAAAGATTAATTGATTGCATGTCTGGGAAACATTCTCTGAATATTCAAGTCTATTCTACTGATCTGAAGGCCTGTCTTTATTCCAATACAGTGTTGTTTTAATGACTAATCTTTGTCGTACAGTTTAAAGTTGGGGAAAGTGAAGCCTCATATCTTTTCCCTAAGGGTTGCTTTAGCTATTCATGAGAGTTTTTTGTTCCAAAACAGAACTATGCAAAACCCAAGTCAATAATAACTTCAGAGAAATGTTTTTCTATCATAAAATATTATCACAGTTCATATAAAGATTATGAACTATACACATAGTCAGGAAATATAAATATATAAAACAATATTTCTGCTTCTGCCTTTTTGAAAAGTGGAGAGTTGCAGTCATTTAAATTTTCAATCTGTTTCTGCAGCTAGGCTTCATGAACTGAGAAGAATTCGAGCATCAGCTTGTCTGTTGTCTTTCTATGTGCCCTAGTGACTTATCTTTCACTTTATCTCCTCTTAGTATTTGTGTGGTTAGACAGATGTGGTGACAGAAGTGACAGGTGTGATACTGTTTGTAGTTTCTAGCTCCCAAGACCACATCTGACCCTTTAAAATCAGCTTTGGTGATTTTGGGTAAATTATATCCACCCTTCCATTGGTGCCTGAATTTGAAAAATACTCATATCAGCAGGAATTTAGTTTAAGGAATGATTACCTGTTGGATAAATTGAGCTGTTGCACAATTCTTCCAACTAGGTTTCACTGGCAGATGGCAAGATCTCCAAAGAAAAGATTTCAGTTGACTTATCTTATACTCCTAATTTTTCCAGTGTCCAGTGTCCAACAAGTACTTGTTCAATGAATATTTTGAGTAGATTCTTCTTACTCCAGGGAGCCCAAGAAAGTAATCTCTTCTTTCCACATCCTCCAGTTACTTTGCAAATAATAAAAGGATCCCCAATGTGAGTTATGGGCTTTCCAAAGGCATTCAATCCCACATTTAAAATATTTTGCAACTGAAACTGATAGCATTAAAAATAAATAATGATATCCTTAAATTAATTATATATAATATATCTAGGTACTTAAACCTTCCCTGGTTTCTACTTTATTTTTTTCTTTCTAGAATAAGCTACTTTAATTTTTTCAAAATTTCCCAGGACTCAGGTCCAATAGACTACATCGAATCTGATCAAAGATTTTTGAATTTGAATAATTTAGAGATAGAATATTTCCTACAGTGGTTTCATCTAATGATGAATCATATTTAAGAAGTAAAATGATTCAGATCCTTGTCATATAGTGAGTTTTCTCCTTGAAAGTATTACTCTGGGTAGTGCTAGGGTAGATCAGTTGCAAGAAGGTGGTTCATTAAAGAGAAATTTATAATAGAGCCTTCTACATGTCTTTAAAAACAACACAAAAACTGGTGGCATCGTATTCATACTGGACCCCCTGCAGCAGTGTCTTTTCTTACTAATACTATTTTTCATAACCGACAAATATACTTTTTAAGCATTATCTAAAAACTGTTCTTTATTCTAGACGGTTCCTAGGAAAGGAAATGGAATACCAAAGATTTGGATGATAACACTCAAATAGATCTTTAAAGTCAGTCTTTATGGACGTGACTTTCCCTGCTGAGTCCAAGCCGAAATCACAAACAATATATATATGTATATATATATATTGTATATAGCCCCTGTCATGTATTGCCTCTCCCCTACCCCTGTGTCTCTTCTATTCCCTCATCTCCCAATCCTGATCTGTTATCTTCCCCTAATTTAACCCTCTTTACCCTCAGTTCCTAACTCGGTAGGCACCAAGATTGACCTCCTGCCCCAACAGACCACCTTCCAGCTCCTCAGTGAAAGACACCCTCTGGGTCCCCGTTCTCATGCCTCGGCAAAGAACTACAACCAGCACGCCTACTGACTCATGCTTGATGGCCCCTCTCACCCCCACCAAATCGTGGACTGTTGCACGATACAGGAATTGGCTTCAGCAAAACTCTCAGCTCAAAGTCAACTATATGGTCTCGTAATGCAGCAAAGCATCTCTCAAACTCAATTCCAAGGCCTGTGAATCGAAAAGTACCTTGGCTTTTACTCCCCACAAGAATATATCAAAAGACTTAATTGGGAGTCTTATATTGCCTATGGAAGCTCAATACCTTATGACAATACATCTTAAGATGTGTATTCCTAAATATACAAGTAGCCTCCTCCACCACTTGTTTTATTCAAATACCTTTTCTTTTTAACTCAGTTTTATATATTTGTTCTATTTTATTATATACATTTTTTTCTTTATCCTTACCATTTTTTGGTGCTGCTTGGTACAAAAAGCCTTGACTGGGGTAAAAGCTCAGAACAAAACCAGACGACAGAGACTGCGTGTGCAGCCTGTCATCCTTACCCAGAATAGCACCAGCAATACAGTATGACACCATACGTTTTTGTATGGGCACAGTAAAAAAAAGGGAAAACCATAGACACAGAAACAAGACATTATCTTCTAGGGATAAGAACTCACTTTTTATAGCAGAAGGATGCCTCCCATCCTGAACATGTGTCACGTGGATACAACCAGTCCCCAGGAGATTGGACAGTGTTAGTCCAATCCAAAACCCCAGATCCCCGACGTAGAAATGATACAGCTCCGGGCAACACCACCAGGAACTAAGTTCCATTGGGAGATTTATAACACTACTCTGGCACCAACTTGTGCCATTGTTGATATGACAACGAGGAAAGGAAAACTTGACCTAAGACCAGGCTGTCCTATCACATCACTTAACACTAAATGGAAATCAGAAGAGCTATCGTCCTTTGAACTGTGAAAAATAAGAGCACCAACAACAGAAAACTGACTTTGACAACTGTGACTGAACAGAGCCTACCTTGGGACTAATAAGAAAAACCCTACCCTAGGCTGTAGCCCCGGACACACAAAACAACAACAACAACAACAAGATGTCTTATTGCAGAGGTCCAACTTGGAAAACAGAGACGGAGCAGAACCTTTGGATCCATAATATTCTAGGCTTTGGCTTAGGAACTGAATGAAAATAGGGAGCAAGTGTTACAGAAGACTGAACACAACAACGATGGATAGGAGCCTCTAGATTCTAGAACCTAGAGACTATATCCTAGACCCTGATCTATAACCTGCACAAATACCAAGATTGCTAGCTACAGTGGCTTGATTTTCTCACACACAACCGAGAGGAAACTTTCCTGGCATCACAAAAAAGCCTTTGGGATGGGGTAATATGGAGCCAGGAATTGATTCCATGATGGTATGTTTCAAGGATGGAGAAACCCTGAATTTCTTAGGCCACGGGAATTCCCTTTCTTCCCCAATGCTTACTGTGCCTATGCAAAAAAAAAAAAAAAAAAAGTGGGGGGAACGCCAAACCCTACCACTCCAGCACCCATACTTTTTCTTGTTTTGTTTTGATTTGTTAGTTTTTTACTTTATTTTCCTTCTCTTTTTTCTTCCACTTTTCTCTTTATTTTTCACTCTTGTGGTTATTATTTAGAGATTTATTTTTATTTTTATTTGCTGGGTCCATTTTTTTCTCTTTTTTTCCATTTTTTTCTCTCTCTTCTTTCTTTTTTTGGTAGTTGTCACCAAATTTTTTTTCTTTCCTTTTTCTTATTCTTTTTATCTCCAATGACAGTGGAATAGATGCTCAATCTACAACAAGCTGTAAAGTGGAGACCAGTTGCACTAGCATTCTGGGGGGTAGAGGTGGGAGATATGGGATGCATACTGGGAACAGAGGCGGAGGGAGGATAGCACTGGTGGTGGGAATGCTCCTCATTCATTGTCACTATGTACCATAATGATGCAGTGAAAGATTTGTAATGCACTTTGGTCATAATAAAAATTAAAAAAAAAGAAAAGGACCAATGTTATGATGGAAAAAAATAAATCAATAAATAAAATTAAAATGTAAAAATATATTACAAAAAATACTGGTGGCATCAAGCCATGCATGTAGGTAACAGGAATTGAGTTCCACTCTACATTTTTAAATCATAGACTGTTTTGTTCAATTTACCACAAAGGAAAAGTGAGTAGAGACCCTGTGGGACAAAGCCCACCTCCTCATATCTGTATCAATTAATTCTGTGAGCAAATCAGAACATAGCAAAAAAGGAAGAAGAAAATTAGTATGACTTCCTTATGGATGAACAGAGATAAATTAGGGACAATGAGTAGCTATTAGCTAAAAGGATTTAGATTCCTAAAATGTGTTAAAGCATGCATGCCCATTGATTATCTAGCCCTTGGGGAGGCAAATGCTTGAAAATTATCTGAATTACTGAGGAAAATACTTCTAAGCAAGGTTGTTCATTTTGTATGGAGTCCCTTAGGGCAAGATACTGAACTGAACTGACCCTCTTGAACTGGCCCTAAACTCTTTTTGATGTGGTACACAAGTATTGAACTAAAAATGAGGCGCTAGATTATTACCTGTACTTACACTAAGATGTAAATCTTTTATTTTACTTAGAAGAGGATCTGAACTTATATGTTACTTTTGGTTAAATATTTGTATAGATGGTGAATCTTGAAAGTTCCAGGTGTCTTAAACAACAACAACAACAACAACAACAACAACAAGAAAAACATGCCTTAGCCTTGAAAAAAATAAAAGGAGGGTGAGTTTTTGAAAGGAAAAGTCATATTTAAATAACAGAAAAGAAAAAGAGATGAAGACGGAAAAATAGAGAACTCAGCAAAGTAAATCAGGGTCTACAAGTCTGGGCATATAAACATGAATAGTGCAGGTTGTTGATGGAAAAAAAAATCTCACAACTAAGGAGAGATTCACTGCAAATTGAATACTAAACCTTGACTCTTTATATGATGTTCAGCCACTAGATGTCAGTAAAACATTTCATTCTAACAAGATAAATTTTAATGCCATTTTTTTTTCCCTACAGATGAATGTATCTCCAGGAAGGAGTACTTAAAAAAACTCACAGTATTGTATGTGATAGTAGAGCCCTATTTTTGTCTTTCTCTAATTACTACTTAAAATAACTCTATCTAGCTGATCTCACTCACATATTGTATATAAAGAAAAAAAGCAAGTGTATAGGTATGACAATGAACCCCTGGACTTTGATCAAAGCACTGAGATTACCAAGCAGTGTGACTAACATAAAGACAGTGGTGGTAGAGGAAGAGCAGTAATATACACAACAAGCATAAATATTAAAAATATTTGAACAAAACAATAAAATTTAATAGCTGTCTTTAGGTTGCTCTAAAAAAAAAGAAAGCTCTATAAAATGTACTATTTTCTGTGAAATAATAAAGCCAAGATCAATAACAAAACAACTAAACCAAATTGTATGTAATTTTTACTGAAGTCAAATATATTTGATCCATGCCAGGAGACTTTTTCTTTTAATTTCACTCATAGCACAGCATGCTTCACTTTATATATTTTAGACTATGTATTCTGTAATCACCTAAATTTTTATCTGCTTCAAGCCTGCAAGTCTCTTTTAAATAAAAAACATTATATTTCATTCAAATAATGCATACACATAGTTAAAAGTAATTGCGATTACATTCATAATGAAACTCAGTAGTCACGTACTGAGCTCACCTAATTTCCGCGTTCATTCCTTGGATGTACCACTTGCTATGTGTAACGAATGTTGTTTTGTTTGTTTTGGGTCACAGTCAGTGGTGCTCAGGGTTCTGTGTTAAAAATTACTTCTGGAAATGCTGGGGTCACCAGATGTGGTGCTGGGGATCAAACATGGTTTGGTTGTGTGAAAGGTAAGTTCTTTACCCACTTTATAATCAGCACTTCCCACTGTTTAATAATTTAATAATTCCCACTGTTTAAATAATTTGCTTCAGTATCTGTTTCTTGAGTTATCAAATTTATCATTAGTCTCACAAAAGCTGAGTAGTGCAACCTTCCTGGAAATGCGTCATTTAGTTCTGAGCTGCTCTGGCTGGCTATAAGTGTGTCATGTTTGGCAGCTGTGAAACTTCAGGGCGGGGCTCCCTTTGGTTGGAGCTGAGGTTGCAGTTCCTTCAGGGCAGTGCTCTGCTTGGAAAGTTTGGAAAGGCAGCTCCCAGACTAAGCCAGATGTAGCCACACCCTTTGTTGGATCAAAAAAGTCTCTTATTGACTCAGTAAATTCAAGCAAGGAATGACACATTAATTCTGTAAAAACCATTGCTTGTAGCACACCAGTGCAAGCCTTTAGGTTCTTTAGCCCAGGAAGCAAACTTGTAAGGGTAGAGCTCAGATTACAACCCTACTAGGTAGGTTTTACTTTGGAAATGGCTACTCCCATGAGTAAGCTGCTCTCTGTGTTGGACTCAACAAAAAACAAGTTCATTTTTGACTCAGTAAGTACTTATGTAATAACTGAAGTTATGTAAAACCTTTGATCAACACCTCCCAACTTAGGCTGACATTTTATGTTCAGTATTGACTTGACTCTGCCCTCTGTGAGAAACATTTATAAAGCAATTACTTGAAGCAAATAGTTTCTGCTATAGCTATAAATTCTTAGTTTGATGCATTATTTTAAAATCATATTTTTGTTTAGAAAAGTTAATTCTATAAAGCGATTTCCACTTTCCTCCATCCCTCTGACTATAGGATTTCCACTATCAGTTTCTTAGCCAATTTTAATTTATTAATAATATTTTGTTGTAAGATGATTATTTGCTGGGAGGTGAGATTTCTAACAGTGCCGAGTTTTGAATCAAGTGTGGCACAAAGCAAAAGTAGAATATACATGTGAATGTGAATACACTTAAAAAACAAGGTTATACTTATACTAATACTAGATTACACATGCATTTTCAAGTACATGAGTTCAAGTGGTCTGCTCAGAAAGGAAAATATAAAAAGGAAGAAAGAGGGACAATGAAAGAGATAATTATGTAAATTTTAGATAATTTCATTTCCTGTTCTACTGAGAAAAAATATGTTTACAGTGAACACAGGAAAAGTGATGTGACTATTTCTTCTTATTTTTATAACTGTTTTGAAGCTGCCTGAAAGTGAAAAATGTCACTTTTAAAATAATACATTAAATATTAAATATTTAATTAAATACATTAAATAATACAATAAATATTGTCAAGTATTTATGATTCTTTCTAGTATGGTGGATTCTTCAGTGGTAATTTTGGTTTTGAGAAGCTACACCATGTGATGCTCAGGGTTACTCTTGGCTTTGGGCTCAGGAATTTCTCTTGACAGGTTCAAGGATTCATACTGGGTACTGATGCTGGAATCTGAATTAGCCGTATGCAAGGCAAGTTCCTTACTCATTGTAATATTTCTCTGGTCCCCTCTTCTTCAGTAGTAATTTTATATATGTGAATTTTTTTGTCCCCCCCATTCACAATACAGACCAGGCAAAAGGCCTGGGTTGAGATGTATATGGGATGCATTTACTGTACCTCTTCTTTCTAGACAGTCAGTGTAAAGAACACAGCCTGTGGTAAGCATTGGGAGGCCTTATATTTTCTTTTCTTTTTTTTGATTTTTTATATACATAAATATTTATGTGAATTTTTTAACTTGCATATTTTAGGTCAAACACTAGTTGTAAATTATATCACCTATAAATAATATTTTTTCCAATTTTGGACTTTTTCAATATTTTTTATTTTCTCATTCTTAATATTGAACAATATTACAGTCATGTTTTCTTGATATTTAGTCATTCTTTCATTTCTGGAAATAGTCCACTGATTATAGAGTACTTTTGCAATGTAAATATAAATTTACATTGTTTTATTTATGATATTTGCATCTATGTTCATATGTAAGATCTGAAATTTTTCCTATCTTTGATAGATCTTAATTTTTCTGGGGGGGGCCACACCTGGAGGCGCTCAGGGGTTACTCCTGGCTCTATGCTCAGAAATCGCTCCTGGCAGGCGGATCATATAGGATGTCAAGGATCGAACCTGGGTAGGCAGCATACAGAGCAAATGCCCTATCACTGTGCTATCTCTCTGGCTCCAATAGATCTTAATTTTAAACTATTTTACCTGTTTATTTTTGTTTAAATTGATCAAGTCTGCACTTTTGACATCTAAAGATTATTTTAATTTTATTCTAATTTAATAAAGTATGAAAACTATACTTTTAAGAGTTGTACACTAACAAATGTAAAATTCATCAATGCTAAAGTAAAACTTATTTCAACTCTCAACCTAACATAATTTAAGTTAAAATAAATAATAAAATGCATTTTTATACAACATCTTGAATTAATTTTAGAAGAAAATACTGTGTAAAAATACATGAAGAATACATATAAAGTATGACTCACTCTTCTTAAAAGCTATAAACAGAAAAATATCTATTGGTTAGACATCTATTTATGTGTATAAAGAAATAACAAAGGGGAGAAAGGAAAATGCTTAAAACAAAATGTCTCATAGTGGTGGAATGTTGGACTGTGACACTTTAGGGCCTTCAAAGTTACCAGAACTTCAAAGTTACCAGAATGTCTGCCTATAGTTATAAAATTTGAACTATATATTTATATTATTCTCTCTTGTATATATTTCTATAACACTGTCAAAGTCTTAAAACAACAGAAATATATTATTACTATTCTGAAAGCTTCATCAAGGTAAGTAGAAACATGTTCTTCCTGCTGAGGCCCTAGCAAAGCAAAGAGCTTGTGGAAGTTTTACTAGCTTCATGTGGCTTCTTAAAGCTACAAAACAAGATAGCTGGACCCTTTCTCGAGGTGGTTATGGTTGTCTATAACAAAAGATAGCATGAAGGTAAGGCGTTTGCCTTTCATGCAGAAGGTCGGTGGTTCGAATCTCGGCATCCCATATGGTCCCTGAGTCTGCCAGGAATGATTTCTGCGCATAGAGCCAGGAGTAACCCCTGAGCACTTTGGGTGTGACCCAAAAAACAAAAACAAAACAAAACAAACAAACAAACAAAAAAGAAACAAAATCACAGCCAGTATCATACTTAATGGTGAGAAAATGCTATCACTATCCAAACTATTATAGAATTGAAGGTCCTAACAATAGCAATCAAACAAGATAAAAAACATCTAAAGAATGCAAATTGGAAAGGAAGAAGACAAATCATCCCTATTTGCAGATGACAAGATATCCATAGAGGACCCTAAAGAGTCCACTAAAAGACTCCTAGAAACAATAATCAATACAGAGAAGTAGCTGTTTGCAAAGCCAATGTTTCAAAAATTAGTCTCATTCTTATATGCAAATAATGAACTAGATGACAAAGAGATCAAAGAGTCTATTCAATTCAAAATATTGCACAAAACCATTAAGTACTTAGGAATCAACAAAATCTGTGAGAAAACTATTCTTTGAAAACTGTAAGTTACTTAAGAAAGAGAATGTGGCATTTGAATATATGGAAAAATATTCCATGCTTATGGATTGGAAAAATAAATATCAAAATAATCACCCTACTAAATTATTTTGAAGAGTCAATATAATCCCCATACAAAATCACATGATATTTTTCAAGGACTTAGATAAGTCAATAATAAAGTTTTCATAGAATTATACAACACTTTAAATAGATAATGCCATACAGGGAAACAAAAAGTTGGAATGCATCATTACATATTTTGAAGTTATAGAATCAAAATATAGAGATCAAAACATCACTATACAATAATAAACTAAAATTCTAATAAAGTTAGAGTGGTAGAATGCAGTAGCATTTTCATCAAGAGAACCAGTTTTTGAAGTGGAATAAAAATAGTTTCTGGGAAAACTGGATAAGCACATGTAAAAAAAAATTAAAGAAACTAGATCCATCTCACACTGTACCAAAAATCAATTCAAAATAGATCAAAGACCTTGAGATCAGACAGAATTTATAAAGTATATTGAGGAAAACAT
This sequence comes from Suncus etruscus, assembly GCF_024139225.1. Taxonomy (NCBI): domain Eukaryota; kingdom Metazoa; phylum Chordata; class Mammalia; order Eulipotyphla; family Soricidae; genus Suncus; species Suncus etruscus. The sequence continues at coordinate 68,467,250 of NC_064850.1, forward strand.
TGGCAGAATGCCCCAAGATTTAGACCTAGGTGACCCAAGTTTGCTCCTCAGTATTCCATATAGTTTAATGGCACCACCAGGAGAGTAATTTCTGATTTCAAAGCTAGGGGTAATACCTGAGCATTGTTGGATGTGGCCCAGGAACCAATATGCATGTATGTATGTATATGTATATATATATATATATGCATCCAATATTGCATATATATGGGCAGAGAAAATGAGCAAATTCTCTGAAGAAGAGTGGATGTAAATTAACACATAAAAATGTACCCATCATCACTTATATTCAGGAAAGTTCAAATCAAGACAACAGTGAAATATCAACTCAACTAGCAAGAATGAGACATGTTAAAAAACCTAGGAATGATTTGTATTGGCAGGGATATAGTAAACAAAGGACTTTTCATTCACTGCTGGTGGGAATACTGTCTGTAAAACTCCTGTGGAAAACAATATGGAGATTTCTGAGAAAAGTAAGAATAGTATTAACTTATGATCCAACAATTTACTTCTTGGTGTCTATCTCCAGGAAATTAAAAACATATTCCAAAGGATATAGTTAAACCATTATTAATTGAAGTATTTAGCACTAGATGTAGGGTATGAAATCAATCTAGCATCCAAATAACAGATAATTAAGGTGGAGTATATGCACACAATGGAATACTAGTTATCTGCAAAAAATATGCAATTAGCTCAGTTTAGATAGAACTGGAGTATATAATTTTGAGTAATGGAACTTAAAATAAAGACAAAAACCAGATAAACTCACTTATCTGAGGTATAATAGAATAACAAAACAAGGGAAACAAGGCATGAAAAAGGAATACCCAGAATACCCTGTAACCTTGGCTATAGAAATAAGTTTAAGGATGGAAAGTGAAGGGAAGAAGGCAAAAAGGGTGGATAAAGGGTAACAGGGGGCAGGTAACATTTATTCATGATAGTGAAGTGTTGTTGTATAATATGTATTTGAACCATAGAACCAATAAAACTTAAAGCATGAGATCCAAACTACATAACAAAAGTTAAAAACTTGAGTGTCAAGGGGCCAGAGAGATAGCACAGCAATAGGGCATATGCCTTGCAAGCGACTGACCCAGGATTGGCATTGGTTAGAATCCTGGCATCCCAATGGTCCCCCTTGCCTGTCAGGAGTGATTTCTTTTACTTTTTTCTTTTTTCTTTTTTTTTTGCAGTTAAAAATTTTTTATATATATTTTATTTAAACACCTTGATTACATATGTGATTGTGTTTGGGTTTCAGTCATGTAAAGAACACCACCCATCACCAGTGCAACATTCCCATCACCAATGTCCCAAATCTCCCTCCTCCCCACCCGCCTGTACTCTAGACAGGCTTTCTATTTCCCTCATACATTCTCATTGTTAGGATAGTTCAAAATGTAGTTATTTCTCTAACTAAACTCATCCCTGTTTGTGGTGAGCTTCCTGAGGTGAGCTGTAACTTCCAGCCCTTTTCTCTTTTGTGTCTGAAAATTATTATTGCAAGAATGTCTTTCATTTTTCTTAAAACCCATAGATGAGTGACCATTCTGCGTTTTTCAACTCTCTCTTTGACTTATTTCACTCAGCATAATAGATTCCATGTACATCCATGTATAGGAAAATTTCATGACTTCATCTCTCCTGACAGCTGCATAATATTTCATTGTGTATATGTACCACAGCGATTTCTGGGCACAGAGCCAGGAGTAACCCCTGATTGCTGCGGGGTATGGCTCCACAAAAAACAAACAAGTAAACTTGAGTGTCAAGGAGGCAGGTTTGTGGAGGAGAGTGAAACTGTTAACATTGGTGGAGGAAAGTTAACTCTGGTTTTAGGATAGGTATTGTAAAATTATATACCTGAAACTCAGCTATGATAACATTGTAAATCATGATGTCTTAAGACAATAATTAGAACAATTTTATCTGCATCATTCTTCTACGCCATTGTCTTCATCTGGTTTATTTTTTTAAAAAATTTTAAACTTCATTGATTGATTGATTGGTTTTTGGCCCATACCTGGAGATGCTCAGGGGTCACTCAGAAATATCCCCTGGCAGGCTGGGGGGACAATATGGGACAATATGGGATGCCAGGAATCTTCTGGGTCAGAGGCATGCAAGGCAAAACCCTACTGCTGTGCTATATCTTCTGTTCCTCACCTGACATTACTTACCATGTAATTCTTTGTATATTTCTTCAGACATAATCATGAAGGACATGAGTCACTGATTACTTATAACCTCATCTAATCTAGTATGATCAAATTTAAGACTATTTACAACATGATCTAATCCAGTATTGATCTAATTTAAGGTTATTTATATCTGCAAAGACCCTATAGGAAAATTAATTTCCAATCTGACATTCCAGATGGGATATAAGTTTTGGGGTATACTATTCATCTAATTAATCTTACCATATTTTGCTGCATATTTGTTTGCATTCTATTGTTTCTAAAAACTCTAAACTCTGGTTTTATAACATTTTATTTCATAAGTGGTGCATTGCCATGCTGTTAAAGACAAACTGAGGCAGGCAATGTATTCACCAGTGGCATATGGCACACATTCTTTCGTACTGTGAGCCACAAATCTAGAGTTCTCAGTGCTCATGCATTATTAGTATGTATAAATACATTCTTTAAAGTCCATTTGCAGTTTTTAGAGTGAGTGGTTAATGAACGGTGATCATCAACTGATACTAGATACTTACTGATACACTGATACTATCATTTGTGCTTGAATTGGTTTTGTATATAGCTAGGTAAATTAAGGATTTGGGTGCCATACACCACATGGTACAGTTTCATCAAAAGCTTCAGAAATGATTAGAAGATTTGAATTATGTAGATAAAAGCTTGCAGTTGACACACAGTGGCAGAGTGAGACCAAATAAACACAATTTAAGTGAGTGGAGTCGGAGAGAATGGTGTTATCAGATAATAAACCAATGATAGTAGTGTTGAACACAGAGGACATAAATTGTAACTTCAGACTGTTGTAACACTGTAGTCAACGTTATCAGTTGTAATCTCTTGATTACATTGAAAATAACTTGCATTATAGATAAATTTTTAAATAGAATTTGGTTACTTGGTTTGTAGAATGGAGAAATAGATTGCTAAAATGTCACAAAAGAAGAGTTTTGTCAATTTAAACTATTTAATTTATTAATTAAATTTACTTAGTTTATTATTATGGAGTGTTTGGGCCACACTTGGTAATGTTTAGAGGCTCCTACTATTTCTGTGAACAAGAATAATTACTGTGCCTGCTTAGGGGATTATTTGTGGTGCTAGAGATCGAGCCATGCTTATCTACATGCAAGGCAAGCACTTTATCCCTGTATTGTTTCTCTGCCTGAATTATACAACTTTAATGTATATTTATAAGTATTTTGTGCATTTTAATTTTGCACCAAAGAAAGTTTAGTGAAAAAAGTTTTTTGTGACCCAAGAAGGGTTCAGACCAGCAACCAGACTTTGGATTGAATTTTTTTTTTTTTTGGTTTTTGGGCCATACCCAGCATTGCTCAGGGGTTACTCCTGGCTGTCTGCTCAGAAATAGCTCCTGGCAGGCATGGGGGACCATATGGGACACTGGGATTCGAACCAACCACCTTTCGTCCTGGATCGGCTGCTTGCAAGGCAAACGCTGCTGTGCTATCTCTCCGGGCCCTTTGGATTGAATTTGATGGAGTGAAGTGATCTGTCGAATCCACCTATATCCCTGCTAGTATAGATCCACTTCACGAACACACATAAGCATATCATCCATCCATGCTTTAGCATTAAGGACCCTTGAACTAATCTCTTATACCAAAAGGATTATTACTTATTCTCCAGAAACAAAGAAGTGTAGGAAACTCACTTGCAGTAATAATTTGTAAAGATCTCCAAGCATTCAAAATCACTCAACTCTCTCTGATGAGTAATTCAATTCATCATTCCCGAGGTTGTATATACTTGAAACTTCAAAGAAAGATGGCATAATAGAGCTTCAACTTTGAAAGAGAAAGTACATAAAATTTCATTTAAAAGTCATAAACTTAAGGGTGCAGTAGGAGAACATGATAAAGGTGAAAACACAGAAGCATAGGAATGTATAAATGTGCATGTCAAAATGATGCAAGAACAGAAGAAAAAAGAATAAATATATTTTGGAAATAAAAAAAATAACATAGTAAAATAACAAATAAAACTGAGAATTGGTCACTAAAAATCTTGCCATAGCAGGTAGGACCACTAGGACAATGGCTGAGGAAATGAACACTCTGGTGGATGGTTTGGTGCTAGATTCTGTTATGCATGAAATCCTACTATGAACAGTATCATAAACCATGTGTATAACTAAAATAAAAAATGAATTTAAGAAAAATAATAGAGAACAAAGAAGAAAGTCATCAGAGCTTATGTGACAGCTAGAAAAGAAGCAATATTCAAATTATGTAAGTCCCTGATGGACTGAAAAGAGTAAATGAGGAAGAAAAAGAGGTAGATAAAATGATAACCAACAATGTCTCCAAAATAAGAATTTACTAATACACTCACGTAGAAAGCCTAAAGATTTCCAAATAGAATAAATTCAAGCAGAAAAACAAGTTACATTATGACTAAAATGACAAGTGCCAAAATTCGAGAGCTAATCCTAATAGTAGGAAGTGCAATGCAAAAATATTACTTACAAAAATGTCTCTTTGAAATTAACAGCATGTTGGAGCTGGAGCGATAGCACAGCAGTAGGGTGTTTACCTTGCACACTGCCCATCCAGGGTGGGCCTTGTTTTGATCGCTTGGCATCCCATATGGTCCCCCGAGCCAGTAACAATTTTTGTGAGACAGACTTAGCAAAGGAGTAACCCCTGAGTGTCACCCAGTGGTGGCCCCAAAAGAAAAAAAAATTAACATCATGTTTCTCAAATTGAAGCCCTAAAACCTACAATTGAATAAGCATCTGAAATAAGATACTTATCTAGCTAGGTTTATAATTAAAGTTCAAAGAAGTTTCACAGAACATTGACAAACAGCAGATGAAGAAGTTCATAGACACTGGACAAGGGCAACAAGTCACACTGAATGGACTCGTAAGGCAAATAAGAGGCCAAAGAAGCAAACATTACACTAACATACAGAATCCACATAAAAGGTTGTAACAATAACTTTATTTCAACAATTTCAGTTAAGTTTAATGACCTGAGCTTACCAATCAAAAGTGGTCAGATTGATCAGAAAATTAAATGTGACATTCTGCTGCTTGCAAGAGATACACCAGAACTATCACAATACACATAACTTAAAATAAAGTCTGAAAGTCATCATACAGGCAAAAAGTAGATTTAAAGTTGGGTTAGCTGTACATATATATCAAATGATATAGATTTGAAACAAAAATGAGGAAGCATAGAGATATATAAAGTAGCTTCTGTCAGGACTGAATAAAAATATTGACAGCAATGCAACAATAGGTTATTTCAATTACACACTGTCACCACGAGATCAACCAAAGAGAATAAATAAGAAAACAAACATTAAAGGAAGAATAGAAGAATTGGAATGGAATAGAGATTTTCAAGGCTCCCCATCATCTTCCAAAATTGCATGAAACATTATTTTTCAGTGCATGAGTTCATTATGTTCAATCCATTATAAATGGAAATTTTAGTTGACAAAGTAAACCTAAACAGAATGAGGAAATTAGAAACCATGCTAAGTATCTTCCCAAATGATAGTGTTTTGATTATGGACAGTAACTATGTTAAAAAATATGAAAAATCTCAAACAACTGCTATGTGAACAACATACTGCTGAATTATTTTCAAAAAAGGTAATCAATATAATTAAATAGATAGATTCCTGGCTAAATATGAGAAAGAAAACACAGCTACCAGAAGTTACAGAACACAGCAAAATGATACTTAGAGGGAAACTTAAAGTTTTCAGCAGGAATCAAGAACAGGTACCAAAAATGATAAAAAATACTCATAACTTGAATCATCTTGCTCTGCCTCATAAATTGGGAAAAAATGGATGGTACCAGAACCAAATAGTCGTATGAACATTGAGTAGAAATAAAAAAGGATCAGACTTAAACACCAAACCCTATGTCAACAATAACAGAATCAATACCCAATCTTCAACAACATTTACACAAAGAGGACCAGTTATACTAGCAGTCTAGGTGGCAAAGGAGGGGGATGCTGGGAACAGGGTGGAGGGGAAACAACACTAGTGGTGGGAATACCCCTGATTCAATGTCACTATGTGACATGTGTGAAAAATTTATGTTGGTCACAATAAAAATTATTTAAAAGACTCATGATATTAAAACAGAAAAAGAATGACAAAGGGAAACAAAGTAAACACATACAGGAGAAAGAACAAACATTGAACACAAATAAATAATGTTGGGAATAAACAATGTTAAAAAAGATCACAGAAGCAAAGAACTTTTTTTGAAAGAATCAACAAGATAGGCAAATCTCTAAATTTAGATAGGAAAGAAGAGAAACTCTGATGAATTAATCAGAAATATAAGAGAACATATTGTCTTTTATTTTTATTAAATCCCACAGATGATTGAACTATTTTGTGTCTATCTCTCTCCCTCTGACTTCTTTCTTTTTTTTTTTTTTTTTTTTTTTGTTTTTGTTTTTGGGCCACACCCGTTTGACGCTCAGGGGTTACTCCTGGCTATGCGCTCAGAAATCGCCCCTGGCTTGGGGGGACCATATGGGACACCGGGGGATCGAACCGAGGTCCGTCCTACGCTAGCGCTTGCAAGGCTGACACCTTACCTATAGCGCCACCTTCCCGGCCCCCCTCTGACTTATTTCAATCAGCATAATAGTTTCCATGTTCATTCATGTATAGGAAAATTTCATGACTTCATTTTAAATAATGGCTGCATAGTATTCCACTGTGTATATGTACCATGGTTTCTTTAGCCACTCATCTATTGTTGGACATCTGGGTTGTTTCAGATTCTGGCTATTGTAAATAGCACTGCAATGAATATAGGTGTGCAGAAGGTATTTTTGTGTGTTTTTGTGTTCTTAGGGTATATCCCTAGGAATGGTATAGCTGGATCTTATGGGAGATAAATTTCCAGTTTTTTTTTTTTTTGAGGAATCTCCATATTATTTCCATAATGGCTGGACTAGACGACATTTCCACCAGTGGTAAATGAGAGTTTCTTTCTTCCCACATCCCCACCAGCAATGATTGTTCTTATTCTTTGTAATGTGTGCCATTCTCTGTGACATGAAATGGTAGTTCATTGTTGTTTTGATTTGCATCTCCCTGATGAATAGTGATGTGGAGCATTTTTCATGTGCCATTTGGCCATTAGTATTTCTTCTCTGAGGAAGTGTCTGTTCATTTCTTTTTTTTTTTTTAACTTTTATTGTGGTAAAAGTCAATTACAAATCTTTCACAGTAATATTTAAGGCACATAGTGACAATGAATAAGGGGCATTCCCACTACCAGTGCTGTCCTCCTTCCATCCCTGTTCCTAGCATGCATCCCACATCTCCCTCCTTTACACCCCCATAATGCTAGTGAAACTGTTCCCCACTTGTACATCTTGTTGTAGATTGGGTATTGATTCTATTGTCGTTGACTTTGGATTTGTTATTCAAGTCTGACATTTTTTATTTCCACCAAGTGAACATATGACTGGTCTTGGTACCATGGTGGGGGAGGGGACGACAAAAAAAAGGCAAACAAAAGAGAGAAAAACTAGGAGGAGTCTGTTTAGGTATTATAAATATCTATTTAGAAGAAGGAAGGGAAAAAAGAGGAAAAAGGTAACAAAACAAAACAAAAACAAAAACTATAAGGGAGTAACAACAAAAGTACAAAAAAAATTAAAAAAGAATAAACCAAAAACTAAAACCATCAGCTACGGAAACAACAACAACAACAACAACAACAGACCAGCAACTTCTTAAAAAAAGGGTTGTGTTTCTTTTTCTTCTTTTTTTTGTCTGTTCATTTTTTTATTCCTAAAATAAAAGACAATATGTTAATAATACCCAGATACAATAGAGATGAGGAATGGAAGGACTGTGATATGAAGCTCACCAGAAAGAGTGGTGAGTTCAGTTAGAGAAATAACTACATCGATAACTATCATCATCAGGGTAGTGAAACTAGCAAGAGAAATAGAATGCTTGTCTTAAATCCAGGCAGGGAGTGGGGGAGGAGGGAGATGGGGGCATTGGTGGTGGGAATGTTGCACTGGTGAAGGGGATGTTCTTTTTTTATGACTGAAACCCAACTACAAACATTTTTGTAATAATGGTGCTTAAATAAAGATATTATTAAAAATAAAATAAAAAAGAGTTACAAAAGAAGAAATCTTAGAGGAAAACTCAAAATTTAAAAATAATATAATTATTATGAAAATCTTTATACAACTTAATTGGGAAATACAGGAGAATAGAAAAATTATATTTTGACTTTTGGGCCACACTTTGCTTACACCTAGTTATGTTCAGGGATCATTCCTGGTAGTGTTGAGTTACATTCAGGTCAACTATGTACAAGGCAAGCTTGACTCACTTTACTTATCCCTATCCTACAGCTTCAGAAACTGACAAAATTTTAGAGTTCCACAATGTGTTAAGATGAATCAAGAGGAAGCAGAAAATCTGCACAGACCCATTTCTGTGGTAGAAGTTAAAGCAGAAGCAAAAATAAATTTTCAGCAGAAATCACACTCCTAAACATATATGCACCCAATGAGGGACCACAAAATATTTAACACAATTGTTGTCAAATTTGAAAGAAGACATCAATAGCAACACAATAATAGTGGGAGACCACAATACTACCCCTGTCACCTTTTGATAGGTCAACTGGCAGAAACCTATCAAGAATATACTAGCTCTGAAAAGAGAAATGGAAGAAAGTGAACTAGTAGATATATATAGGGCACTCTATCCCCAGAAAAATGCATACACATTCTTCTCCAATGCACATGGGGCATTCTCTGAGAAAGACTACATGCTGGTCCATAAAACATGACTTCATAAAATCAAGAGGATAAACATTGTACAAAATACCTTCTTAGATCATAATGCACTGAAATTAGAAGTGAACTACAAATAGACACAGAGGAAAAACTTTAACACCCTGAAATTCAATGCTCACTACTCAACATTTAGTGGAACAGAGAGAAAATCAAAGAGGATATCAAAAGATTCCTGGAAGCAAATACGGATGAAGATACAAATTACCAGAATTTGTGGGACATGGCAAAGGCAGTATTAAGAGGAAAAATTATAGTTTTATAAGCACACATTAGAAAGGAAGAAGGGGCCTACATAAATAACTTAATGACACCGCTTAGAAAATTAGAAAGTGGGGCCAGAGAGATAGCATGGAGGTAGGGCATTTACCTTGCATGCAGAAGGACAGTGGTTAAAATCCCGGCATCCCATATGGTCCCCTGAGCCTGCCAGGAGCGATTTCTGAGCATAGAGCCAGGAGTAACCCCTGAGTGCTGCCGGGTGTGACCCCAAAACTAAAAAAAAAATCAGAAAGTTATCAAAAAAATGAACCAAAAATAGGTAAACAGAAGGCAATAACAAGCTTAAAGCAGAAATCAATGAAGTGGAAATCCAAAGAACAATTCAAAAGGTCAACAAAATCAAAAGTCGGTTCTTTGAAAAAAATCAAAAAGATCGTTAAACAACTAGCAAAACTCACAAAGACAGGGAGAGTGAGAAACGTAAGAAACCAGATTAAAAATGAAAAGGGGGAGATCAATACAGATACTACAGGTATTCAAAGGGTAATTAGAGACTACTTTGAGAAACTCTATGCCACAAAACAAGAGAACCTGTAAGAAATGGACAAATTCTTGGACTCTTACAATTCCATGGTTGTTTAGATATGCTAGATCATATTTATTGAGTAAATTAAAATGGAAATCAATAGTCTTCCCAAAGAAAAAGCCCAAGCCTAGATGAAACAAACTGTACTTGGTCAAAAAAAATCTGATATGACTGAAACCCAACCATAATCATGTTTGTAACCAAGGTGTTTAAATAAAAATATTGAAAAATATATTGCTGAAATTAGTTTATTAAGATGCATGGCTTTTTAATTCATGATAATTTTGCTTTGAAATATCTGGAAGCAAATTGTATTATGGTCAACTATGTCAACCATGTAATGTATTTCTTTAAATAAAGTAAATAAATAAAAAATGAAACAAAAAGCATGCTTTTACTTTACTAGCAAAATTGTGCACCTATGAAAGTGAGAGTGCATTGTTGGGTAACTAACTATAAGCATTTTGGCCAGTCAGAAGCACTCTAATTCCATGTAGTTGAACATGGATTTAAGATGACCTTAAATGCTTCACCTGGAAAAACACAATGCAGAGTTAATATATAACACAGAGTTAACATATAAAAGACATGGATAGAGATCAATGTTTGTCCCCCAAGTTCTTGTGCTTCTGGAATCTATAATTTTAATCTGGAAACCTTGTTGTCCAACATAAACACTTAATTTCCCATCTTGGTATGTTGCTTTTTTAATAATTTTTGTTGCGATCAAAGTGAATTATAAGTCTTTTACAGTAATATTTAAGGTACATAGTGATAAAGAATTAGGGTCATTCCCATCACCAGTGTTGTCCTTCCTCTACCTCTGATCCCAGCATGCATCCTATACCTTACCCATTGCCCCTTGGACTGCTAGTGTGAGAAGTCTCTTTTGTGTATAGCTTGCTGTAGATTGGGTATTGATTCTGGTGTCATTGACTTCATATGACTAACCAGTCCATCCACATGTCTAGTGTAGCAAAGCTTTGTGTATTTTTTTTCTTTTTTTTTTTGCATAGGCACAATACGTATTGGAAAAGTTAGAGGGAATTTCCTTGGCCTAGAGGTACAGTTTTTCCACCCTTGTAGCATACTGTCCTGGGAGCAACTAAGATCCATACATGCTCATTCTTGAAACCCAAGGTTTTTTTATGGTGCCAGGAAACTTTCTGCTTAGTTGTGGATGACAAATTTGTCCTCTGTAGCTAGAGATTTTGGTATTTCAACGAGTCATAGGACAACATCTAGGATAGAGTCTTTTGTTATGATTCTAGAAGATCTGTTTCATCATGCTTCTTGTAGTCAGTCTTATGCAATTAGTGATCTTTATTTTTGCACAAATTCTTGGTTGAAGCCTAGGATAGAGTCTTTCCTTATGGCACCAGAAATTCTGCTCAGTCATGGTTGTAGAAGTCAGAATTCTGGGACTAGAGATCTTGATTTTTGTACAAATCCTAGGTCAAAGCATAGACTAGGATCTTTCTTATTGGTCCCAGGAAAGTTTCTGCCAAGTCAAGGTTGTCATAGTCTGTCTTCTGTAATTAGTGATCTTGGTTTTTGCACAGATCAAAGGACACCTTTGATTTTATCTTGGTATGTTGCTTTTTATGGAAAAGGTAAATATAAAAATCCCCAAGAATGTTCTTGAAAAGGCTGGAAGCTTACACTTGGTCTAGCTGTGACTTATTCCTTCTTTATTCAGCTCTCTGAAATGTGATTTTAGGAAAGAGTGATAAACTACCTTTTGTATCATAAGAAAAAGGCCAAGCTATGAAGATGGCAGTATGGAGAGTTAGGTCTATGTGAAGAGCCCATCATCATCCTCTGTGCTCTCTTTGAAGCTTTGAGAGAAAAAAATACATTTTTATTTCATTTTAGTCATTGTATGGAATTATATTTGTCGAAATAGTATATAATCTTAACTGATAGGATTGAACTGTGAACTACTCCTGCTTTCAAATGTGATAAGAGATTGTTACACTTATTAGGGATACTACCTACTAATGGACAATATGTCAGCAATATTTGTCTCTATAGAAATCTCTGGATTTTAAAGAATATTAAATTCAGAACAATAGACTTTCTATATAGTCAGGCTTAAAGTGAAACAGTCTCTATTCCCATTTCCTGCTTTTAGAGGGCAATTGGATAAACTCTTCAGAATTTAAATTGCTTTAGAAAACAGTTCCTGGTGATTTTATTGACTTAATTCTCTTAACATATACTGCCATACTCAAGATTGCTCAGCTTCGGATTTTAATGGTAATGACCCATTTTAAAAAGAGAAGACCTTTTAGAAATCTTTCCAAACTACAGAGATTTCCTTACGAATGAGTCAGCCTAGAGTGCTCATTCCATTAAGACAACATAGAGCCACATTAAAATAAGATAAAAACACTTTTGAGCCAGAAAGTGTCATGTGAATTCAAGGTATAATCATTGTTGTTATTTATACTTGTTATAGAACATTCCTTTTCTTTTTAATATGCATATCAAAATTAATGACGAAATCATTCAACTGGAAAATACAAGAATTTGGCTTTTAAATGAAGGGTAATTTTCTCCTAACACAAGTTTAATTTGGATCTTCAGTGAGTCCAGCTGTTTCCAAAAAAATATTTTTACAAATTTATTTCCTTTATCTTCTGTGGGTATCCCCTCCCCCAAGTCATCTATCCCACTTGAATGATCAGAACTACCCACACCTGGAATGGGTGGGTAGAGGAGTCTGCAGTGGGGAGAGAGGGAATAAGGAGAGTTAGAGAGAGAAGTGTATGAGAGCCATCATCATCAGTTACAACATCAGATTCAGCATCAGCAATTGAGCCTCATTCAAAGAAGCAGCAGCAGTAGCATCACCAAAGGGAGTTAGTCAGCCTGGAAGTTGTTAGGAAGCCTGGCAAAAGCAGCTGAAAGGGAGACAGAGGCCTAGAGAGCCAGAAGGAGTAGAGAAGTAGCTGCTAGGAAAAGGCTTAGTATGGAGGCCATGTGAGGAGGTGTACATGGCTGTAGGACTGTGAAATATAGCTGGCTGACTCCTGGAACTTTATGTTTTGTGAATCTCTCTGCCCTCACCCTGCAACCTTCAGACCGGCCAGGCCATTGGGGCTGTGGGAGCCAGGTTGAGCCCAGAAAGGCCTCACCATCCCCACACCAACTCCAGGACTCTTTAATTTATATTAAGACAACAATCTTCCATTTTTATAAGTCAATTCTCATAACAATTTTTACCACCCTCCCCTCATACAACAAGAACTAAGGCTTAGAAACGTTAAAAACTTTGCTTAAGCTCAAGTCCTGTGGCTAGAATTTCATTGAACTTCAAGAATGAGGAATAAATAGGTGGAGTGAGGGAAGAAATTCTGAAATTTCTTCTGATATGCAGAAAAGGGTGCCGGCTTCAGTCAGTGAACAAATCCATTTTAAGAAACTAGAACAAAATTTTCAGTGGAAAACCATGCTATGCTGTCATACCCAGATTGCCTGGACATACTTTCCTTTTCAGGGCTTCATGAGTCCTATCCAACCCCTGGTGTTCTATACACATCTGTAGATATTGCAGGAAGAGTCTCTGCACGAAGTTGAAGTACAGCTGCCTTTTAGCAAATGGAGCTTAATAACAAGCTTTGTTCTCGCAGGTTCTTCTATTTTCGGACATTGAATGCAGCTATAAAGGGAAATAAAATATACACCACCATCCCCCCTCCCAGCCTTTATCAGATCTCTTATAATTATAGAATAAGGTGCCTGTGAACTCCCAGGGAGCTTGTTTCCATAGCAATGCAATCTATTATATTCTAAAGGCCAAGCTAGAGCTCCACCCCCTAGTCTTTACCACTGCTGTATGTCTTGTTATTGCAGTGTTCCAAAATAAACTTGCTGCCTAATCGTCAATCCTGTATAATTAGAGATGAGTTAATCTTTTCCCACTACCTTTGTGTAGCCCACTCATTATGCCAGCAGCTTCTGGAACAGTGATGCTGATAGACTGATGTCAGAACAGAACTCCCCCCCCCCTCCCCGGAGATGGATCCAGCATAATCTAGATATGACTGAGGACTGCTCTCCCCCAGTCCAAATGAAAAGGCTCTCTGTGCTCTGTGACCTGCTTCAATTTAGCAGCCAATGAGAGGCTCATCAAGGACTGTAACCAATTAGCTCTCACCTTTTTCCATTAAAAGAAACCTTTTTAGAGGTGAGGGGAGAGAGAGAGAGGGAAGAGTGAGAAGAGAGGAGAGAGAAGAAAAGAGCAAGAAAAGTTTGACATCATTTTGTGATGAGAGGAAAGAGAGATCTCAATATCTTTTTGTGACCAGAGCAGATCGAGTGATCTTCAGATGAATTTTCTTTTTACACTATTTCTTTTCCTGCTTTATAGCTCTTTTCCCCCCAGAGATTTGAGGTTGCATTTTGTAAGGTGACTAGCTACAACCCTAAACAAAGGTGTTCCCCCAACTTCCTCTTCCCAGTAACCTCTTCCTTTGATGTGTAAAAGCCCACCAGAGAGTACTTCGGTTTCCCTCAAACTTCCCCCTCCTGGTATGGGGAATTGGTTGAAATAAAGAGAAGAGTTCTGGCTGTTTTCTGGGGGATAGGCAACACCTGGCAGAGAGAGGCCATGAAGCAAAAAGCAGACTGATCCCAATGAATCTTTTTCTCACTGGCTTAGTATTATTTCTCCGGGCTACGTGCTTCATCAGACCTGTTTCTAATGGGTTAGAAACATGGAGTGTAGCGTGGTTTCATCACCCATGGAATTTTTATTTTACAGCTTTTTTTTTTGTTTGTTTGTTTTTGGGCCACACCAGGTAATGCTCAGGGGTTACTCCTGGCTATGCGCTCAGAAATCGCGCCAGGCTTGGGGACCATATGGGACTTTGGGGATTCAACCGAGGTCCATCCTGGATCAGCCATGAAATGCAAACGTCCTACCACTGCGCTATAGGTCCAGCCCTATTTTACAGCTTTTGATCCCAATTTATTTGTTAAGCTGAAAGTTCTTGTTCATGAGAAGTCACTGTCTTAAGTTTCAGCAAATAGGATCTCAGTTGTATATTGTTTTCTGTGATGAGAAAATAGTAACAAACAAGTGATATTCTTGGGAACTTGCCCTTCTGAGAGAAAACGATGTCAAGGAAGTATGATAATATCAGATGAGTGTCCTGAGGAAAGCGTAATGTTGATTGTTAGAGCTCAGTATCAGAAGGATGAGACCCCGCAATTGAAAAAAAAAATCAAAGCAAAGCTTTATTCTATTTACTAGCAACCTCCAAGCTGACCAGTAAGGGTCACCACTTGCAGAAGACTTGCTCCTCCTGTGGGATACAAGCAAGTTTATCTATGCAAGAGCTGTTTCATCTTGCTGACTTCTAAACTAATAATAGGCTGCTGTCTGGGGGCGGGGGTGGGGCTTTTCACAGTTCCTGTACCTTAGCCCTAACAAGATATCTTGAGAGCCCTGAGAGAGCTGTGAGAGAGCCATGAGATTTTCTGCAAGTTGAAACAGCCTAGAAGCAGGAAATGGATACCTTAATTCTGGGTGGCAAAATGGAGTCCCTTCTGCTCTAGGTCCCACATAGATCAATTGAAATGTTTTGTGGAGTTCGGAATTTTTTTCATACATGAGCAGCAATCTTGGGAACAAAATTTATGAGTACAGCTCATTTATTCAGGAGGTCTTTTCTTCTAGATAAAATGCTAGAAACGCATGAGGCCCAACCAAGTTTGCTATAAAGCTTAAGCTGAGCAGAGGGAAAAGAAAAAGAATTAACAGTACCAAAGTCTCTCACTGTTGTTCCTCCAGATGAATTCTATCCTTATCTATCCTGTTTGCTACTTGCTTTTGAAGCCATTTGCAAGTTCTCTGGCATTGGCTTGAGTAGTGCTTAGCAAAGAATTGGGGCATGACAAGTATCAACTAATCAGGCTAAACTTTCTTCAGGCTTCATCTTTATGAACTCTCTTGGTCTATATACTGAGAAATGGGACTATTAGCCTCTATGACTCTATGTTCAACTACACATTCTGTCTCACTTTTCCTTGTAATAGTCAACAACTTTAAGAGGATTATGATTTCAATAGCTGCTACTGTTGCTTGTACCTGTCATCACATCTGCTCTTTTCCTTTTATGCGTCCAGTCCTCTAGATTATTTCATTTCTCCTTTCCCATTTATACAAATTTTCTTTCTACCTTTCCCCCCCCAATTATATAATATATAAAGTTTCTATTTCCATCTACTTTTTAAATATTGCACTTTCAATACTCAACTGAAGACACTATTATCCAGGAGCCTTCTTTTACTTACATTTGTTTTCATAAATTCCAGTTTTATAAGAATACGTCCCCATAGCTTAGTCTTCATTTTATTTATTCTTTTTTACTTTTACCATTTGTTGCTTTTATTTTCTTAACTTGTTTTTCACCCCCTGAAAAGTCCAGATTTCTTTGAGAAATATGGAGGACTTATGGATTAGATATGTTCATTTTTACCTACTTGAATATAGACCCCCAGGGGTTTTCTGAGTTTCTGGAGTTAAGACACTGCCTCAGAGAAGGCTCAGGATGCAACGTTAGAACAGTCAATATCTTTAGTCCTTTTATTTGGCACCACAATGGGTGGAATTTCAGAGAAGTAACAATGCATGAACATTATACTTTATTTTCATTTCCAAAGACATGTTAGGCAAATACAAAAATTTTCATTTGCTTTCTTCATCAAAAAGCTTTGCAAAATAGCAAATCAAACAAAAGCATGAAACCCTCTTAGGAAAGTAGATAACAAATCCTCAATTCAGGAAGGAACTATGATTAGGGTAAATACTAGGTGAATGGGGTGAGAGAAGAGGCTCAAGAGGAAAAGCATGTGCCTTGCTCTATTAGTCAGAACTCAACTCCACATCATCTCCAGTCTCTCAGCATTGCAGGGTATAGTCCTTTACCCTAATCCCCAAAGGATAAAAAGATATAGAAAAGCTGATAATCAAAGTTTTTATATAAACTGGTTAGTATTTATAATAGAGACATGAAAACAAATACACCTGCTTTCAGAGATCCTATCCTGATAGAATTACAGCTGGGTCTTGTATCTGATCCTTGAGAGATATAAATGAGATAAATATATTTTGTTGCTTTTTTAACTGAGAAAAATATGGTTGATATTTTTAGAGTGCAGCTACAGAATAATATATTGAAAATGAAAGGCTCAGAAGGTTTCCCAAGAGTCAAATCAAATGAGAAAAGCAAAGGCAAAAGACCCAATCTACACAGCACAAAGAGGAATGTAGCTTCCAACACACTAAAGCATTGGTTTAAAAATTCACAAAATTGTCTCTTGTCTGTTGGGAATACTATCATGCTTTATTATGTGCTCTTCTAAATAGAAGCATCCCATTAGCAAGTAGCTTTATAGCATTCTCTTCTATTCTAAAACTTGCCCTCTGTACTCAGTGATCGAAAGCATTGTGAGATTTAATTTCCTGGCCTCTGCCATACAAAATAATTTTAGGCTTCACTGGAGTGGGGCAGGTCATTTCAAACTGAGCTATAAAAGCTGCATCCCAGTTTAAGTCTTCTCTAGGTGGTATATTGCTCTTTGGTGATAGGTCCATTTGTCAAAGAAAGACAGTGTTTGGTGTTCTCTGAAGTAGACAATTGGATTTAATTCTAGATGTAATTTCAAGAGATATGGGGAAGAAATAGGACTGATTTGGTACTTTCCTAACAGTGTGGTACATACATGGGAAGAAAAACTCTCTACATATGCTACATAGACCAGAAAACTGTGACAATCTGAGTGTCCTTTGTGCCAACAGTGATGTCAATAATTTATGCAGAGGCTCTAGTAGGACTAGAATGCTATCCAGCAAAGAAACACCACAGGAGGATTGTTGTTCCATAACAAAATGGTATTTGTGTCCTCCTAAACTTAAGATCTATGAAATAAATAAAATAGATTGGAGCAGAAGACAAGAACAGTGAAAGCCATGTGATAGTTTTAGAGGAGTATTGTGCGGATAGAACAGGGCCTGGAATTCCAATGAGTATTTCTAGAATCCTTAAGACCTACATTAAAAAAAGGAACAAAAATCTGAGAAACAAGAGTGAGAAGCAGAGTTATTGAAGTTAAAATGAGAGTTGCACTGACCAGTGGGAAAATTAAATAAAAAGATTGACTTTTATTAGTATTCAAAGGAGAATCTCTTGATATTTTGGAAAGGAATATTTTGGATTGTTAAACATCAAATTTATTTTAGAAGAGAATTCTTTTAAATACAAGTTTGCATTGTCACAAACAAAATGCCTGCAAACAATTTTTGGTAGGAAGAAAAAGTATAGAGCTGTGTAAAGATACTAATGAGAAAATGCTTAACACTCAGAGAAATTCAGCCACAGAAGGATCATGAAGTTATCAAAGTCTAGCTTTATCCTAATGTTCAAGTCTACTGTTGCTTGAGCATTAATTTTTCTCTCAGATATGCCTCCAGTTTTATTTTCAAGCTTTTGGGAGCTAGTTCTATGCCCTTTTATCATTCTACTTCTTGTTTTAATATCTTATTCTTTAATCTTCTTGCATCATTTTTATTGACTTTATTGCAGTATATTTAAGTATTATTAGCAATTTTAAGTGTGCAATTCAATTATTTTTATTTTGATGTTTTGATGCCACACTCAGCAGTGCTTGGGGGCCTACTCTTGGCTGTGTGCTCAGCTTTTGCCACTTGTGATTCTGGGTGGCCATTTGATGCCTGTATCAAACTGAAGTGACCATGAACAAAGCAAACACCTTAACCCTTAAACTATTCTTCTGACTCATTAGCATGCACCACATTGCTGGTAATAAAATATCTATTTAGCGATAATTTCCATTTCTTTTTTTTATTTTTATTTTGATCATAGTGGCTTACATATTGTTGACAATGATATTTTAGGTACATATTTACATAAAATCAGGGGGGATTCCCATCACCAAATTGTCCTCCCTACACCTCCGTTTTTGTCCTACCACCCATATCCTCTTCCCTCACCCCCAGGGTAGCTAGAATATGTGGTCTCCTCTGTATCTAGCCTACTGCATAGTAGTCTTGCACCTGTTTGGTCCTGGTGTCTCCCTTGTTTCCCCCTCTAATTGGGGGGGGCAGGACTAGCTAGTTCAAGTTACGTGGTTTTGTTTGAAGGAGAGAAAAGTAATAAACTGGGGTAAAAGTCTAATACGCCGAAAATAAGCGGAATTCTTCTAGAGGCTCTCAACAGCTGTTTGAGAAATGAAGGAGAGAAAAAAGGTGAAACATTTCACCAGTACAAAAAGAAGTGTCAAATATCCAGTGAGGACTCCAACAATAAACACAAGCACCAAAAAAACAAAAGCAAACAAAAAAAACCCCACAAAAAACAAAAAACAAAAAATCCCACAAAAACAAACACAAAACAAAACAAAACAAGCAAACAAACAAACAAAAAACGCCATGGTCTTGATATAAGAAACATGGCATAGCATATAAAGAAAGAACAGAAAGGAAGAGAAAGAATAAGTATAACTGGGGACAACTTCAATTATCACACCCAAACAGAGAAATTGACCAAAAATAGATAGGTAAATAAAAATAATAATAATAATAAATGAAAATAAAATAATATATAAACAAATAAATTATGTTTTGTGCTTTTTGTTTTTTTCCCTCCTGCCCAGGCACAGTAAATATTGGGGTCATTCGAAAAGGAATTCACTTGGCCTAAGAGATATGGGGTTTCTCCGCCCTTGGAGTGTATTGTCATGGGATCAACTATAGACTCTGTTCAGGATCATTTACTCTCCCGGTGGTGCTTTTGTGGTGTTTGTAAGACCTCTGCTCTGTCCTGGGTGATACTATCAGGCCTCTGTGTCTAGGGATCTCAGTATCTGCACAGATCCTGCGGTGGAATTTATGATGAAGTCAGTCTTTGTGGTTCTAGAAGTTCTGTTCCATCAGTGTCATTTTAATTCATCTTCTGTGGTTGGTGATCTTGGTCTTTGCACTGAACCTAGGATGGCATCTAGGATAGTGTCTTTCTTTGTGCTTCCAGAAGCCCCATTCCGTTACAATGGTCTCTGCCAGACCTTTGGAACTGGGGATCATGTTTATTGTGCAAACCCTAGGTTCAAACCCTAGGTTAGGGCTTTTTTATTGGTCCCAGGCTGTATACAGTCTGGTCATGGTTCTAGCAGCAGTCATCTGTAACTCGCAATCTTGGCTTTTGGGCCTACCAAAGGGTGACAAGTCTTCTGATTTTGTCTTGTCGTTAGCTGGAAAGGTAGGATAACCTGCACTTAGGTCAAGTTGTTCCCATTTTCTTCGTTGTCAGGATGTCATATTAGAGCTGGCACTTGTTGGTGACCTCGCAGTATTACGGCTGTCCCGGATGGGATTTGTTTCCTGTAGCAGTTGTGAAGAACTGTGCCGTTCCTGTGTCTGGGATCCAGGGTTCAAGGCTGGATGGATGGTATCTAAACACCTGAGGTCTAAGTTAATTCCACATGACATATTTTCAAGGTAGGAGATATCCCTCTATTGTAAACAACTATGAGTTCCTATCTCTAATAGATAAGAGCTTTTTTTTTTATATATATATGTAAGAATTCCCCCTTTTTTTAGTGTGCCTTTGCAGGGGGAAATGGTGCTACATTATATTGTCGGTGCATTTGGGGGTGGTCAAAAGGGGAAAACAGAAACAGGTTACATACCCCAAAAAAGATGAAAAAATAATAAATAGAAAAAAAATTTCCATTTCTAATATAAAAAATTACACTTAATATTAAGATTTAGGAACCATAACTAACACTAATCCTTTAAAGTAGTAAGACAAAATTTATTTATCTTTTATTAAATAAATATAAACTTTAGATATGAGTTGTGTGATTAATATATGTCTTGCAGGATATTTTTAGATGGTTAGAGGAAGTATATGTGAAGAGCCTAACAGATAATCTTAGATAATAAAATTGGTTTGTCATAAATAAATAGGTAATTACAAATAATAGAATTTAGTTGGGCATAGGGTCTGATTTATTTACAGTTCTGTATAGAGAATGGTATCAAAAGAAAAATCATAATTTATTTCTTTTATTTTTGAATAATATTAATTATTATTATTATTATTATTATTATTATTATTATTATTATTATTTGGCTTGTAGGCCACACCCAGAGATGCTCAGGGGTTACTCCTAGCTTTGTAACCCAGAAATTGCTCCTGGCAGGTTCGGGGATCACATGGAATGCTGGGAATCGAACTTGGGTCCATCCTGGGATGGCCACGTGCAAGGCAAATGCCCTACCGCTGTGTTCTTTCTCCTGCCCCAATTTATTCCTTTTAGTAGTCTGTTTTTTACAAATGCTAGATATTGTAGCAACTAAATGGTAGAACACATATTTTGCGTTTATGAAGCCTGGATTTGATTCCTGCAAAACTGAAAAACCAAAAGGATAAACAAAACAAAAAACAACAACAAAAAACAAAAAACAAAAAAACAAAACCAAGAACATAGTACCGTCTCACTTTCCTCTGCCCACCAATCCCTGGTAATAATCCCTCCCCCCCCCACCCCATTTAAAAGTTTATCTTCTTTCCATATGACTGGACTCCTACTTATCTTCCAATTCTTTGTTATACAGGTTTGTTTTGCTCTATTTTGAAATGGACTTATAAAAGTTGGATTTAGTTTTTCAAATTCTAGTAATGATTTCTCTTCCGGTATAGAATTTAAGATCCATAAAATGCAGTTGTTATTTTCTGTGGATGTTTTGTTTCTGAGTTTTGCTTTTATATTTATTCCCATATGGTGAAGATCATAACAAATGGCTTCATTGCCCTGCGCTATTATGATATAATGCCATCTATTTGGTGGGCATACTTAGGTGGTGCCTGTTGCTTGGTACCTTGAAAATTAAGCATAGCCATGAAGGGTGTCAATCTCCTAGATTCTTGTCCAGGGTGCTGACTAGTGAGGTCAGACCAGTACCAGGCTGCTTCAGCCTGGCTTTTTTCCTTTCCACAGGCGAGTGATACCAAGATGGCCTTCACCAATTTTCCACATAGGGGCAGTCTCTTGTGTGGATCAAGGGGTGAATGGGAGCTCCCTGCTAATGTAACTTTCAGACTTTATCCTTATTTCAGGGGAAAACAATTCTCAATTTGTTTCAGAATCAGAGATGTATGTTAAAGCCATACATACTTGAATTTCATTCTCAACTAAGTGATACTCTTGAGGATAGAGTTTATATATCTGTATTCCAACATGTTCTCTGGATGACATTAATGCACACTAAAGTAAGACCCCAAAGTGACAATCCTTTCTGGGAAAGTCTCTTTGTATCAGTTCTTTCTCTTCAGAACTGGAACCTATTCCAAAGCAGAAGTATTCAGACATGGAACTGTGCTCTCAATCCTATTTCTGCATACTTGTGTAAATTTGCTCTTTCTAAAGAACAATGATTCCGTATCTTCCAGCCTTTTGGGGTCCTCTAGTGTTCCTAAATTTTAGTTGTGGGACATATGAAAAATGACTCTGAAATAGTAATTATTATGAATTAGGTAATGCATTGATTTTTATTGAATGCAATTATTTGTTTGTTTGTGTTTGAACCATACCCTTTGATGCTCAGGGGTTACTCCTGGCTATGCACTCAGAAATTGCTCCTGGCTTGGGGGACCATATAGAACGCTGGGGATGGTGGTGGTGGGGGTGGTGGTGGTGGTGGTGGTGGAACAGCATTCCGTCCTAGGCTAGTGCTTGCAAGACAGACAGATGCCTTACCTCTAGCACCACTGCTCTGGCCCCTGAATGCACTTATTTTAAAAATGGAGTTTGTGAAATCACCTTGATCAGCATCATAATTGGAGGGAGAAAAATCGATGGTGCCAAGACCAGACAGTCATATGCCCATTTGGTGGAAATAAAAAATGATCAGACTTGAACACTAAATCCAAAGTCAACGACAGCAGAAATGATACCCACTCTACATCAAGCTGTAATGGGGGAACAATTGCAGTAGCATTATAGGAGGTAGAGGAGGGGGAAGAGGGATGCATGCTGGGAACAGGAGTGGAGAGAGGACAACACTGGTGGTGGAAATGACCATCATTCATTACTACTATGTGCCTTAAATTTTACTGTGAAAGATTTGTAATTCACTTTGCCCTCAATAAAAAAATGGAGTTTGTATTAGTTCTTTGCAACTTTCAGAATACTATACAATCAACAGGATGGATTTTAAAGAATAAAAATTAATTCCTTCACAATTTTGAAAGATGGAAGTCTAAAATCAAGATATCAATGGGCCAATTTTCTCTCTCTTGACTGTTCCTTGACTTGTAGTGGCTTAATTTCATTCTGTCTCTAAAACCACTTGGCTTTCTTCTATATGTCTATGTTATGTTCTCTTCTTTAAGTATGCCATTTTGTATCTGGGTTCAGGAGTCATTCTAATGCCCTTATCTTAATAGCTGCAAAGCTGATTTTCAAGTTAGCTCATATTCATAGTTATAGGAGACTGAGATTTTAATATAAAATTGAGGTAAACAACAGCCTATATATTGTCCTTTATAAATAGTATATCTATGAGTTTCCAGTTCAGTAAAAAGCAAGAAAAAATTTAGTCCAATCCAGAGATTTAGATCAATCCAATTATTGAATCTTTAGAAAGTGGAACCAAGAATCTCATATATGTGAAACACATATTCTCTCATTCATCTTATCCTCACATAGCATCCAATGACTTAAGTGATGTACTGTTTTTCTATGTATGCAACTCAGAGAATGATGCATTAATTTTTACTTCTGTATATATGACAGTATGAACAAAGGGGCAAATATTTGTCTCTGTCTCATGGCTACAGTATGATGGGTCTGGTCTGCTCCAACAGTTGTTTCCAAAGTATCATAGCATCTTATCTTTACTGTAAAATTATGAAAACTATCTCATCATGAAGATTATTGCTTTATTATAGGATAAACAACTAAACATTGAGTCCTGAAGAAGGATTAGCTAACTATTGATCATGGCTTAAATATGATGCATAGCAGGTTTGATAGAATTCACAAACTAAGAGTAGTTGTGTATATATATATATATATACATTTAAAAGGAAAAACAAAAAAACTGTATAGTGACAATATGTGGCCATCAAGGAAGTGTCTGACAAGTTCCAGTTAATGGACCAGTGCAGGTATAGAAAGTTGAAAATAACTGATCTGCAATTTAGGTTATATAACTACTGGCCCATGGAACAGTAGTCATGGCAGATATAAGACCTCATGTGTGAAAGATCAACAGACAAATAGGTTTTTCAGCTCCTTGATGTATTTTGTCATGGTTCTGAGGTTAGCTATGTGTCAGGTAGGCAACTGTGTTGAATTTAGCTGGTCTTTTCATTTATTTGAAATTGACTGACTATGACTGCACTAAGTTGACCTTTCTGAGACACATAGGTTCTTCTCTATGAAAACTCATCCTCAGGTTAGGATGGCCTTGTTTACTTGAAAAAGAAGCAGACCTTTTCGGGGCTCTATTGGAAATAGGCATATTGTCCTCCCCTTTGTTGCATTCTATTAGTGTTGTACTCAGTCTAGATTCCAGGGTGGAGAAATTGATTTCACTTTTTTTTTATAGGATGAGCTATAAAGTCACATGAGGGATAATGAGTGGTAACAACGGAGGGTATTTAAAAAAATAAAACTAACACATATGTATTATTATTTTCTAGCTGTTCTCCAGTAGAAAATTTATATTTTAACTTTTAAGACTTTTTGGTCGATTCTGGGGCCGCGGGATCGCTCTGCCCTGCCCTGCCTTTGTTCACTCTGAGGACTTCAGGAAACTCCTATCTCTGTCTGCCTGAAACTGTGCTTCTGAACTTCCGAAGGTTTCCTCAGGGGCCTAGGGAGCGCACCCCCAAAAATACTGCATTTTGAAGCTGGTGAGTGCCTGCATTCTGGGGCCGCGGGATCGCTCTGCCCTGCCCTGCCTCTGTTCACTCTGAGAACTTCGGGGAAAACTCCTATCTCTGTCTGCCTGAAACTGTGCTTCTGAACTTCCGAAGGTTTCCTCAGGGGCCTAGGGAGCGCACCCCCCAAAAAACTGCATTTTGAAGCTGGTGAGTGCCTGCATTCTGGGGCCGCGGGATTGCTCTGCCCTGCCCTGCCTCTGTTCACTCTGAGGACTTCGGGGAAAACTATCTCTGTCTGCCTGAAACTGTGCTTCTGAACTTCCGAAGGTATCCTCAGGGGCCTAGGGAGTGCACCCCTAAAAAACTGCATTTTGAAGCTGGTGAGCAGCTGCATTCTGGGGCTGCAGGATGGCTCTGCCCTGCCCTGCCTTTGTTCACTCTGAGGACTTTCAACTAGAGGCAGCAGAAGCGCTCAGCCTCTTCGCTTCCCTTTGCAGCCGCGAACTCTTCCTAATCAATGAACCCCACCACAACACGCAGGAAAAACCACACTACAAGCGTGACAATGGGGAAAACTCGCAGGCAAACACCATCCATAGAGAATGAAGACGAAAGCTCAGTTGATCTAATAAATTACAACCACCTGATTAACCTTTCAGATAAGGAGTTTAGAATAGAAATATGGAATATGTTTGTAGAACTCAAAAAGAGCATAGATTGTCTGAAGAGAACACAAAAACAGAAATCAGAAAACTCCAAACTGAAATAACAGATCTGAAAAATACGGTTGCTCAACTGAAAACCACAATGGATAGCCTCGCCAACAGGATATCAGCAGCTGAGGAGAGAATCGGAGTACTGGAAGATGAGATGCAGAAAAGCTCAACACAACAGAAGAAATTGGAAAAGAACCTTAAGACAAACGAACAGGCAATGGAAAATGTACTCAAGGCATGCGAACAGATGAAAATAGAAGTCTTTGATAAACTCAACAGGAACAACATAAGAATCATTGGAGTCCCAGAAACCCAGGAAGGAGATCTCCAAGAAGAATCAACTGTCAAAGACATCATCAAAGAGATACTCCCAGAGTTAAAGACTACATGCAATCAAATACTGCATGCCCGAAGAATACCAGCTAAAAGAGACCCAAAGAAAAACACCCCAAGACATATCCTCGTTACAATGACAAATCCCATAGATAGGGATAGAATACTGAAAGCAGCAAGATCAAAAAGGGAAATTACATTCAAAGGAGCATCCCTAAGACTTACAGCAGACATGTCACAAGAAACTCTCAAGGCCAGAAGACAGTGGTTGGATATTGTGACAAGATTGAATGAAATGAATGCCTCCCCAAGAATACTGCACCCAGCCCGACTCACATTCAGGTTTGAAGGAAGAATACACAGCTTCACGGATAAACAACAGCTCAGAAACTTCACAGATGATAAACCAGCCTTAAAGGAAAAACTGACAGGTCTACTCTAAGACAAGAGAGACCAACAAACACAGCAAACTTATCTACAAAGATGACATTAAATCCTATGACAATCATCTCCCTCAATGTCAATGGACTAAATTCACCAATTAAAAGACACAGAGTGGCAAAATGGGTCAAAAAGATGAATCCAACCTTCTGCTGCCTACAAGAAACACATCTGAATAGTCAGAACAAACATAGACTCAAAATCAAAGGTTGGAAGAAAATTATCCAAGCAAACAACACCCTGAAAAAAGCTGGGGTGGCCATATTAATATCAGATGACACCAACTTTATACTCAGAAAAGTGGTAAGGGACAAAGATGGACACTATGTACTAATCAAGGGATATGTGCAACAGGAAGAAATCAGACTATTAAACATATATGCACCCAATGAGAGACCAGCAAATTATCTAATACAATTACTGACAAATCTGAAAGAAGAAATCAATAATAACACAATCATTGTGGGAGACTTCAACACAGCCCTATCAACACTTGATAGGTCAACCAGACTGAAACCCAACAAAAACATACTAGCCCTGAAAAGAGTTATGGAAGAAAGAGGACTAGTAGATATATACAGGACACTCCATCCCAAAAAACCTGGATACACATTCTTTTCCAATGTACATGGGTCATTCTCCAGAATAGACTACATGCTGACACATAAAACATACCTCCATAAAATCAAGAGGATAGAAATCTTGCAGGCTACCTTTGCTGACCACAAGGCTCTGAAATTAGATGTGAACTACAAAGCCACACAGAAGAAAAACTTTAACAATTGGAAATTAAACACCCTGCTACTGAACAACCAGTGGGTCCGAGATGAAATCAAAAAGGAAATCAAAACTTTCCTGGAAACAAATGATAATGAAGACACAAACTGCCAGAATCTATGGGACACAGCAAAAGCAGTCCTGAGAGGAAAATTTATAGCTCTACAAGCACACATCAGGAAGGAAGAAGGAGCATACCTGAATAACTTAATGGCGCAGCTTAAACAATTAGAAAATGACCAACAGAAGGAACCAAAAATAGGGAGACAGAAGGAAATAATAAAGCTGAAAGCGGAACTCAATGAAGTGGAAAACCAAAAAGCAATCTGAAAGATCAACGAAAGCAGAAGCTGGTTCTTTGAAAAAAATAAACAAGATTGATAGACCATTGGCAAAACTCACAAAGAAAGAGAGAGAGAGAAATCTGATAACCCGTATTAGAAATGAAAAGGGGGAGATCACAACAGAAATTGCAGAGATCCAAAGGATAATCAGAGGCTACTTTGAGAAACTTTATGCTACAAAACATGAGAACCTAGAAGAAATGGAAAAATTCTTGGACACTTATAACCTTCCACATTTAAGTAAGGAGGATGTAGCATATCTAAACACCCCCATCACTACTGAGGAAATTGAAACTGTAATCAAACATCTACCAAAAAAGAAAAGCCCAGGCCCAGATGGTTTTCCTAATGAATTTTTTCAAATCTTTCAAGAGGAGCTACTACCAATCCTAGCCAGACTCTTCCATGAAATTGAAAAAAAGGGAACTCTCCCAAACAGCTTTTATGAAGCCAACATTACCTTGATACCAAAACCAGACAGAGACGCTGCCAAAAAAGAAAATTACAGACCAATATCCCTGATGAATGCTGATGCAAAGATCTTCAACAAAATCCTGGCAAATAGGATCCAATGCATCATCAAGAAGATCATACACTACGACCAAGTAGGCTTCATCCCAGGAATGCAAGGATGGTTTAACATCCGTAAATCTATTAACATCATACACAACATCAACAACAAGAAAAATAAAAATCACATGATCATATCAATAGATGCAGAGAAAGCATTTGATAAGGTCCAACACCCATTCTTGATCAAAACTCTCAGCAAGATGGGAATGGAAGGAACCTTTATCAATCTAGTTGAAGCCATCTACCACAAGCCAATGGCATATATTATCCTCAATGGAGAAAAACTAAAAGCCTTTCCTCTAAATTCGGGTACAAGACAAGGCTGTCCGATCTCACCACTCCTCTTCAACATAGTACTGGAAGTTCTTGCTATAGCGATCAGGCAAGAAAAAGATATCAAGGGAATTCAGATAGAAAAGGAAGAAGTCAAGCTCTCATTGTTTGCAGATGACATGATACTCTACTTAGAAAACCCTAAAGACTCTACCAAAAAGCTTCTAGAAACAATAGATTCATATAGCAAGGTGGCAGGCTACAAAATCAACCTACAGAAATCAATGGCCTTTTTATACACCAATAATAATAGGGAAGAGATGGAAGTCAGGAAAGCAATCCCATTCACAATAGTGCCACACAAACTCAAATATCTTGGAGTCAACTTGACCAAAGACGTGAAGGACCTATACAAAGAAAACTATAAAGCTCTGCTCCAAGAAATAAGAGAGGACACACGGAAATGGAAACACTTACCCTGCTCATGGCTTGGCAGGATTAACATCATTAAAATGGCAATACTCCCCAAAGCATTATACAGATTTAATGCGATCCCCTTAAAAATACCCATGACATTCTTCAAAGAAGTGGATCAAACACTTATGAAGTTCATCTGGAACAATAAACATCCTCGAATAGCTAAAGCACTCCTAGGGAAAAGAAAAATGGGAGGCATTACTTTCCCCAACTTTAAACTGTACTACAAAGCAATAGTTATTAAAACAGCATGGTATTGGAATAAAGACAGACCCTCAGATCAGTGGAATAAGCTTGAGTTCTCAGAGAACATTCCCCAGGCATACAATTACCTAATTTTGACAAAGGAGCAAGAAATCCTAAGTGGAGCAGAGAAAATCTCTTCAACAAGTGGTGCTGGCAGAACTGGTTAGTGACTTGCAACAAAGCGAACATAGACCCCCAGTTAACATCATGTACGAAGGTAAAATCCAAATGGATTAAAGACCTTGATATCAGACCAGATACCATAAGGTATATAGAACAACACGTCGGTAAAACACTCCATAACATTGAGACTAAAGGTATCTTCAAGGAGGAAACTGCACTTTCCAAACAAGTGGAAGCAGAGATTAACAGATGGGAATACATTAAATTGAGAAGCTTCTGCACCTCAAAAGAAATAGTGCCCAGGATACAAGAGTCACCCACTGAGTGGGAGAAACTATTCACTTAACATCCTTCAGATAAAGGGCTAATATCCAAAATATACAGGGCACTGACAGAACTTTACAAAAAAAAAACAAAACATCTAATCCCATCAAAAAATGGGGAGAAGAAATGAACAGACACTTTGATAAAAAAGAAATACAAATGGCCAAAAGACACATGAAAAAATGCTCCTCGTCACTAATCATCAGAGAGATGCAATCAAAACAACGATGAGATACCACCTCACACCACAGAGATTGGCGCACATCACAAAGAATGAGAACAATCAGTGCTGGCGGGGATGTGGAGAGAAGGAACTCTTATCCACTGCTGGTGGAATGCCGTCTAGTACAGCCTCTATGGAAAGCGATATGGAGGTTTCTTCAAAAACTGGAAATTGAGCTCCCATTCGACCCAGCTATTCCACTCCTAGGGATATACCCTAGGAGCACAAGAATACAATACAAAAACCCCCTTCCTCACACCTATATTTATTGCAGCACTATTCACAATAGCCAGGCTCTGGAAACAACCAAGATGCCCTTCAACAGACGAATGGCTAAAGAAACTGTGGTACATATACACAATGGAATATTATGCAGCCGTCAGGAGAGATGAAGTCATGAAATTTTCCTATACATGAATGTACATGGAATCTATCATGCTGAGTGAAATAAGTCAGAGGGAGAGAGAGAGACGCAGAATAGTCTCACTCATCTATGGGTTTAAGAAAATAAAAGTCATTTTTGTAACAATCCTCAGAGACAATTAGAGGAGAGCTGGAACACCAGCTCACTCCATGAAGCTCACCACAAGAGTGGTGAGCACAGTTATAGAAATAACTACACTGAGAACTACCATAATCAAGTGAATGAATGAGGGAACTGGAAAGCCTGTCTGGAGTACAGGTGGGGGTGGGGTGGGATGGAGGGAGATTTGGGACTTTGGTGGTGGGAATGTTGCACTGGTGAAGAGGGGTGATCTTTATATGACTAAAACCTTATCACAATCATTTATGTAATCAAGATATCCTAATAAAGAGAAAAAAAAAGAAAAAAAAGACTTTTTGGTCATATTAATACTTACTTGTTTGGCAGCAACTTTTATGTACATAGAATACTTTAGGAATTTGTGCATATTTACCACAGAAATTCTAGGGCCTAAATATGTAGGGTTACAGTTTTTAAAATTCCATACATGGCTCTTATTTTTCCTTTAATAATGTATTTTTAGATCTCTCTAGCTTTGAAGATAGTTTAGTTTTATTTCATCTGGCTTACAATTGACAATGATCATTATCTTTTCTTTCTGCCTCATTCCACGATCTCAAAATATGAACTGATTTGTCAATAGCTCCAGAACTCTCACATCATTAGTACCCAACTATCATATTTATTTGAGACACCTCTTCTAAAGACAACTGTTTTAAAACTTCTAATAATGCAAGCCATATAGAATTTCATCTAAGTCAATCACAAAATTTTTTACTACCCACCTTCCTTCAACCCAGGTGTCAAATTCTAAATGGCTCATCTTTCTTGTTTTGGGAGATTTTAACTTTCTGGCTTAAGAGGGAAAGTAAAGCAAACCACAAAATACTAATTATTAACTTCTGTCAGGAATAAATGTTTAATCTAGGGTGGAGTAATAGTACAGCTGGTAGCATACTTGCCTTATGTGCAGCTGACTCAGTTTTGATCTTTAGCATTCCATATAGTTCTATGAGCTTTGCCAGAAGTAATCCCTGGGCATAGAGCCAGAGTAAGTCCTGAGAAATACTAGATGTTCCAAACCAAAATAAAAATAAATAAAATAAAATAAAAATGATGTCCAATCTTCTCTGATACACCCACACTTTCCAATCTTTAGGAAGTGACTATATAAACTTTTAGCTGTCTCCCAGATTTGGAAACTCTATACCTATAAAGACAACTTTGACCAAACTAGTTTAATTTATTTCTGGCTTATAATGCTAAGATAATTAAATAAGTATTTAAGTCACGATAGTAAACATGACTTAGAGGCCAAATCTTGGTGGTAAAATATAAAGAATTATTAATCTTTGGAACATACCTGAGGCAATGGAGATTTTTTTGTCAGAAATACTGTGCTCTGAGCATTATTTCCAAATTTTAGTCATAAAGAAAAACCATTACCAAAGTTGCAAAAATGAAGCCTTGAACTTAAATTCCTTGGTGGTATCTCTAAAAGGCTTGTGCCCAGTTGTGTGTGTGTGTGTGTGTGTGTGTGTGTGTGTGTGTGTGTGTGTGCGCGCGCGCATACTGAAGGCTGAAGATAGAATTCTATATCTCTATAACACATTGGCTTTAAAAAGAGGAGGTTTGGGGCCAGAGAGATAGCATGAAGGTAAGGCATTTCTCTTTCATGCAGAAGGTCATTGGTTTGAATCCCGGCATCCCATATGGTCCCCTGAGCCCGCCAGGAGCAATTTCTGAGCTTGGAGCCAGGAGTAACCCCTGAGCACTGCCGGGTGTGACCCCAAAACCAAATATATATAAGAAGAGGAGGTTAGGACCAGAAGGAAGTAACTTTACCTGATAAGAAGAGACCATGCTTGATTTGATTTCAGAACCGAGACTGTTGTGTGGTGCTTGTCTTTATTGCTGTAGTGTTCACTGGATATTTAATTTGATATTTCTTTCTGTATTGTTGTGGTGTTTCAATTGCCTTTTTCACATCCTCTCTCAAACTGAGGTTGAAAGCCTCTAGAAGGACTCCGCCCATTTTCAGCATATTGACTTCTTTTTTCTTTTTTCTTATTTTGTACCCCAATCTATTGCTTTTCTTTCCTTCAAACAAAACCACATAACTTGATTTATCTAGCTCCGCCTTTTAAATAGAGGGGGAAACAAGGGAGGGTACCAGGACCAAACAGATATATGGTCACTAATAGTAAGCTAGACAAAGACTAGACAAAGGTGCTAAACACCTACTCTAGCAGCCCCCCCCGGGGGGGGGCGATGGTGGGGTACATGGGTTGCAGAAAGGGAACTGGGATGGGGGGAGGACAAATTTGGTGATGAATATTCTCCTGATTCAATGTTAATATGTACCTAAAATACTACTGTGAAAGATATGTAAACCATTATGATCAAAATAAAAATTAAAAAAAAAAAAGAAATCACTCCTGGCTTGGGGTACCATATGGGATGCTGAGAATAGAATCCAGGTCTGTCCTGAGTCAGCCACATGCAAGGCAAATGCCCTACTGCTGCGCTCTCTGGCCACAAAGTTAAATAATTTTTATTGTAATAATGTTTTAACACAAAATGTGCTTTCCTTGATTTTTATCAACTAATGCACAAAATGCAAACAGAAATATGTAAAAAATTATCAATGAAATGTTTCATCTTATAAAAGAACTTTTGCAAAGAAATTTTTATTATTAATTTTAATTATTTTCCTTTATTTATTTTTGGGCCACATCCAGTGACGCTAAGGGGTTACTCCTGGCTATGCACTCAGAAATTGCTCCTGGCTTGGGGGACCATATGGGACTCCTGGGGATTAAACTATGATTCATCCTGGGTCAGCCTCATGCAAGACAAATGCCCTACTGCTGCACCATCACTCGGCCCCTATTTTCAATTTTTTCAAAGAATTTTTTGTTATAAAAATATAATTACCATTTGGAAGTCTGTGTGTACTTTAAATATCACATTTACTAATACAAATTAGAAATATCTACTATAGGACATCAAGTAAAGCATTTGTCTTGCAAGTGGCTAACCCAGATTCAATCCCCAAGATTCAATATGATCTCTCTGCATCATCTCCCACTATTTAATCAGAATCTTGTCAGTAGTCCCACGGAGAAGTCTTCACTCAGTGTGGATGGCAGACCAAGATTTTTGATAGTGAAAAGTGTTATATGAATCTACCACTATTTAATTGAAATCTCCTCAGTAGGCCCACTGAAAAATCTTCCCTCAGTGTGGATGGTTGACCAAGTTTTCTGTTAGTAAAAGTTATGATATTCCTCATGCTTAGTAATAAACATTCATTTGGCCTAAAAAAAAAAAGAGACCATGCTTAATGAGTAGACTGCTAAAATTGTGTTTATACTGGTAAGTTTGGAAAGCTATAGTCAATATTGGCCTCTGTGCTATAAATTGCTGATTCCTTACTAAATTAATCACCTTCCACGCTTCCATCATTTTTACAAAAAATAAAAGTCCACTTTATTTAAGGAAATTCAATACCTAGCTAAGAACAATCTCATGACTATGATCTAGCTAAGGGCCAAGAAGATGCGAGAATATGTCTTCTGAGAATTGAGTGAAAATATTATGATTCCCCTTATGGGTTGTACTTCCATTACCTCCTTCCAGGTATAGCATCTCTAATGAGAAATACAATACAAAAAAAATTGAGGATTCCCCTCTGGGTAAGAGAATCCACTAAAAAACTTTATTTTTGTATCTGAAAGTCTTCTCTCTGAAAGATAAAACCATATGTGACTATGAAGGCATTTTTTTTGTTTGTTTTTGGGTCACATCTGGCAGTGCTCAGGGCTTACTGCTGGTCTAAGCTCAGAAATCACTCCTGGCAGGCTCGAGGAACCATATGAGATGCTGGGATTCAAACCACAGTCCTCCTGCATGCAAGGCAAATGCCCTATCTCCATTCTATCTCTCCAGCCCCTAAAGGTATTTTTTAAGTTTTTCTGTACTCTTCAGTCCAATATCAACTATTATACATAGAATTTAGATTATATAGTGTGACTATTTTATGTTTTTACTAACTTAGAATCTCAAATTGCAAAAAGGCTTGGGTGACCTCAGAGACATTTGGAAATTGCAAAAGTAAACAAATAACTGTTTAATCTACAACCCCCATGGGTTTGGGAATCCATCAATTGGGTAAGGGAAAAATGTTGTAAATTGGCTTACAGAGCCTCCCCCCACCTTGAAGAATGAATATGGCAGAAAAGATTGACAGGAAACACGTGTCCTATGCTTCTCTGTGTCCATGTGATCTCCCCTCTCTGCACAAATACCTAAACTCTTGAATTTAGCAAATATGTGTGTGCCATATGAAAATTGAAACCTTAAAACTAATGAAAATTGAGACCTTGAGTGATGCTGCATCTCTTGATGAGATAAAAATTCCATATCTACAGTACTCTCAGTTCTGAATCCTTACATAAATTATAGAAAAGCCTCTTGATATGTTTTTTTTGAATTCAGATTCATAACCACTGGTATGCCAGACCAAAAAAATTTAAAACTTTTTAGTATTATTTTATCTCCTAATCTAAAATTATTTTGTTAATGTTTTATATAGTTGTTTGTGTTGCTTCAATAATTATCTTTGGACAGAGTTTGGGGTGAAAATCATCTGACTAAATCTATCCACAGTGAATGTAAGATTTTATATATTGGGACTGGAGCAATAACACAGTGGTAAGGCGTTTGCCTTGTGTGCGACCAACACAGGACTGACAGTGGTTTGAATCTCGGCATCCCATATGGTCCCCCGTGCCTGCCAGGAGCGAATTTCTGAGTGCAGAGCCAAGAGTAACTACTGAGAGCCACTGGGTGTGACCCAAAAATAACAAACAAACAAAAAAAGATTTTATGTATTTGTTGGTCCCACTTGTATTAGTGACAAGCTGGGGGTCTAAGATAGTGTGCTTGACATATAGTATTGAAACCCATGATTGGTGCTGTTTTGACTCTTGTTTTTAAGGACAACAAGTTTTAGATGAAATAGATTATTGAGATTACTATAACTTTAAAACTCTCCCTAAGAGTAGAAAAGAGGCTCATGAATCATATGACAGGATGCTAGCAGATATGAGACCTGCTTCTTCATCTGATCTACAGCATCCACAGTACTCTGGGGAGATTCCTTTATGTAACTTATCTTTCCCTTTGTAACTTATCACATTAACGTCTGTGTATTTTGTTGATGCTGTTTAAATTTCTCTTACTATTTAATACCAAGAACATCTAAAAAAGAACATTCTGAAGGACTTGAAAAATCCAATTGGTTTCTTGGTAATTTGATTTGTAGGAAATAGGAGAAGATAGTATTCTGAGTAGAGTGCTTTTAAATGAATCATCATTATTTTCTTGCACTGGCAATAAATGGGTTCTTATAGGGAGCCTACTAAAGTCTCATTAGTTGGGAAATGTGGTCTGTGTTGGTTAGAAAAGGATTAGTTACATGTAAGATAAAATACAATATAATAATGCTTTAAACAAAATGAGGGCTACTTTCTTAAGAAAATTATATAAGAAGATCGTACATGTAGAATAGTTGGTTTCATGGGATCCACTTCTTATTCCTTTTCTGCCATCATTAGATTATGGTTCTTCCTGCATACCAAAAAGTGACCATGAATATTCTATATTATAGATATAGATATGAGGAAAGAAACATAAAGGAATTCCTGATAAGAAATTTTCAGGAGTCACACTTTATTGTTCAGTACTTAGTCACAAGTCTACCTAGAATATAAAGTACACTTATGTGTTTGTTCAGGTTGCTGGAACTAAATATCATGCATGAGTGTTTTATGAACAGAATTACTAAGATCAAGATATTTTTGAGGCTGGGTGTCTTTTTGTGTTGTCAACTCATTGTTGTGTCCTTATGTGGTGGAGAGCAGAGAAGGGAATTCTCTCCCAGTACTCACAGATGTCATGATTTCCTTCATGAGCGCTTCACATCTCAGTGTGGTGTTAATATGTTAGCAATGCAAGCATATTACAACATTGCCTGCTATATATATAATATGCTTCAGAAGTTAAATCTAGTATTAACATTATTATCTACATTAGGTTGTTATTCCTCAGCTTTTGCTTACATCTGCCTAAATCCCCTGGAACTGCTTCAGAAGCTAGTTACAAGCACAAATGTTTATGGACAAAACAAAACCTCTTCCTGGGAGATTGATCATTCAGTAAAAATCTGCCTAATCATTGAAGACAGAACTACTTCCATACTTGACAATGTCCATTTGCAAGAATCCCCCAAATTTACTCTTTCAGAAGTTGCACTGTGTAATTTCAGTATATTTTTAAAGTTAGTGCTCTCTGATCTTTCCTCATTTCTAGAATCATTTCAGATAAACTTTTTCTCTGAGCTCATTGTCTGCAAAGTGTATCTGAAGAGAAAGGATCACCAATCAAATTTTGTAATTTAGTTAATCCCAGTTCCAAAGGTACGAGCAAAGGATTCTGGACCTTTCCTTATTTTTTAATAGTAAGTTGCATAATTTTGAAAAAAAAAAGCCACAAGTTTTCTCTGGACTTCAGTGTTCTAATCTAAAAATTGAAGGAAAGGAGAAATGACTGCTAAAATTTTTTCTATATATATTCAGATACTGAATGTCAACTAGCTTATGTGTTCTTTGTACCATATGTACATATGTTACTACTTCCGGTCCAGTGATTGGGGTGGCTGTAAAATGAGAGGAAACTCTAAGTCCCATCAGTTTTAAGTTGCTGAGCTATCCTGAATTCACAGGCCTGTCAAAGGGGAGGCTGTTTGTGTTCAGAGCAAGAAATTCTCAGATTTTTCTCTACTCCTCTCCATGTTATAATTGCCAATACATTTAATAACGTTGGGGAAGAGATTCTTCAATAATTTGGAAGGTACTTTGCCATTACCTTGGAACACTGGGCAAACTTCCACCTCTCAGAAAGCAATACTAAATTTTAATGCAAGATTACATGACTGGAATTATAAATAGCCATGTGCTGGATAGTAATTAACTAGAGGATCTAGAAATAAAAATATTAGATTCTTATTGTTCCTTTCATTGCCTTTCCCTGTGTTCCCAACTGTCCCTTATTCTTCCTTTCTAAAATCACCCTTTTCTGAATCCTGTTTCATTCCTACTTGCTTTCTAAATTCTAAGAAAGTTACAGCCTTGTAGTCGCTGAACCTGCCTTTACCTTAGTAGTCAGAATTTTCACTGTGACAGGCATCTTGCTTAGACTTCTTTTTCAAGTGATCTAAAAGTAAAAAGAGGTCCCATGAAGCCCGAGTAGCTGCCTTTTTATCATTGGCTGTCATGACATGGGCTGACATGGGAGCAGCCCTAAAACGGACCAATAACTTGATCAATTTCTTTCAATTCACTTCTGTGAAAAGGCACTTTTCAGGAATGTGAGAGTGATGATGGGGCAAGAAATGTGGCATACCACTTGAGCCACTGCCATAGTCAGCCCTGCCAAATTCACTGCCAACTTGGATCAGCATAGTCAGCAAACTTGATTTATATGATCTGGAGAACTTTCCTGTACATCCTGTGACCCAGGCACCCAATAGATTCTTTGCTGGCCTTGAGAATGTGGTGGTAACAATAAAATAAGTGTTAGATAGATCCAGAAAGGGAATTCCAATGAATATTTCCAGATTCATGACTATTTCTCATGTGAGTCATTAGGAAAAATAAAGTGGGTATCAGTCTGTTTATTAATGGGAGGGAGAGCTTAGATTCCACTTCTCTCTGCCAAAGCTGTAATTGTTGGAGAACTCACTGAGGATATTAGTGCTTCCTCTTCCACCAAATGAATATTTGCATCCACATATTTATTTTGTGTTAGAAATCTTATAGAGGCAGATGTATAGAAAATGTATTATTCTTTGACTATCTAATATTAGAATATCATTGAATATCTTGATCTCCTACTGAGACAATTTACTGTTGTGAGTCATATGGTGTGAAGAAATGCTTGTTACAGTCATTACCTTTTGTCAGTTACCATAAAAAATCAACAGGGTTTTTTCCCTTCTGCCTAAAGAGTTTTTGACTAAAGCCTTTAGTATTCTATGCACAGTATTTGTTACTTACAAGAGAAGTAAGTGATAAATGAAATCAGTGTACTGATAGTAATGCTATGAGTGGCTCTACCTCCCCTAACAAAGAGACTATCTAAAATCACAGACTTGGCTATTGCTGATCCTTTGTTCCCTGGGGACAGTCAGGCCTGTATCTGGACAGGAGCAGGGAGGATCCCTTCCTATTCCCCTCCACCAAGCATGAATGGCGCCTCCTTTCCAGCCTCCCCTCAGCCTCCTTTTGGGTTCCAGTGCCATTA
The DNA here is from genome assembly GCF_024139225.1 of Suncus etruscus. Classification (NCBI taxonomy): domain Eukaryota; kingdom Metazoa; phylum Chordata; class Mammalia; order Eulipotyphla; family Soricidae; genus Suncus; species Suncus etruscus. The sequence continues at coordinate 68,505,726 of NC_064850.1, forward strand.
CTGAAACCCCCTTTATTCCCATCAGTCCTCTTTTATCCCAAACCACACAGATGCTTGTGTGTCAATTTATTTATAAACTTCAATTTTTATCATAGACTTCCTAACAGATTGGATCTAGCACTTCTTTGTCTTAGAAAATATACAGCACAGCTGGTGGGAATGCCGTCTAGTTTAACCTTTATGGAAAGTGAGATGGAGATTCCTCCAAAAACTGGAAATTGAGCTCCCATTCAACCCAGCTATTCCTCTCCTAGGGATATACCCTAGAAACACAAAAATACAATACAAATTTCTTTTCTCACACCTATTTTATTGTAGCGCTATCTACAATAGCCAGACTCTGGTGACAACCAAGATGCCCTTCAACAGATGAATGGGTAAAGAAACTGTGGTACATATACACAATGGAATATTATGCATCAGTCAGGAGAGATGGTCATAAAATTTTCCTATACATGGATGTACATGGAATCTATTATGCTGAGTGAAATAAATCAGAGGGAGAGAGATAGATACAGAATAGTCTCACTCATCTATGGATTTTAAGAAAACTAAAAGGCATTTTTGCAATAATTCTCAGAGACAAACAGAGGAGGACTGGAAGGTCCAGCTCATGATATGAAGCTCACCACAGAGAATGGTGAGTGCTGTTAGAGAAATAACTACATTGAGAACTATCATAACAATGTGAACATGTGAGGGAAGTAGAAAGTGGGGGTGGGGTGGGGAGGAGGGAGATTTGGGATATTAGTGATGAGAATGTTGCACTGGTGAAGGGGGGTGTTCTTTACATGACTGAAACCCAACTATAATTATATTTGTAATCAAGGTGTTTAAATAAAGATATTAATAGAAAAAGAAAAGAAAAAAATACAACTCAAAGATCAGATGAAGAAATCAAAACACTAGTATGCAATATACATGTATATATAGTATGCAATTATATATATTTGGTTTTTGGGTCACACCTGGTGACGCTCAAGGGTTACTCCTGTATATGAGCTCAGAAATTGCTCCTGGCTCTGGGGACCCTGTGGGATGCTGAGTATTAAACCTAGGTCCATCCTGGGCATCCACGTGCAAGACATAAGCCCTACTGCTGTGCTATTGCTCCCACCCCTAGTATGACAACCTTGCTAGTTTAGAAATATAACCTCTAAGAAGTTGTACATTGAGCCATATTTCATAAAAACAATTTAATAGATCACTTTCTTAAACACCCTGATACTCCAGCACTCCAAACCACTAAATGCAAAGATCAATTGGAAAGTTAAAGAAGACATCTACTGTGGGGAATACGGAGTGAAATCCTGGCAAATCTTTAAGTCCATCCAAACTCCTGAACTGCATAGATGAGGACCTAAAATGGAAATCGAGGAGTCACTACCCTGTGAAATTAAGAAATCTATAGATGAATAATTCAACCAACTCAAAGAAGAACTCTTTCAGAAGATGAAAGAATCCATACAAATGAAACTGAAGGAACTAAAAAACATGTTAACAAGCCATAATAGTAGAATCACACAGGTGGAGAATCACATAGACGAACTGGAAGACAAATTACAAGCCAGCAGTGAGAAAGAAGTCAAAAGAGAAAGGAGATACAAAACCCTGGAAGAAAATGTAAGGTACTTAATGAGCAAAGACAAGAGAAATAATCTCTAAATTATAGGAATTCTAGAAGGGGAAGGAAACAGGAAAGGGAAGAACAAGTAGTGAGGGAGATAATAGCAGAGAACTTCTCCACCCTTGGAAAGAGTTTTCTCTACAAGTTTAAGAGGTAAAAAGTGCCAAACAAAAGACCATAGCTGAACAACACCAAGACATTTAGTAACCCAAGTGGCATAAAACAAAGAAAGAGATTGGCTCTATAAAGAAATAAGGGAGGAAAAAAAAGTATAAAGGAAAAAAAAAGTAAGTCAAACCAGATCTTACATTTGAAACAATTTAGGTAAGAAAAGAGTGAAATGACAGATTCAAACTACTGAATGAAAAAAATATTCAATTTAGAGTCCACTATCCAGGGAAACTCTCATTTACATGGAAAGGAGGATTAAAAGCATTCTCAGACAAAAAAGAACTCACAGTATTTGTGCTAACGAAACCGACCCTAAATGAACTACTCAAAGAGCAATTATACAAACTTAATCTCCAACTGTAACAACAACCCTACACAATATAATTGTACAACAGCCCTTTCTGTCAATAGTTTGCTTAAATGTCAATGAAAAAAACTCTGCCATCAGGAGAGATAAAGTCATGAAATTTTCCCATACATGGTTGATACATGGAATCTATTATGCTGAGTGAAATAAGTCAGAGGGAGAGAGATAGATGCAGAATAGTCTCACTCATCTATGGGTTTTAAGAAAAACAAAAGACGTTTTTGCAATAATTCTCAGAGACAAATAGAGGAGGGCTGGAAGGTCCAGCTCACGATGTGAAGCTTACCACAGAGTGGTGAGTGCAGTTAGAGAAATACATTGAGAATTATCCTAACAATGTGAATGAATGAGGGAAGTAGAAAGCCTGTCTAGAGTACAGGCAGGGTGGGGTGGGGAGGAGGGACATTTGGGACATTGATGATGGGAATGTTGCACTGGTGAAGGGGGGTGTTCTTTACATGACTGAAATCCAGCTACAACCATATTTATAACTAAGGTGTTTAAATATATTAATAAAAACCAATAAAACAAAAAAACCAGATACAGCTGTTTAGATTGAGCAGGTGTCCAATCAACTGCTCTTTATAGATGTCTATAATAATGTTCCTTTTTCATGTTTATATATATAAATATATGCAGGATACAGAGTATATTAATATGGTTATCCATAATTACACACAGTAATATATATTAGAGTCTATATGCTAACATATGATATGTAGTTACATGTTCTATATACATAGCATCCTACACAGCATTTAGTATTGTATATATGTATCTTAAATTTTTTAATATAAAATGTTTATTTAAGCACTATGATTACAAGCATGATTGTAGTTGCGTTTCAGTCATAAACAGAATTCACCAGTGCAAAATTCCCACCACCAATGCTCCCCTCCCTCCTTTCCCACTCGTGCCTATATTTGAGACAGGTATTCTACTTCTCTCACTCATTAAGATTGTCATAATAGTTGTTAGTGTAGTTATTTTCATAGCTTCACTCACCACTGTTTTTTTTGAGAAATCTCCATATTATTTTCCATAAAGACCACACACCGGTCTGTACTCTAGACAGGCTTTCTATTTTTGAGAAAAATGAAAAACATTTGTGTAATGATTCTCAGAGACAAAATAGAAGAGGACTGGAGGGTTCAGCTCCCAACATGAAGCTCACCACAGGGATAGTTTAGTGCAGTCACAGAAATAATTAAACTGAGAACTATCATAACAAAATGTGACTGAATGAGGGAAGGAGATTGCCTCTTTCTTTCATAGAAACTTGGAAGGTGAATTACTATATTTTACTACATATTCCCTCATTTTTATATAAGAGGAGAGGAATAAAGAAAGGATGGTGGGCCAGAGAGATAGCATGGAGGTAGGGAGTTTTCCTTGCATGCAGAAGGATGGTGGTTCAAATCCTGTCATCCCATATGGTCCCCCGAGCCTGCCAGGAGCGATATCTGAATGTAGAGCCAGGAGTAACCCCTGAGCACTGTGGAGTGTGACTCACAAAGAAAAAAAAAAAAAAGAAAAAAGAAAAAAGGCTGGGGTTCCGAGGGTAGTGGGATAGAAAGCACATTGTGTTCAGTGATGGAGAGAGGCTAACCCTGGTGGTGGGAAGGACCCTGACTCATTGTATATCTGAAATTCAACTATAAAAGACTTTGTAGAACAATTGTTTCAATTAAAAAAACAACCTGTCATTCCAGGGATCCCTCCCCTAAATATGGCTGTTCTGCCTGATTTTATCACCACAACTGAGCAGAAAGTTTCCAGAGATCACAAAAGGATCTAGGTAAGAGTAAAAGAGCATAAATGGAGCCTGTGGTTATTCCCATGACAGTATACTTCAAGGGCGGAGGAAACCCTGTATGTCTTAGGCCAAGAAAATTCCCTTTCTAATTTCCCCAATATTTACTGCGCCTATGCAAAAAAGAAAGAAAAAGCACAAATAACTTTTGTTGTTGCTGTTGCTTGTTTTGTGTGTGTGTGTGTGTGTGTGTGTGTGTGTGTGTGTGTGTGTGTGTGTGTGCTTTTTTTTTTATTTCAGGACCGTGGTTATTGTTTGGTGGTTGTCTTTATTGCTATAGTGTTTATTGCTGTGGTGCTTTTCAGGTTTTTTTTGTTTGAAAAAATTTTTTTTTGCATTGCTGTTATGTTTTTGTTCCTTTTCCCCTTTCTTCTCTAGAAAGACTCCTTCCGTTTTTTGCTTGTTTGGTTTTTGCCTCCCCCTTTTTTCTCTCCTTCTAACAGAACCACATAACTTTTGAACCATCTTGTTCTGCCTTACAAATTGAGGGGGAAATAATTGAGGGTACCAAGACCAAACAGTTGTATGAACATTGAGTAGAAATAAAAAATGATCAGACTTAGACACCAAATCCAAAGTCAATGACAACAGAATCGATACCCAATCTATAACAAGCTAGACATAGAGGGGACCACTTATACTAGCAGCCGGGGGGCCAAAGGAGGGGGATATGGGATGCATGCTGGGAATAGGGATGGAGGGAGGACAATATTGGTGGTGGGAATGCCCCTGATTCAATGTTACCATGTACCTAAAATATTATTGTGAAGATTTGTAATCCACTGTGGTCGAAATAAAAATTAACAAAAAAAATGGCTGTTCTCAGGGCTTCAAGCAATAAAACCAACCTTGTAAATGTGAATCAAAAAATTATCATAGTTTCTCCTTCCCCAAAATAAAATAAGATAAAATAAAGTAACATAAAATAAAATAACAGGTTTTACAAACTGACACAAAGCTTTTCTCTTTTGAATTTTTATCTAACCTTGAACCTTCATTTTTATGTTAAATAAACAGAGAGCCCAAAATCCAAAGAAAGCTTCCAACCTCCCTTCTCCCCTATGAATAGGCAGATATTGGTTCTAAGTATTTATAGAGTTCCAGTCCATTTTTAATTTAGCAAATCTTTATTCTAATTTTATAAAAACAAATACAGGCATAAACATATTTATACCACAACCATCATGAATAATGTCAGTGAAGTCAAGATTCAGAGAAGACTGTTTCAAATAATAATTAAAAAAATGATGGCTGGCAAATAGTCCATCTGGGTTATATATAGCCTGGTTCTCAGAATCCCAGCATATCTTTTTAATGTTTTTATTTTCATGCCAGAAAATGGTCTAACGCATAGGTTACCTCTCTGAAATTGATCTATTATTTTTATTAGAATGCTGGATTTGTGGATCACTACTGTCTTCTATCATCTAAAACATAAGCATGTCTGCTTAGTTTGTTTCTTAAAGATTGTGTACTGAATGCAGATTTGATTCAGTTGAATCTGTTTGAAAAGGCTTTACATTTGGTTCTTAAACAAATAGCATAATTATCAGTATTCATATTTAATCTACAGAAAGCAGGAGAGCTTCATAAGTAAATTCATTATGCCTTAATGGTAACATTGCTTTCAGTCTTAAGTAAACAAATTTTAATTTTATGATTTCCTATTTTAGAGACCATGTACTGCAAAATGCAGTAGGTATTTTCAGAGAGAGAGAGAGAGAGTAGTTAAACCATATTTTAAAATTCAGTCACTGTGAGATTAAGAAACAGATCTATGATTGGGTTTCAGTCATACAATATTTCAATGCTGATCCTTTCACCAGTGTCCACTTCTCTTCATCAATGATCCCACCCCAACCCATTTTACTTCCACTTAGAGGTCCACTTCTATAAAGGCATATATATATAACATATATGTAATGTTTACACTGTGGTTTACAATATTGTTGCTTATAGGGTTTTATATATAACACCTTAACACCTTTCAGCACTACCTACCTTATCTTCCAAGTTGAACACTTTCCTCTACCATAAATATTGTCACCCTTCTGTCATATCCCACAATTTCTTCAAGTGGCAAGTTTCCTACTGAATACTAGTTCTCATGTTTTTTTATATTGCCTTTAGATATTCATTATTCCATTATTCTGTTTCTTTATATCCTGCATATGAGAAAGATCATTCTGTGTTGGTATCTCTCCTTCTGAAAGATTTTGCTCAGCAGGATGCTCTGCAAATTCCTTCACATAGCAGCAAATTTTATTACTTTATCTTTTCTTATAACAGAGAAATATTTCATTATGTACCACAGTTTCTTTTCCCACTCACCTATTTTTGGACATTTGGGTTGTTTCCAGATTCCGGTTATTGAGAGTAGAGCAGCAAGAAATATAAGAGTGAAAAGGTCTTTTCCCCATTTGTTTGGGAGCCTTTGGGGGTATATTTCAAGTGGAGCTGCTGGGTCAACCAGCACTGGTTGTCCTTATTCTTTTGGATGTGTTATTGTTTCTATAATATGACATGACATCTACTTGTCACTTTATTTTGTAGCTCCCTGATGATTAGTGATTAGGCATTTTTTATGTGCCTTTATGTTTCTTCTTTGAGGGTGATTCTGTTCATCTCTTCTCCCCATTTTTATGGAGTTAGATGATTTTCCTTGTAAATTTCTACCACTGCTTTGCATATTTTTGACAATATACTGAATCAAATGATTGGCTGGTAAACAATTTATCCCAGTTTGTAGTATGTCTTTGTATCCTGGTCACTGTTTAATTGAGGTGCGGAAGCTTCTAACTCAATGTAACCCCATTTGTTTATCTTTGCTTCTACTTATTTGGCCAGCATGCTTCAAACTTGAAGATGCCTTTAGCTTCAATGTGGTAAGTTCTGCCTTTGTTTCCCTTTGTGTAGCTTATCAAATAAAATCTAAATCAGAGTCAATTTCTTTTTAAAGACTTCAATGATTTTTAACTTTTCTGATTTGACTTAGAAATAAGTCTGAGTTTCTTTTTCTTTCTTTCTTTCTTTCTTTCTTTCTTTCTTTCTTTCTTTCTTTCTTTCTTTCTTTCTTTCTTTCTTTCTTTCTTTCTTTCTTTCTTTCTTTCTTTCTTTCTTTCTTTCTTTCTTTCTTTCTTTCTTTCTTTCTTTCTTTCTTTCTTTCTTTCTTTCTTTCTTTCTTTCTTCTTTCTCCTTTCTTTCTTTCTTTCTTCTTCTTCTTCTTCTTCTTCTTCTTCTTCTTCTTCTTCTTCTTCTTCTTCTTCTTCTTCTTCTTCTTCTTCTTCTTCTTCTTCTTCTTCTTCTTCTTCTTCTTCCTTCCTTCCTTCCTCCTTCCTTCCTCCCTCCCTCCCTCCTTCCTCCCTCCCTCCCTCCCTCCCTCCCTCCCTCCTTCCTTCCTTCCTTCCTTCCTCCTTTCTTTCTTTCTTTCTTTCTTTCTTTCTTTCTTTCTTTCTTTCTTCTTTCTTTCTTTCTTTCTTTCTTTCTTTCTTTCTTTCTTTCTTTCTTTCTTTCTTTCTTTCTTTCTTTCTTTCTTTCTTTCTTTCTTTCTTTCTTTCTTTCTTTCTTTCTTTCTTTCTTTCTTTCTTTCTTTCTTTCTTTCTTTCTTTCTTTCTTTCTTCTCTCTCTCTTTCTTTTCTTTCTTTTTTTCTTTATTTCTTCTGTCTTTCTTTTTTTCTTCTTCCTCAGGTTTTATTTGAAGTTCTGAGGAAAGGGAGAGAGAACTAGAGAGAAACATTCTAAAGAGAAAATAAGGGATCCTTATTTGGTGGAGAGTACACATTTCCAGCATGGTGGAGAGTACACAATGGTGTACACATTGGTGGAGAGTACGCAATGGTGGAGAGTACACATTTCCAGCATGAAAGTAAAAAGTACACTTCAAGAGGGGAGAAGAGGCCAACTTGTACATGCAGCCACTATAGGCATTAGCAGGGAACACACACATGTGCTCATTTTATTTGTCTTGATTTTTTTTCGTTTTCATGTAGCTGACTAGTTTTACCATCAGAATTTGTTAAAGTGATCTTCCTGATTTCACTTAATAATTTTTGCTACATTATCAAATTAAAAAAATTTTTTTTGGTTTTGGGCCACACCCAGTGACGCTCAGGGGTTACTCCTGGCTATGAGCTCAGAAATTGCTCCTGGCTTGTGGGACCATATGAGAGTCTGGGGGATCGAACCACGGTCTGTACCTAGGTCAGCTGCATGCAAGTCTAATGCCCTACACCTGTACCACCACTCCAGCCCCCACATTGTCAAATATTAAAAGATCATAAACCTGAAGGTATATTTCATGATATTCCACTCTATTCCTTTGAATTGTCTTTATTGCTGCACTATGCTCTTTTATTTACTATTATCTTGTAGTATAGTTTGCTAGTGGGGAGAGTGATGCGTCCATCTCAAGGGTTACTTTGGCTTTTAGAATATTGTTCCATCTGGAAATCAAAGATGTTTGATTTATTTCTTTTAAAAAATTGTCATGTTTCATTCCTGATGGGACTTGAGGGAACTTATGAGGTATTAGAAGTATAGCTCTAATCAGACATGTGAAAGACAAGTGCCTTACCCATAGAATTACCTCTCTATCCAATTCTAGTTCTTTAGTTATATGTAATATTGGCATCTCCTACCACATGATAAACATTTTTCATAATTGTTGTAAACATTGAAATTCAAAAGTTTACTGATGATGATATTTAAAATATCCATCAGCTTTTTTAGATTTTTATAAATGTTGCATGCACTTATTTTTGAGTATTTTATGTCATTTTATCATGTCTGTAGTTTCTATGTGTGTCACCACACTGAAGAATCGAACAGCAAAGTGACTTGTTTATAAACATCCTCTTATCTTCAGATATATTCAAATCTCAAAAGTAAAAAGGACAGCTGTCTGCTTAAAAAAACAACAACAACTGATTAGCCAGATCATGTTTTAAATAGCAAGACTAAAGTGGTTCAATGTTAATTGAATATAGAATGAGGAAGAGGTAGAGAGTTAATTGAATAAGTAAGCTTGGGATTTTGGATAGTTTTTTCATGATGTGAAGGGAATTATTAGAGTTGAACAGACATTAGGAGAGAGAGAAGCAGCATGCACTTTGGAAGAAGTAAAAGAAAGACATTTAATTTGGTGGGAGAAAATAGCTTGTACTGTTGATATTTTTGAAGTTTGTGAAATTCTATTAAAATTTTGTATTTTTATAAAAAGTTAATATCTGAAGGAAAATGATAAACAATGGAAACAGAATAAGGCAAGTATTACTGTAAGCTTTTTATGCTTACAGTACCATTTTAGCTTATATACTTTACATAATTTTTAAATCAATATTTCATTTATATATTCACCTATTTATCAATAGCTTATATAGAATAGAATTATAAATTTATTAAAACATAATAACTTATTGTGGGCTTACATTTTGCATTTACCTAAGGCCCACCTACACTGGATTAGCTGGGGATTGGTACTTTGTGAGTTTTGACCCTTCCATCTGTCAGGTGAATTAAACTTGAGAATAAAGTAGAGGTGATTTGGTGGGCTCAAAACCAAGAGATTGAAAGCCCCTCAACCCCAGGTTTTTCACTCTTATACTTAGCTTGGTTTTTTTATTTGATGACCCTGCTCTAGATCATTTTCTCAGAGTTGAATTATGGTGAGTGGAGTCTTACAACTTATAAAAAATTTACCAATATAGTCTTATTTAATTATTTTAATTTAATATACTTATTTTTATTTTGAGCACTGGAGTGCCCAAATAAAGTGACAAATTTGCTTTTATGTTATTGATTTAGTTTTTTTTTTTACTGTCTAAGTTTTAGAGTCATCAGAGAAGCCTTAAGTAAAGTCATAGGCTTTGATATTCCATAGAATATTACTCTCCCACCTTGGCTCATAATACATGAGCTAATGTTAAAGTTGACAGAGACATTAAAGACAGTTATTAAGCACAATTCTATCACTAAACAGTCAAAAAGCAAAAACATCTCAATGACTATAAACATATTTAGCACTTTGTTTCCGATCTCTATTATCATTACCTACTTGTGTATGTAAACATTTTATGGGATTATTATGTTACTGATCCTACCATGATCTGTGATTGTGCCCTACCTTAGGGTATGACCTGGCATTCTGACCCCACTCTAGGGTGGTACCTGATTCTGCTTCCACCAGTGGGTGGTATCTGATCCCACCATTGGGATTCTGGGGGATAAAAACAAGGGTCTGTGGAAGGCAGGAAGATTTTTGGCTGGAATTGAGGCTGAGACTTGGGACTTCAGTCTTGTACACCGAATAAAGCTAATATTTCCACAAGCCTGACTATCTGCGAGCTGTTTACCTGCCGGTTCACCTCAAAACCGTCGGCTGGACAGGGTGGCAGACGCGTGCTCCGAGCTGGAGGGGAAAGACCTCATCCTCCATCCCTCCATCAGTCAACCTCTTCAGGGGCTGACTTGCAACACCTACTTAAATAAACCAGGGATATTTTAATCAATAAAGATTAATTGAATCAGATCAAGAGCCCCAATTCTCAGTAGGCACTGTGAATACAATGAGGAAAGAAAACTATATGTGGTCTTCATACTTCTGGAGCTCTCTTGAAATAGAAATTAAGCCTATAGCAATATGTAAACTTGTACTTGATTTGAGAGAGATGAAAAGAGATACTGTGACATAGAGGATCAAGGTATTCAGAAGTGAAAGATGTCTGAAAGTAGAGTACCTTAAAGAATGAGTGCAATGAAGTTTAGCTCTAGTCATCTAATAGAAACTAATCATAGTCCCTATTTGATCCTAAGGGATTTTAGACAAAGAATTATAAAATTTAGTTACAGATTTTGGAAGATTGTATACTAAATTAGGAATTAATGTACTTTTTAAAAAAATGCCTGACAAATAACATTTTAGAACTCTGGAGTTGTGACTTGTCATTTTCCACAATCTCTCTCTGTGTTTTACAAATTTGACTTTAGTAGGGTTTCATTTACAAATATTCTAATACCACAACCTCCATCCACTTCTGCTTCTGTCCACTATTGTCTAGTGTCTACTACTCTCTCCTTGTGATATGTTTCCTACTGAGGACAATTTCTCAATTACCAATGGGCATTTGTTATTCCCTACTGCTTCTTCATATCCTGAGAAAGACCATTCTCTGTATGCCAATACCCTTCTTACTAACTTCACTCAGCATGATAGTCTTTTTTTTTTTAATTTTTATTGTGACCAAAGTGTATTACAAATCTTTCACTGCATCATTTATGGTATATAGTGACAATCAATGAGGGGCATTCCCACCACCAGTGCTGTCCTCCCTCTGCCTCTGTTCCCAGTATGCATCCCATATCTCCCTCCTTTATCCCCCTAGTATGCTAGTGCAACTGGTCTCCACTTTACAGCTTGTTGTAGATTGAGCATCTATTCCACCATCATTGGAGATAAAAAAGGATAAGAAAAAGGGGAGAAAAAAATTTGGTGACAAATACCAAAAAAAGAAAGAAGAGAGAAAAGAAAGAAAGAAAAATGGAAGAAAAAAGAAAAAAAATGGACCTGGCAAATAAAAATAAAAATAAATCTCTAAATAATAACCACAAGCATGAAAAAGAAAGAAAAAAGTAGAAGAAAAAAGAGAAGGAAAATAAAGTAAAAAACTAACAAATCAAAACAGAACAAGAAAAAGTATGGGTGCTGGAGTGGTAGGGTTTGGCATTCCCCCACTTTTTTTTTTTTTTTTTTTTTTTGCATGGGAGCAGTAAGCATTGGGGAAGAAAGGGAACTCCTGTGGCCTAAGAGATTCAGGGTTTCTCCAATCTTGAAGCATACCATCATGGGATCAACCTCTGGCTCCATATATGCTCATTACCCTATCTCAAAGGCTTTTTTGTGATGCCAGGAAAGTTTCCTCTCAGTTGTGTGTGAGAAAATCAACACTGTAGCTAGCAATCTTGGTATTTGTGCAGGTTATAGATCAGGGTCTAGGATAGAGTCCCTAGGTTCTAGAGGTTCCTATCCATCGTTGTTGTTGTGTTCAGTCTTCTGTAACACTTGCTCCCTGTTTTTGTTCAGTCCCTAAGTCAAAGCCTAGGATATTATGGATCCAAAGGTTCTGCTCAGTCTCTGTTGTCTAAGTTGGACCTCTGCAATAAGACATCTTGTTGTTGTTATTTTTTATGTGTCCTGGGCTACAGCCTAGGGTAGGATTTTCATTATTAGTCCCAAGGTAGGCTCTGTTCAGTCACAGTTGTCAAAGTCAGTTTTCTGTTGTTGGTGCTCTTATTTTTCACAGTTCAAAGGATGATAGCTCTTCTGATTTCCATTTAGTGTTAGGTGATGTGATAGGACAGCCTGGTCTTAGGTCAAGTTTTCCTTTCCTCGTTCTCATATCAAAACTGGCACAAGTTGGTGCCAGAGTAGTGGTATAAATCTCCCAATGGAGCTTAGTTCCTGGTGGTGTTGCCCGGAGCTGTATCATTTCTACGTGGGGGATATGGGGTTTCGAATTGGACTAACACTGTCCAATCTCCTGGGGACTGGTTGTATCCACATGACACATGTTCAGGATGGGAGGTACCCTTCTGCTATAAAAAGTGAGTTCTTATCCCTAGAAGATAAGAGCTTGTTTTTGTGTCTATGGTTTCCCCCTTTTTTTACTGTGCCCATACAAAAACGTATGGTGTAATACTGTATTGCTGGTGCTATTCTGGGTAAGGATGACAGGCTGCACACACAGTCTCTGTCGTCTGGTTTTGTTCTGAGCTTTTATTGCAGTCAAGGCTTTTTGTACCAAGCAGCACCAAAAATGCTAAGGATAGAGAAAAATGTATATATTATAATAGAACAAATAAATAAAACTTAGTTAAAAAGAAGCATGATAGTCTTAAGTTTGAATTTCTTATAAGTAAATTTTATTTTGTATTACAGATAAGTAGCACATGTATAGTATAGTTTCTTTATTAAGTCATCTGATCTTAGACATTTCCAAAAGCTGTTTGCAAAGGTTTTTATCTACTGTAAATAGTACTGCAATGATCACAGAAGAGAAAGTGTACTTTGTACCTTTATTTTCATCACTCTTACTAAAATAATCAACTTTGAAGGTTTTTATTTCACAACTAGAAAATGCTATTTTTTGGCCCATAGGGAGCTAAGATTTATTCTCATAAATGTGATGGGGTATGAGAAATAGAGAAAAAAATCAAGTAACAAATATGTTACTGTTGTATTTCTATCACTAATACCATACTTAAAAGACCCTCTCATGCTTATTCAATAATTATCCATATTAATTTTGATGTTCCCATTGTTTTACCTTCAAATTGCAATTAATTGTGACAAGGGATCATGTCAGATCACACTTCAAAATTATATATACATTCTAAGTCTTCAGCTAGCCATTAGGCATTTATTGACCAATACTGCTAAGTTTTTATAATGGATTAATTTGTGCCTATTTTAGGTAGCTATATCTGCTATATCCTGCTATCACACATGGCCCCAGGCCCCACTGTCTTAGTATCTAATTGTTTAAAAGCCCAATAGATCTTGATCTTGTTTCTATTGTCTTTGTATATTAATACTAGGCTATTTCTGTGTATATTTCACAAATGAGTGTGATCTTTCTATATCTATCCCTCTACCTCTAATTACTTTCACTCAACATAATACTTTATACCCATCCATTTAGAAACAAATGCCATGACATTTTTCCAACAGTGCATAACACTCAATTGTGTATATGTACCATAGTTTCTTTATCTAATTATCTGTTCTCAGGCTCTTGTTTTTTCCCCAGATTATGGCTTTTTGTGAATTATGTTGTAATAAACATAAAACTTCTGGGGAATTTATTTGCATTGTGTTTAAAAAGAAAATGAAAATATAGGGGCTGGAGAGATAGCATGGAGGTGAAGAAGGTTGGTGGTTCAAATCCTGGCATCCCATATTGTTCCCCGAGCCTGCCAGGAGCAATTTCTGAGTGTGGAGCCAGAAGTGAACCCTGAGCGCTGCCGGGTGTGATTCAAAACAAAGCAAAACAAAAAAAAACACCCCAAAACAAACAAACAAAAAAAGAAAATGAAAAGATAGACAAAGAGAAAGTGTATGCCAGGTGAGGAATGAGAGTGGGAGGGACATTAGGGTCATTGATGGTGGGAAATGTACATTGGTGAATGGATGGGTTTGGCAAATGACAGACTAATTCATGAAACACTTTATAACTCACAGTGATTCGATTATAAAAGAAAAAAAATTGGAGGCAGTCTAGGTTAAATCAACAGGATGTAAGTGAGAAATCGGTGGTGGAAAATGAAAATGGTGAAGAAATGATTGTTGGAACATTTTATGACTTAAACTCAACTGTCAACAACTTTTTAAATTCTATGTCACTATGATTTAATAAAAATTTTTAAAGAATACCTTTATCTTGAAAAAATTTTTTTCAAAACAAACACTTTTTTTATATTACCGTTCCTTCCAAAATCCCATTTTGAATTGTCCTATTTTCTGTTTTCCTAACTCATTTGTGAACAGTTCTGAATGTGAGAGTAAGCTCCTTAAGAGCTTGTTCTCATCTGGTGTCCTGATTCAGACCCTATGCCAATTTTTTGGAAAGTGCTTGTACGAAATGTCTCAGATGGAAAGTTTTGGGGGATAAATATAAAATAATTCTCCCATAGCTTCTGTTTTTTTTATTTAATATCTTCCACATAGGTTCTAAGTACAATAAAACCCTAGTCAGGCTGCCATTTCAACTGCCCAGATGTGGACCTACTCCACACAGTGCTTAACCAACTTACCCATGACTGAGAGAACATGAAGCCTGCTACATACATGGTTAGAGATGGCAATATTTGAAGATTCTTCAAACATTCATGGTCAGTAAGGCTCAATATTGTAGCAATCACACTTATTTAGCTTCATTTTGAACAGAACTTTAAATATTTGTTTTAAAACTTGTAGATTAAACAGGCTAGTTGTATTCTCCCACTAAATCCCTGTTTGACAAACACTCACTGAGCACCATTATATTCTGGGTATGATGTTCAACTTGGAAAATGATATGCAAAATCAAAACAAAATATCGACAGATATATAGAAACAGACAGATAGACAGAGAATTCTGCTCTCTGTAATTTACCACAAAGAAAATGATCTCACTAAGAGTACATAATTACAAATAGCGGTTTATTTGGTGGTGGTGGGATCTCCCAAGTAGTCTCAGGAGGCTCAGAGGCTGGCTGATGATTCTTCATTAAGCAGGTGTCAGTTTAGCCAGATGTCAAGAGGTGTCAAGAGACAGATAATGCTACACCAAAGGGCTGACAAGTTTGCATGTGAAACCTAAGGTTGGTAACTCCTATGCATGCGCATTATCTGCTGCTTTATCTAGAGATGTTCTGGAGGGAAACAAAAGGCGGGCGGGGGGGGGGGATAGTCGTTCTATTGCATTACTGAAAAGAGAATCTTGCACTGCTGAAATAAGTCAGAAGTAAGATTTTTATGGCTGAGAAGTCCAGGACAGTATTTTATTAATTAATAAAAACTTTTTAGGATCTAATTTGCAAAAGTAAGAGCCTTTTAGGCAAAGAAAAGAATCTGTACAAAGACATGAGGGTAAAAGGAAGGAGATTATTCATTAGAAATGGTCATGACTGGGGGTGCTGAAAATCAGCAGAATGTTAGCTTAGTCTTGGGATATAGAAAAAACTGGGTATAACCCCATGGGGACATTTAAGTCACATTAAATATTTAGATAATGATCATAGGGCATAAGGTGAGCCATTGAAAACTTTTAAGCAGGAGAGAGAGAGAGAGAGAGAGAGAGAGAGTTATGTGTATAAATGATTATATTCTGAAAAGGAAACTGTGTATAATAAGGGCCAAAAATGGATAAGGAGATAAGAAAGGATAAGTTTGCAGTTGTTTTAAATGAACCAGTAGTAAAAATTTAAAATAGGAGTTAAAATAAAAATTATCTGACAGAAATTTAGGCAGTGATGTATTGAAAATGAACATGAAAGAGGAAATTGTGTAAAAATTTCTTCTAGATTTCTGATCTATATGTCCAGGAAAATGGAAGTGTGTTTACTGTGATACGAATTCTGGAAAAAGGGCTAACTAAGAGATTTTATGAGTTTAATTTCTTTATGTTAATGATCAGCTACAGAATTCTGCTAGAATAACTAAATAAATTGATTGATAACTCACAAGAAAGTTTAATTGAGGTTATGTAATTTAGGACTCATGAGGCAATTTTGGGCTGGCAGAATTCTTTTCAAATTTATGATCTACCTTCCTTGGTAAATAGCACTATATTCATAATTTTCATGTTTCAAGGTGAAATCTATCACCCCACCCATATAATTGCATTCCATAAAAATTTGTATGAAGGGTACATTGGCCTGACCAATGTTTTCATAGTTCTGTTTAGTCTATGTAAGTAAAACTTGGAAATTCCACACATCTAACTTTTAACTTAGATCTGAATGATCAAAAAGAGAGGCATATGGATATACTTTAGAACTAGAACATTTTGGGGCTGGAGAGATAGCACAGTGGTAGGGCATTTGCCTTGCACACAGTTGACCCAGGACAGATCTGGGTTAGATTCATGGCATTCCATGTGGTCCCTCAGGCCAGGAGTTATTTCTGAGTGCAAAGATGGGAGTAACTCCTGAGCGCTGCTGGATGTGCACATTTCCCCCCCCCCCCCAAATAAAGAACTAGAACATGTTTAACGCAGTTGTGATGAGCTTAAGGTACTTTTCCTCATTCAAGAATAGGTTTTGGGGCCGGGCGGTGGCGCTAAAGGTAAGGTGCCTGCTTTGCCTGCGCTAGCCTTGGACAGACCGCGGTTCGATCCCCCGGTGTCCCATATGGTCCCCCAAGCCAGGAGCAACTTCTGAGTGCATAGCCAGGAGTAACCCCTGAGCGTTACTGGGTGTGGCCCAAAAACAAAACAAAACAAAACAAAACAAAAAAAGAATAGGTTTTAAGGATTGTTAAATGTATTGTCTGAGAACTACTCTTTTTTATCCTCTTCCTATTAATGAGAAAGGTGACTGAATGATAATTTTTTTTTCGGGCCACACCCATTTGATGCTCAGGGGTTACTCCTGGCTAAGCACTCAGAAATTGCCCCTGGCTTGGGGGGACCATATAGGACGCCGGGGGATCAAACCACGGTGGTGGTCCTTCCTTGGCTAGCGCTTGCAAGGCAGACACCTTACCTCTAGCGCCACCTCACCGGCCCCTGAATAATAATATTTAAATATAAAATTTAAGACAAATTTTCTCTATTCGAAAAAATCAAAAGGAAATTATTAAATTTTTAGGCAAAATTTTTGATAATTTGGGGCCTGAATCATAGTACAGCATAGTACAGCAGGTAGGACACTTGCCTTGCACATGACCAACCTGAGACCTTAATCCTCATCACCCCATTGAGTCCCTAAAGCACTTCCAAGAGTAAATTCTGTAAGCAGAGTCAGAAATACCCCATGAACACTGCCCAATGTGGCCCTAAAGTAAAAAAATGGTAAAAAATGTCATCACCCCAAAATATTAACATTATATTACCAGAGGGTCTAGTTTGTTCCTACATTAATCAGTTATTGCATGGAATGGAATTCCTCATCATGAACTCCATCCATTCTGTATCAGTAATAAAGGTGTCAATAAACTTGATTTATGGGTCAAGTTTTGTTCTTTCTATTTACTCTTTCCCTAAAAGGGAATGATGAGATCAAGGATGGTTCCATTTCATAGCATTATCACCAAGAAGGTGACAATTGAGTAGAGAACTAAGGTAAATTAGTGCAGACTCTTAAAAACACCTGAGAATATCGATTCAGGTAAAGGCGAGAAGCCTTAAAATCACAAGTTATTTTAATTCCTCTAGCATCATATTGGAATTTATAGGAAATATCTCAGAAAAAATTGAGTGTTAACATCAGACTCCCTATTTAAATATTTTACATGAACCATAAAATAATGCAAAGACAAATATAATAAGGATCTGCCACATTTTGCCATCACATTTGAACCCAGTTGGATGATAATATTTAAATATAGAATTTAACACAAGTTTTCTTCATTTTTAAAATAAAAAGAAAATTATTAAATATTTAAGCAAGAAATTTGGTAATTTGCCTTTTTCCAAATTGGCACTTAGAATTGCATCTCAGTCAGACCAAATTTGGTATATGTGACAGATACCTCATATTTTATCCATCTCACTTGGAAAATATTCTGGAAGTAGATGATCTAATGATTGGATGAGCAGCACTAAAGCCCCTTTCTCTCATAGCGACTCAAACTGACACTATAAGATGCAAGTTATCTTCAATAGTATCCAGATCATGAAGGATGTACAAATTTGTTTTAAAAGTTCCTTTCTTTTTTAGTTTTGTTTATTCAGAAGAGAAATATCTCTGTTGAACATTGTGGTCTCAAGCTGGCACTAAATTCAGGGTTCTTTACTAAAGGTTAACAAAAAAGGAATTGAAAGTGTCAGGAATTACTTGTACTGAATACAGCTCATTATCAGAGACCTTGGAAAGGGTCTTAGCAGCTAAGCTTATGGTATCAGACCTTTATTTTTTATTGGCAATGAAGCAAAAATAGATTTCATGAGATAAATCATCAATGAGTTTTGACATAGCAGCAATGTCCATGAATCCTCTTAATTTAGGATTTAATAAAATATTTAACAAATATTAGCCCATCCCCAGTTTCATCTAAATTAAAATACTCACTGATGCCATTTTTTGAGAATGTAATCACTCTGTCTTAAATTGTGTTCCCTTCTCAAGTTGACTTGTGACATACAATAATTTGAAGGAGTTTCTTTTGAAGTTTCAGAGAATACTGTCAATGAGAGAGAAAGTACTTCAGGCTCAGAACAGCAGACAGTAAAGAGTAAATTATGAATTAGTTACTGAGGTGAGTAATAGAAACACAAACTTGTAAGGGAATTCTGGTAAATAATAGAAAGCACAAGTCTCTGAATTATTATTATTTTTTATCAGAGCTGATGTATCTGAGCTATTTATAACCCAGGTTCCCCTGGGCAAAGATTGAAGACTTTGAAGAAGGTATACTAATTTTCTAATACTTCCGACCTACATATGTGTAGAATAGCCTTTTCTGTTTCTAGAAAAAACTGTAGAACCATTGCTGGAGATAATCATTGGTAGAAGTCACACAAAGTATAAAGAGATAGTTAAGTCTAAGGTATATGGAAGGGTATTGGAAGCATTTGCTCCTCATCCTACTTTAAATGTTTATAAAAACTTTCTTTGATAAAATTACGATGCTTAAATGGAAATTCTTCCAACCATATTTGATTAAATTAGTCACTCAAATGGAAAACTCAATATTCCAAAATCTAGACTCATAATCACATTTTGCGCCTAAAGATTTATTTCTGTATTCTTGGGATCTTAAGTGAAAAAGCATAACAAAATTTAAATCTTTATATAAAACTTAAGCATTTTGTAACCTTGGAATAATTTATTGAAGATATAAGTAATGCTGAAAAGGCATCCTGAGAAAAACTTGTTTTTGATGCAATTATTTTCTCTCTTCCTGCCTTTTTTATTCTCCCTAAAACATTTTTTGCCAAAATTAATTTCCATATGTTTCATATAAATTAGTCACATTCAGAGAAATAATTCAAATTATCTGTGTACACAGATACTTTCTTTAATTTTAAACTTGAAGATGGGTGTCTAGAAAGAATGAAAATGATGGTGTGCTCATCTCAAATCCCAAATGCCTCTATTTACTCTGATGCTCCAAGCTCTCTCTAGTTCCAACTTTATTCTACACCAGAAGGAAATAGTCACAGAAAATTGCAAGGATTATTCAATTTCAGTCCATTTTAAGGCTCCTGAATGGGGACTGCACTCATGACTTCTCAAGGGATATGTGATGCATTTTTCCAGGGCTAAAGTGCCTATTGAGAGGTTTTAAATCATGTTTGTAGCTTGGGAGACTAATATTGAAGTCAGATGACTTTCTAAAAAGTGAAGCCATCTATGTCACTGATAATACACAGATTAAGGTGTGTGTTGAATAGAAGTAACATATTTTTTAAATAAAAACATTCAAGTAGTACCTGTCAAGGTAAGTTCTTAGTACCAGCTCTCTATATTATCATATATTGGTCAGCCTGAAATATACACCAATACAGTGAAGCAAATGGATTTAGTCTATGTAAAGAGATCTTTTCTGTTAATAGTAGTTACTTCTTTACTTCTTTTTCACCTTTATAAACAACGATATCTTTATAAGTAAATTTTTATGGAGTAATTGAATCTGAATTTATATAGGGAAGCTTTTTATGAGGAGGAAAGTTTATTCTTGACTTAATTTCCTTATTTGTATGTTTTCCAATAAATGGCATGTTGTCAAGTATTTTGTAGATTTGGTTGGTAAGAAATTTTTTTGATATCTTTATATCTCTTAGGAGACAATTTATTACACACACCCATATTGAGTACAAATTTGTATCTAATGCTGGGATAGTAACCTAACCGGCCTTCTTGCAATTACACAATTGTTAATCTTTCATCAAGACTACTCATAATTTAGTCTGATATTTGGCTTGTATTTCATATTTTAGTACAGAAAATGAAAAAAAAAGTAGGGAGGAAAGAAGTGCAGAAGGAAGAAGGGAGGTAGAGTGGAAGAAAGAAGAGTTCTAAAAATAAAACTCTTGGGGCCAGAGTGATGGCGCAGTGGTAGGGTGTTTACCTTGCATGTGGCTGACGTAGGAAGGACTGCAGTTCGATCCTCTGGTGTTCCATATGGTTCCAAAGCCAGGAGCTATTTCTGAGTGCATAGCCAGGAGTAATCACTGAGCATCACCGGTGTAGCCCCCAAACAAACAAAACAACAAAAAACCAAACCCCCAAGGACTCCCCCCAAACCCCACCTCTCTATCCAAAATCATGCCTGTAATAGAAATAGAGTTGAGATAGGGCTAAGGACCTCTCTTTGCCTTTATCATCAGTGACCACACCCAGCTGTTCATATTTCATATTGTGGAAAGTATGAAACAACAAGCTTAAGTCCCCAATTTAAACTTCTTAAATATATCTAAATTAAAAAAAATTTCTTCATGAACATGAGATGATTCATGTCCAACCCTGGCTGCTTTTTTTTCTGCTTCAGCTGTCACTTTGGGGAGAAATACATGAGTTCCCAAATTCTCATCTCTAGTTGGGATTTCCACAGCAATTATTTAGGTAGTCTTTATTATGTTGCCTTACAATATCGAACCAGGAAACTTATTGTGAGCAGCAAGTCAAATATATTGAGAAGTAGGAATCAGGTCTCCTAAGATGAACAGTATTTTAAAATAGGTATTATTTCAATACTACTTATTTCTACATAAACTTAAATTAATTTATAATAAATCCAGATAAGCAATTTTACTTATATAAAAAGATAAAACATTAAATATATACATATTAAATACATAATACATACATATTAAAATATATTTGATAAAGGTGTTAAAGGTTAGTAATAATTAGTATTAGTAGTGTATCTCTGGCAATCTCTATCATCAGGGAACTTCAAAACAAAAGTCTTATACAGTGAGGTAGACACAAATCAAAAAATTAAAAAATAATGTTGGTGTGGATGTGAGAAAACAAGGAACCTTTACCATTTACTGGTCCCATGAGTTCAGCATTTTCAGATTACCTGTGTATGTAAACTTGGCCCCCATGTTGTACCTCATAATCCTGAGGGTGATTAGACTGGCTATAAAGAAGCAACATTAAAGCCTAACGTCCAGTTTATATTGAAGGCTATTATATGTTATTATGTGGAAAGATTAACTATTAAAGATAGGGCTCCTCCTGACTTTCTGCCGTGAATTTCCAGAATCCCACACATAAGAATGTACAAATTGACATCAAGAGGTGTTCACTATGCCTCCTCATTCCATAAGGAAGACAATCCCCACTTATGAAAAAGAGATATCCTAGAGATGTGATCAGCCAAAGTCCTTCTTCAGAGAAGACAATGAAAAAAAAAAAAAAAGGGAAGCAGATAAATTCTGGCAAATCAACAAAGTGGGGAAAAAGTCCAGGAAGATTCCCAGACATCTAAAATTGTTTTATAAATAAATTCTCTAATTAAATCATCATGAGATATGCTACAAAGTTGTTCATGATTGAATTTCAGTCATACAGTATACAACACCCTTCATCATAGTACATTTCCTGCCACCAGTATCTCCAGTTTCACTCCCACCCTGCCGTCTGTCATCTCCCCTGACTGCCTCTGTAGCAGATATTTTTCTTCTCTCTCTTCCCTCTCTCTGTCCCTCTCCTTTACCCTCTCTCACTATGATTTCTAATATTGTTACCGATGGGTATACTGCATATTACTTTATCTCCTTTCAGCATCCAGTTCTTGTCCAGGATGATCATTTTCAAGTAGCATTGTCATAGGTAGCTTCTCTGCCCTAAGTTCACTCGCCCATTATTTGTGTCAAGCTTCCTACGATGGACCGGTTCTCTTGGCACCCATCTCTATAGTCTTTGGATATTATTACCATACTGTTGTCATTTTATATCCCATAAATGAGTACAATCATTCTATCACCTAAGATTATTAAAAGAAAAACTTACATTCTTAAAAGTTTTCTCTAAAAGAATTTAGAATCTTTTCAATATTTAGTGACTGAAAAAAAGTAGAATTAGCAACAAACTTGAATAAAATTTGATGGAAAAAATAGTTCATTCAAATACAAACAAAAGATCTGAATAATACTGAATATGTCTTAGCATCAGAATGAATGAAGCTGAAAATGAAATTGGTAAAATTGAAGCCAAAAGATACAACTCTATTAATAAAGGAGACATGGTAGAAAAGAAATTGAGAAACAGTGGGAAAATTTAAAATATATTTCTGACTCTAGAAGAAGAAAGCTAGAATCATATAAATACCAAAGTAGAAAAAAGGTGGAAAGCAAAGGAAGACCATTTGAAAAAAAAATAGTTAAGAGAGAAAAATTGGTTACTGATGATGAGTCCCAAAATATATTGATTACATTCTTCTGCTGGATAAAAATGAAAATAGTATGAGAAAAAAACCCAAAGATAATAGCAGCAATCAATGAAGAATTATGAAGGAAAAGTGTCCTTAGGACAAAGGAGGAATCATTATGACAATAAAGACTGAAAATGATCATTCTGTAAAAGATTTGGGTGTTGAAAGGAGTAAAGTGGTATGCATGATACCCCTCAAGCAACAGTACTGTAAGTCACAGTACCTAAAGGGAAAAAAAGGTGAATAAAGCAAGAGAAAGAGAGAAGTATTTGCCATAGACTCAGTTTGTAGGAGGAGGGCAGGAGGGCAACTGGGGAAATTGGAGGCAAGAAATGAACACTGGTGAAGGGATGGATGTTGTAATATTTGTATGACTAAAACTCAACTAACAACTCTATGTCTCATGTGATTTATTTTTTAAAAAATGATCATAAAGTAAACCCAAAGAAAATGATATAAAGTCACACTGATAGAAAAAAAGACAAGCTCCAAAGATCAAGATATACTTCCTTAAACATTATTAGTGAAGAAAATTTTTAGACATAAAAGAAAAAAATTAACATTCTTGTGCTGAGAGATAATACAGAGGTTAAAGCAGGGATCTCAAACTCAATTTACCTGGGGGCTGCAGGAGGCAAAGTTGGGGTGAGGCAGGACTGCATAAGGGATTGCACAAAAAAAGTCCTCAAACGTCATTATTAACAGTTTTAATTATTTCTTCTGAACGTGAATAGAACATTGAGTGAAGATCATGAGCAGTTCTTCTGAACATGGCATCTTTTGCCTATTCCTTGCTGCCAGAGACTTGACAGCACTTCTTCTCACAAATCTGAACCACATTTGGCTTTAGAGAGGAAGCAGTTGAGACCCTCAGTATAGCTTGAAGATGATCATCATTAAGTCTAGACCTGTACTTTGACTTATTGAAGTTCAATGTGGAGAATAACTTTTCACACAAATATGTGCTCCCATAAAGGCACAGGTGTGCTTGAACATTCAGGAAAGCTCAAGGAAGCTGGGGGGCAATTCTCTCAAAAATTGCCCATGCATGTCTGCTTTTCCACTAATCTCCCTGAACTTGGCTTTGAAATCAGAGTTGCATTGCAGGTCAATGAGTTCCATTTGAAGGACAGGATGGAGCCTCTTGCACATCAAAGGAAAAGGGGTCCACAAAAATTTGGAAAGTGGCTCTGTGCTTTTTGAAGTCTGCAAATCTGTGATCAAATTCCTTCTCTAGCTTAAAAATAGCATCAACATATTTCTCACCACTGAATGGTAGCCTGCATCCACAAGTTCCTTGCATGCTGGGAAATGGCAAAGGTTTGTCTGAGAGAACTGAGATTTCCATAACACAAGTTTTGTGGAGAATGCTCTCATGTTGTCATAGGCAGCACTGATAAGCTGCCCCGGGCCTTGTAACATCTTGTTTAGTATATTCAGCTTATGTATGATGTCAACAAGAAAAGCAAAGTCCATGAGCCATTTGTGATCACTCAATTCAGAATCAGCATTCCCATCCTTCTCCATGAAGGCTTTCACTTCTTCTCTCAACTCAAAAGATCTTTACAGGACATTTCCCCTGCTGAGCCAATGTACCTCGGTGAAATAGAGCACATCTTCATATTCTGACTTTATTTCCTCTAAAAAAAGCACAGAACCTCCTGTGCTTTAACCCCTGGATCTGATTTGGTTGATGCATTTCACAACAACAGACATCACATTGTCACACGGCAGGCATTTACTGCAAAGGGCCTGCTGATGGATAATGCAGTGAAGAGAAATGGCCTTCTCTACACCCTCCTCTTCAAGTTTTTTTTTTGAACAAGTACCACCAGTCCATTGCTGCGGGCATGCTGCATCCACAGGCAAGGCCTTAGTGGGGTCCATAAATCCTCACTGGGAATAAGTGGGAACATGAATCAGACGAATATGAAATATGAAATAATGATACCACACGCAGTATGTGTGGGATCAACACATCTCTGGCAGGAGTGTGACAAATTTAATCTTCGGGCAAGGGAGTATATAAAGGGAAAAAGAGTCAGTCATAACATGAAAGGAATATGCAATGTACATTGTTTGATTTTAGAACAAATGCACATAACTTTAGGTGGTTTGTAAGCTTAGAATAGAATAGGTTTCAGTTAGGAGTTGAAAGATAAAAGGAAGGCTAAATTCTTACATATCAAAGAAGTTCCTGGCCCTAGGTGTCATTACTGATATAAATTAAGGGATAGCAGGTTTACTCCTGATAACAAATATTCTTAACCTGAGGGAAACAGTATTCTAGCTAGGGGTTAAGACCCACTTCCTATGATCTGGTAATAGAAAGAGAATAACACTAAAGAAAGGGGTACAATAATTATACCTAGTAAAATAGCCTAATTCTACACTGACCAAGCCTTTTTGTAGGCAGGTATTCAAAGTGACAGGGAGAGTCCCCAAGGCAGAAATCATTATAATATTGATGTTCAAAGGCAGGGAGAGAAGACCATTGTCTTGAAGATGCTATATTTTGACTTGGCCTTAGGAAGTAAAAATCCTGACAGAAAGAGAGGTAGCTGGCTGGACTTTGAGTTGCAAATATACTAAGTCAGTCGGGAACTTCTGGCAGCTTGCTTTTGGTACTGAAATTTCTTTGTGAGTGTAGAAAAGCTAAGGCCAAATTTCTGTAGCAGAAAAGAAGACAAAAATCAAATAAACAAAAGTAAAGAAATATATAATATCACAGCCGTGCCAGAAATATAGCCAGTAATTTATGCAAAGGTCGATGATTGAGTTCTCCAAATGGGCCTTCTGGCAGATATTTCTTGGGAGGAAGTACACTGTCTCCAACAGAAAATTAGGCACTGCACCAGGAAAGCCAAAAGCCACGTCTGGTGCGTGCTTCCTTTTGCAGGTAGTGACAGTCCATTTTTCCTCCCTGTCATCGATGGCGCTCCATCTGTTATTATTCCAACAAACCTCTTGCATGGCAAACCTGCATTCTCAATGGCATCACACAGATGCCGAAATATCTCGTCAAAGGTGGTCTGGCCATGCATTGGAATTATTGTGAGCAGCTCCTCTGTCACTTCAAAATTGCAATCAACACCATGGACATAAATTGTGAGCTGCGCAGTGTCTGTTATAGCTGTTCCCTCATCAAGAGCAACTGAGTATGCATCAAAACATTTGTCTTTCTCACACAGTTGATGATAAATGTCACTTGACATGTCAGAAATGCGCTCTGCCACAATGTTGGCAGAGAGGCTAATTTTGCTAAACTGACCTTTCTTTTCTGGACAGATAATACTTGCAGCCTGTAACATGCATTTTTCAACAAACTCTCCTTCTGTGAATGGTTTCCTTGCCTTAGCAATCATCTCACTAACCATGTAACTAGCTTCGACTGATGCGACATTCTTTTTGGTTGCTTTCTTGAAGAAATCTTGTTGCCTCATTAGACATGCTTTAAGACTGGCAACCCGCTTGGCTCTCTCATTTCCTTGATATTTTGCACATTTCTCAGCATGTTTAGTTGAATAATAGCGTTTCAATTTGCATTCCTTGTGCACTGCAACTTTCTCTGAGCAAATAAGACATGTGGGGATGCCCCTGTGCTCAACAAAGAAATACTGCGTCTCCCACTTTTCCTGAAATTGTGCTCGTCATCAATCTTTCTCTTCACTGCAGGCTTTGATGAAGTCATGATGAAGGTATGACAAAATCTAATTCTGTAATAAATTTCTCTCCCTTCTCTCCCTTAGGAGTCTGATAATGCAAGGGACAGCAGGCAGGAGCAGTGAAAATGACGAGTGCGCTAGGTGCAAAGTATTTGTGATTATTCACTTACCGAATATTCACAATAAAAATCACATTAGTAAGAAAAAATTGCAAAAAACCTCATTAAACATTTACATACCCTGAACGGAACTGCTCTGGGTATGTGAATGGTTAATGCAATTTTTTCTTACTAATGTGATTTTTATTGCGATTATTTGGTAAGCGAATAATCATGAATACTGCGATATTTGAAGGCCGGCCATGGGCCACAAAATGTTGTAAGGAGGGCCGCAAACATCCTGCAGGCTGCAAATTTGAGACCCCTAGGTTAAAGCATATGACTTGCATACCTTCAATCCCAGCTTCATCTCCAGAACCATAGTATACCTCCATTTCCAGATGAAATTCCCATGAAAACTGCTAGGAATAAGACTCAAATAAAGTCAAAACTTACTTTTTTTGTTAAAAGCTCAAATCTCTTAAATGACACTCTTTAAGTAAGAGACTGGAATGGTAGATATGTACAGTGTATTGGATAAAACAAAACTTCATCCAAGAATTTGTTACCCTACATAATTATCATTCAGATATGTAAAAGTAAAAGGCATTCATACAAATAATAGCTGATGAAAATTGTTACATCTAAACCATTTTTTCTAGAAATTCTGAATGGACCACTATAAAAAAAACTTAAAGAACAGAAGAAATCAAACTCCTGGCAATAGATATATAGAATTTTTCTTGAATGAGGCTTTGGATTTGATTCCTGGCACTACCAAAAACTCCTTAAAGATAAATGGCAATAAACACCTTAATATTCATAATATTTCAAATGCCTAGGACTAAATTCTTTCATCAGAAGACAAAAATTGGCTATATGGATCAGAGAACAAAATTTAATGTTCAGCTTCTTAAAAGAGACACACTAAAACTCATGATAAGCATGAAGTCATAATGACTGGCTGTAAAGCCATCATATAGGCTAATGGTAAAATAGATATAATAATTTATGTATATGTGTATATGTGCATATATATACATACAATTTTACTATTAGCTTATATGATCATTTTAATAAGATTCTTGCATATGTAAATTCTATTATTATATAAAATAATATATACATGATAACTTACTGTGTATATGTTATAATGTATACCATATTTTTACCATATGTGTATAAAATGATTTCTTCTTTCTATATATTTTATGAACAATGCGTGACTGTTTTATTTTTAAATTCACATATTTGGGGAATACTTTGTGGGACTATATTGAATAATATCGCAATGAACATAGGAGTGTCTTTGAGATAATGACTTCAATTAAAACTTTTTTTACATCTCTTGGTTTTTTCCTCACAGACCTTAAGGAGAGAATTTGTGGTCTTTTAGTGATTATGTCTGTTACATAAATTCTCTATTCTGGATAAAACTGTGCACTGCTTTAACTTTTTTTGCAATCTGATAAAAATGGGTGTCTGATTTTCAGTGATGAGGAATAAGTATTATGAGACAATTATAATAAGTTGTTATTTAATTTTGGCAGTTAAAACTATAGTTATTGTTGGTAAGCCTCAGCTATTGGCTAAAATATTATTATAATTTTTCTGAATTTCTAAAATTCTGCCTGGCTCAATATCACAAGAGAGTAATACTGTATGTTCCAAGTTCAAGGATTCACAGTTTGAAAAAAAAAAAGCAACACAGTATTAAGTTCAAAGTCATTTATAACAGATATAAAGCCTAGATGTCAAATAGCATGCATAATTTAAATGCAGGAAAATCAGTAAATCTGTAGAACACTTTACCTGGGTAAATTTTACTCTTTTGGTCAATAGATAACACAGCAAGGAAATTATATCAGAGACAAAAATCACATGAAAACCATTTAGTAGCCCTCACAGCATATGGAAATAGATTATAGCATAGCATGAAGAATATCAAGATTTTTCAACTAAAACAATGCTACTAGAAAGCTCTCAAAATCACAGAGAAAAATTAGATATAACAAAAGGAAGCAAATTTCCTAGATTGATAAAAAAAAAAGCACAAGTAAGGTTAAATTATTTGTCAGGAAAAAATTTGAATGCCATGATTTTAAATTAAATCACCGTGAGACAGTCAAAAGTTGTTGATAGTTGAGTTTCAGTCATACAATATTCCAACACCCACTAGTGTTAATTTTTCACGACAAATATCCTCAGCCCCCCCCCACCACACACAGCCTGCCTCTGTCATACATACTACTCTCTCTGTCTTCTTTTTCATTTTAGATTTCACAGTTTCTAATACTGTTACCAAATGGGTAACATACATATTAATATACTTCATCTCAGTTCCTAGTTCTTGTACAGTGATTATTTCCAACTATTATTGTCACAGTTATTCCTTCTCTGTCATTCTGTCCTAAATGAATGCCCCCAACACTTATCATTCTAGTCTTTGGATATTATTTTTTCACTATTTTTATATTCCTTAGATGATCATTCTATTCAGGGGTCCTCAAACTTTTTAAACAGGGGGCCAGTTCATTGTCCTTCAGACTGTTGGAGGGCCATATTATAGTAAAAACAAAAATTATGAACAAATTTCTATGCACACTGCATATATCTTATTTAGAAGTGAAGAAACAAAATGGGAATAAATACAATATGTGGCCCGCAGGCTGTAGTTTGAAGACAGTCTATTCCTCTCTTTCTTACTCCTTTTACTCAGCATAGTACTCTCTATATCCATTTAGGTGTAAGCTAATTTAATGATTTTATTTTACCTAAAGGATGAGTAGTATTCCATTGTGTAAATGTACCTAGTTTCTTTATCTGCCTATCAGACCTCAAGAATTTATTTTTTTCCCCTAGAATCTCACTCCTGTGAATAGTGCTACAATGATTATAGGAGTACAGATGCTTTTTCTGCATTGTATTTTTGGGCCAGAGTATATATTTCTGAGAAAGGTATTGCTGGTGGAATGGAGGCTCAATTTCTAGTTTTTAATTTTGTTTAAAGTCTGTATACTGCTAAACTGGATAGAGTTTCTCTTAACAACTAGAATTGGGAAATTTAATGAGAACTAATATCAGAAGAGAGAGTTTCTTCATTCTCTAGCTCAAACACCACACCTTCAAGTGAAAATAGCATGATATAGTGGAGAAAAAAAGGTGAAGAAAAGAAATCAGTATTACACTGGAAATTTATATTCAACTACATTACTCATTCATTCCTACCTATTTTGCTTGAAATGAAGTAACTTTGAGTAAAAGGGGATTAATGCAACCCTAAATCCCTGGAGTGATATTTCTTCAATTATCAAGTTCTCCATTTTAGGGGAAAAATATCCCCTGGGTCTGAGCAAATACACTCAACAGTGACATATCTGATTCTCTTACACTCATTTACTATAATTGAATCAGAGCTTCAAAATCCTTGAACTCTGTCTTCTGTTTAACTTCAAGACCTTATTGGCAAGCAGAATGCTTTCTAGAGAGAGGACAAGACTAGAAAGCTTTTAGCTGACAAGATGCTCAAAAGTGGCAGATATGAATGTATGAGTTTTGAGACCTGCAAAAATCACTGGAGTGGTTACCAGCTCATTTTTGAATTATTAACACATGTTTAACAATTAAAAAAACTATTGATAGGTTATATGGCAATTAATTATTTAGTTTTACAAAGTAAGAGTGGAAATAAGTCAAGTACAATGTTTATGAATCTTATATACAAAGATAGGCATGCATAAACATCTGTCATTAAACTTTACTTACTGAGATTGAATCCCCCTTTTTTCCATACCAGCCAGTGTTCAGAGCTTATTACTGGCTCTGTGTTCAGTGATACTCCTGGCAGAGGTGGGGATGCAAAGCAAAGACCCTACCTTATGAACTTTCTTTCCAGCCCACCTAGTGCAAAATTGATCTCAGTTTATATTAGAATTTTTTTAATCATACTCAGAAGTCCTTATGGAGAAAGGTTAGGTCTTAGTGATATTCTGACTTTATGTTTACATAAACTGGTATAGCTTCAAAAGCTTCTCCTAATTATTAGATATGGTTGGGAGCATAAAAGATAATGGTTTTAAGGCTTGAACTCTATAGATTTACTCCTTTTTAAGATATTAAGAGACAAAATTTATTTTTTGTTTTTTTTTTTGATATCTAAAAAATCATTAGCATCTCTACTTCCTCTCAGAAAGCCTCTGCCTCTAAACTCTTATCACCTCTAAATTGCCAACACTAGACTTCCCAAGAATCTAGACCTTTTTTTAAAAGGATGAAGAGTGTCTTCTGGAATCTTATATTTTTATAACAGCAAAATAAAATTCTTTCACTAATGAAGCTTAAAAGCTCATATCTATGTGAAAATGCAGGAGAGAGATGTATATGCATAAAAAAAGTGTAAGAACAAAGCCAGTTTAACACATCAACACAGTTTAACACATCAAAGCCATTTCATCCCAACCTCCTATTCTTCTATGCCTATCACCCAAACACCATGAAATTTAGGTCCTTTTTTGCTTATATATTTATAGATCTTTTCTAAATAATTTATGCAACAAAGATGTATTAGGTATTAGTAACTAGTTAATAATTTTGTATTTATTAATTAGATAATTGGAAGCTCAGTTACAAAGCAGTACTTTTTGGCAGGGGGAATGAAGAGGCTATTCTATGTTATTAAGAGTAGATGTATTAATAGGATAGTAGGATTAGTTATTAATAAGAATGACGGACTGAGGAAAAGGAAGATTATATTTCAAGATTTTGTTTGTCAGAAAGATATTCATAAGAATGTTCAATTAAGGCCATAAATATAGTACACTTATCTTACATGTGGCTGACAATTTGATATCTGTCATAATAGATAGATGGTCCCCTGAAAACTACCAGCTGTGATCCTAGATTGTAGAGCCAGAGTAAATACTGAACACAGACAGAAGTGCCTCCTAACACCTCCAAACCATCAAAATAATACCAAAATCATAGCTGTCTAAAAGAAATTATTTAACTAAATTTATGAGTTACGAAGAATTTTATTTTCAGTCCTTAAGTGGCATGCTGATATTTCTTTTATTTTTAGCCCTTAAAATAATCATTGTAGCACTTTACTTGAGGTTTGCCCTAAATATCTCCAGACAATAGGGTTCAAAATTGAACTTGTGTGTCCCTATCATCCCAGGACTTAGCATAGAGTGCATAATAAGTGCTCAACAAATAGTTGACTAATTGATTGAATGATTATTATATTATAAACCTTAATTCCAAACATATTTCCAATTATTTAACCAACAGAACATTGAACTCTTCTACTGACCAGTTTTTGAGCATGAGAACCCTTCTTTTTCTCAATTCCCCAGGTATACTGTTCTATAATTCTCAATTGGTAATTGGAAGAATTCTACAGAGTCAAGTCAAACTCACACTTCTCCAAGTCTCTGTAGCACTACATTGGCATTTCATTTTAGTGTGACTCTCATATGCATTGTTTAGAGAAAATAATTTTGTTTAGAAATAAATATGTTTTACTCAGATTTTTTAGTCTTTTATGCAAAATGTGCCATTCTTATAAGAAAATTGATTTGACTGAAGTATTTGTAGATATTTTTGTTACATAAAAGTGTATGCATTTCTGGAGGAAATGTCTTTTGTAAAACTAAAAGTTTTTTGGAGGCATGATAGGAGAAGCTCACTTGAAGCCTCTGTAAGCAGTGCTATGAAAACAAGAATTATTCCCTTGATAAAAAATTTAGAAGATGTGGTCGTAACTGGAGATCTAAGGGGATGTCAAAGTGCACACAACTAATAGAACACAGATGGTGACCTGAAGAAGGAAGTAATCCAGGCACTCCCCCTGTTTATGCAGCATTGAAAGGCTACTGTTGTATTGGAGAAGCTCTGGCTACAGACATCCATCAAATTTTTCTTAAATTGAGGAAAACTATCTTAGGTAGCAGCTAAACTTAGTGCTGGGCATTTGTTATGTTCAGTTGATTGATGGTGGTGTTGAGTTCAAATATATCTTTATTTGAGTTCTTTGTATTTCTATCTGCTGTAATTTAATTTTTTAATTCTTAATTTTATTTCTTAATTTTCATCTTTATTTTATTAAGTCTAGCTTATTTATCAAGTATTCAAGAACAAATGACAGATGTCCAAGAAACAATGGAAAGAAAACAAAAAAGAAACAAGCAAAGAAAGAAAGAAAAAGAGAAAGGAGGGAGGAAGGGAGAGAGGAAAAGATAAAGGGAGGGAAGAGTTATAAATAAGAATGGGAGGGAGTGGAAGATAGAGGGAATAAAGAAGGAATAAATGAAGGAAGAAAAGAAAAAGAGAACAAAAGAAGGAAGTAAAAAAAAAAAGAAGAAACCACTGGGTAAAAACACTCACATCTTTGCAGATTTGAACCCAAAATGCAAGAGAAATGAAAGCAATTATACTTAATGTATTGTGTTAAATTGAAAATGTTTTGTACTTTGAAAGAAAACACAAATAGTATTAAAACTTGAATGGGAGAATATATTTTTACATCGTGCATATAAGTGGTAGCTATTACCTAAAGTTCCCCCACCCCAAGGTCTAGTTTTTTTCCCAAGTAATATTTTTATTTAAACACCTGGGTTACAAACATGATTGTGGTTGTGTTTCAGTCATATAAGAGGACACCCCCCATCACCAGTGCAACATTCCCACCACCAATGTCCCAAATATCCCTCCTCCCACCCCTCCCCCACCTGTACTCTAGACAGGCTTTCTATTTCCCTCATACATTCTCATTGTTAGGATAGTTCGCAATGTAGTTATTTCTCTAACTAAACTCATCACTCTTTGTGGTGAGGTTCATGAGATGGGCTGTAATGTTCAGCCCTCCTCTCTTTTGTTTCTGAAAATTGTTGAGAAATGTCTTTCATTTTTCTTAAAACCCATAGATGAGTGAGAGCATTCTCCGTCTCTCTCTCTCTCTCTCTCTCTCTCTCTCTCTCTCTCTCTCTCTCTCTCTGACTTATTTCACTCATTTCACTCAGCATATAGATTCCATGTACATCCATGTATAGGAAAATTTCATGACTTCATCTCTCCTGACGACTGCATAATATTCCATTGTGTATGCTTTAGCCATTCATCTGTTGAAGAGCATCTTGGTTGTTTCCAGAGTCTTGCTATGGTAAATAGTGCTGCAATAAATATAGGTGTAAGGAAGGGATTTTTGTTTTGTACTTTTGTTTTCCTAGGGTATATTCCTAGGAGTGGTATAGCTGAATCGTATGGGAGCTCAATTTCCAGTTTTTGGAGGAATCTCCATATCACTTTCCAGAACTAGACGGCATTCCCACCAGCAGTGGAGAGGAGTTCCTTTCTCTCCGCATCCCCGCCAACATTGCTTGTTCTCATTCTTTGTGATGTGTGCCAATCTCTGTGGTATGAGGTGGTACCTCATCGTTGTTTTAATTTGCATCTCCCTGATGATTAGTGATGTGGAGCATTTTTCACGTGCCTTTTGGCCATTTGCATTTCTTCTTTATCAAAGTGTCTGTCCATTTCTTCTTCCCATTTTTTGATGGGATTAGATGTTTTTTTCTTGTAAAGTTCTGTCAGTGCCTTGTATATTTTGGAGATTAGCCCCTTATCTGATGGGTATTGGGTGAATAGTTTCTCCCACATGGTGGGTGGCTCTTGTATCCTGGGCACTATTTCTTTCGAGGTGCAGAAGCTTCTCAGCTTAATATATTCTCATCTGTTAATCTATGTTTTCAGTTGTTTGGAGAGTGCAGTTTCCCCCTTGAAGATGCCTTTAGTCTCAATGTTATGGAATGTTTACCTACGTGTTTTTCTATATACCTTATGGTATCAGGCCTGATATTCAGGCTTTAATCCATTTGGTTTTTACCTTTGTACATGATGTTAACTGGGGGTCTAAGTTGGCTATTTTGCAAGTGGCTAGCTAGTTGTGTCAACACCACTTGATGAAGAGGCTTTCTTTGCTCCATTTAGAATTTCTTGCTCCGTTATTAAAGATTGGGTGATTATATGTCTAGGGAACATTCTCTGAGTACTCAAACCTATTCCACTGATCTGAGGGTCTGTCTTTATTCCAATTCTATGCTGTTTTGATAACTATTGCTTTGTTTTTTTATAATTTTAATTTTTTATTTTATTTTATTTTTAATAATATTTTTTATTTAAACACCTTGGTTACAAACATGATTGTGGCTGGGTTTCAGTAGTATAAGATGACACCCCCCCATCTCCAGTGTTACATTCTCATCACCAATGATCCAAATATCCCTCCTCCCCTCACCACCCCACCTGTACTCTAGACAGGCTTTTTATTTCCCTCATATATTCTCATTGTTAGGATAGTTCGCAATGTAGTTATTTCTCTAACTAAACTCACCACTCTTTGTGGTGAGGTTCATGAGGTCAGTTGTAATGTCCAGCCCTCTCTTCTTTTGTCTCTGAAAATTGTTGAGACATATCTTTCATTTTTCTTAAAACCCATAGATGAGTGAGACCATTCTCCATCTTTGTCTTTCTCTCTGACTTATCACTCAGCATAATAGATTCCATGTACATCCATGTATAGGAAAATTTCATAACTTCATCTTTCCTGATGGCTGCATAATATTCCATTGAACTATTGCTTTGTAATACAATTTAAAGTTGGGGAAAGTAATGCCTCCCATATTCTTTTTCCCAATGATTGTTTTAGTTATTAGAGGATGTTTATTGTTCCAAATAAATTAAAAGTGCTTGATCCACTTCTTTGAAGAATGTCATGGGTATCTTTAGAGAGATCACATTAAATCTGTACAATGTTTTGGGGAGTATTGCCATTTTAATGATGTTGATCCTGCCAATCCATGAACAGGGTATGTGTTTCCATTTCTGTGTCCTCTCTCTCTCTCTCTCTCTCTCTCTCTCTCTCTCTCTCTCTCTCTCTCTCTCTCTCCCTCTCTCTCTTTCCGCTGCTGCCTGAATCCCTCTACTTTTAATTCTGGGTCAAAACAAAAACGCAAGTCATATAAAGCTGGTTGTGTTAAGAGCAGAAGGAAGCAATAACAGTATTTCAAGTAGAGAATATTGTGTTGACGAAAAACAAGTGATGGAATAGCAGAAAGGAAAACCAACTTGGAAAAGATCACAAAGGCAAAAAAAAAAAAAAGAAGCTTAACATGGTTTAACAACTTCATATGGGGCTCTAGAGACTAAACTGCATAAATGGGTTATGGAGTGTCTTCAGAATGGTTACTGTGTAACACAGATGAGAATTCACTTACATGCACTTTAGATGGCTAAAGATGAAAAATTAAAAGCACCAGGCAATGAAAATTTTGTTGTATCCACAGGATGGTGTACCCACTTCATGAATAGGTATGGCCTATGTTTACGGCAAAGAACAAAAATTTCACAGAAATTGCCAAAAGACCAGGTTTAAAAAGTGATGCCATTCTATTCATTTATCAGAAAACAAAGAAAGATCTATAACTATGACTTGGGAGATATTGGGAATATGGATAAAACACCTATGACCTTTGATTTTCCATGCAACAGAATTGAGGAAGTTTGGGAGAGAAAACTATTTTACTTACAACCACAGGAAATAAACAAAAACAAACAAAAACAAAAAACAAAATAACATTTCACAGTCGTTCTTTCATGTTTGGCTAATGGAATTAAGCTGAGGCCTGTCATTATTTTTAATTGGATGACATTGCCTAAATAGGTCAAATTCCCACCAGGAATTACAGTGCACACGCATGAAAAAGGCTGCATAGATGAGGATGGAACAACAAACAATGGCTGGAAGAAATTTGGAATGCATGACCAGGAGTAACCTTGAAGAAAAGAACCATCGTTGCTGGTTTGGGATATGTTCAGAACTCACACATCTGATGACATGAAAAAAAAAAAAAACTGGCAAAGTCATCTTAGGTTACTTTGGTCATTATTTCCGGTGGGCTTACATCTGTATTGCAGCCCCTACATGTGTGTCTAAATAACCCTTTAAAGACCATGTGAAAAAGATGTGGCATGAATGGATGTGATCTGGTCAAGCCCAACTGACAAAAGTCAGAAATCTAAAGAAGTCCTACATAGAACTGATAACAAAGTCAGTTCGTGATGCATGGGAAGAGATCTTAGAGGAAATGGTGCAACATGCCTTAAAGAAATGTGGCATTAGTAATGCGATGGATGGCAGTGAAGACTGCGCTTTGTATCAGACTGACAGCAGTGATGATATCTGCGGACTCGATGATGGCAATGCCTCACATCAGATACAGCTGAAGCTCTGTTTGGACATACAGCTGATGAAGAAGAGGAATCCAGTTTTGAAGGATTTTAATCTTTGTGATTTAGCCTTTTTTTTTTGTGGTTTTGGGGTCACACCCGGCAGTGCTCAGGGGTTACTCCTGACTCCATGCTCAGAAATTGCTCCTGGCAGGCACGGGGGACCATATGGGACACCGGGACTCGAACCAACCACCTTTGGTCTTGGATCTGCTGCTTGCAAGGCAAACGCCGCTGTGCTATCTCTCCGGGCCCCTGTGATTTAGCCTTTTAAGCTATAGTTTTCTGCACGTTATTTATAGTTTTAAAGTTATTGTTGTTTACAGTTTTTTTTTAGCTAAATATATTTAACCTACTGATTCCTCAATTATTGTAATTGTTTTAGGTATATATATATTTTTTGAAATTCACCAGTGGCTTGACCAGCTCACATCTATTCATGCCACATCTTCTGTAGGCTTCGGGGACCATTGCTGGGGATGAAACTCAGAGCAACTCTGTGTATCCACTGTACTATCCCTTCAGCCTCAAATGTATTTTGTTAGTTTTATTGTTGTTGAATTTCGCAAGTTTAGTATACATCTTGAATAACCTTTAATCAGATGTATATTGTGCAAACACTATTTTATTCCACTTAATAAGACATCTTCAAATTTTAGCCATAGTTTCCATAGAGCAGAGAAGCTTTTAATATTTTTGTTGTCCCATTATGTATGTATGTATGTATGTATTTAAGTTTTATTGGGACACACCCTGTGACACTCAGGGGTTACTCCTGGCTATGCTCTCAGAAATCGCTCCTTGCTTGGGGGACCATATGGGACACTGGAGGATCAAACCACAGCCAGTCTAGGTTAGCCACATGCAAGGCAAATGCCCTACCACGTGCACCACCACTCCAGTCTCATTATTATTTTTGTTTG
Source organism: Suncus etruscus (assembly GCF_024139225.1). Lineage (NCBI taxonomy): Eukaryota > Metazoa > Chordata > Mammalia > Eulipotyphla > Soricidae > Suncus > Suncus etruscus. The sequence goes on from NC_064850.1 coordinate 68,543,755, forward strand.
TTTGTTTTTGGGCCTCATCTGGTGATGTTCAGAGGTTACTCCTAACTATGCAATCAGAAATTGCTCCTGGATTGGGGGACCAAATGGGATGCCGGGGATCGAATCACGGTCTGTCCAAGGTCAGCCACATACAAGGCAAACACCCTACTATTGTGGCATCACTCTGGCCCCCTGATTATTATTATTTTTTATTTTTGTTTTTTTTTTGTCAAAGGAGTTGAATCACTGAAGACATCTATACAGCCAGTATCATTGGGAGTTTTCATATTTTCTTTTATGTATTTTATTACTTTGAGGTCTAAAAATCTAACTCTTTAATTCATTTTGAGTTAACTTTAGTGTATGATATAATAAAGCGATCCTATATTTTCTCTTGCCAAGCACCACTTTATTGTAAACAGTTCTTACATTTTTTAAATTAAAGTACTGGGTTTTACAATATTGTCATGGATACCTCTTTCCAACATTATAGCTATCTCTATATGTCTGTTCTAAGGGCCCCTCACAAGAGCCTCCGTATAAGAGCATATTTATAGACAAAATATTCAGTTCTAATTACTATAGTTATTTGTTGTTTTCTTACTGTATTTCTTTTTAAATTACTTTATTTAATCACTGTTTTTACATTATTGTTTATTGTTGGGTTTCAGTTATACATTGTACACCATCCTTCACCAATGTACCCCCGCCACCATTATCTCCAGCTTCTCTCCCACCCCCCACCAACCTCCCACCCCCATCTTTATCATATGCAATTTGCTTGTCTCTCTCTCTCTTTCTCTCTCTCTCTCTCTCTCTCTCTCTCTCTCTCTCTCTCTCTCCTTTTTGACGTTGTGGTTTGCACTATTGTTAATGGAGGGGTATCTTGCATCCACTTTTTCCCCTTTCGGCATTTTTTGTGTCCAAAATGACAAGTTTCAACTATCATTGTTCTAGTTACAGGGTGGCGAACAGGCAGCTCTCGAGCCACATGCAGCTCCCGGCCAAAATGAATGTGGCTCTTTGCCTCTTATCATTATTCTGTATACTGTGGCTCTTTGCCAAGTTGGATTTTGTTCTGCTGTTTCTGAGGAGGGACCTCTGAGGAGAGATCTCTGAGCACGTAGTCCCGCCCCCAGGCTACAGAATCCCATCTCGGAAACAACTGCATGGGCCAGCAAGTGGGGAGACCCGTGTGTCACATGTTGTGTCACATCTTGCCATTAGTTCTTAGTGTGGAGGACGCAGCACACTCTCACCGGAGAGATAGCATAGCAATGCTTGCCTTGCAAGCAGGACCAAAGGTGGTTGGTTCGAATCCCGGTGTCCCATATGGTCCCCCGTGCCTGCCAGGAGCTATTTCTGAACAGACAGCCAGGAGTAACCCCTGAGCACCACGGAGTGTGGCCCAAAACCCAAAACCCAAAAACAAACAAACAAACAACCCCCCCCCCAAATCCACTTTCACCATCACTGCAGGATTTTGACCCTCACTCAAAATGGCAAAATGCAATATGTAGTTTAATAGATTATTGTTGAAATTATATGCTTTTGTGTGAGTGTTTGTCTGTTTTGGCAGGCCACTGTGTGGTGTGGCTCTCTGACTCTCACAGTTTAAAATTTGGGCTCTTTGTCTCGAACTTGTTCACCACACCTGTTCTAGTAGATCCTTCTCTACTCTAACTGCACTCACTACTCTTTTTTTGGGGGGGGGGGAGGGGGGTGTTACACCTAGTGGTGATCAGGGTTACTTCTGGCTCTGTGCTCAGAAGAACTGTGCAAAAGCCAAGATCACTATCTACAGATGACTGACTGTGACAACCATGACCGGGCAGACTATATCCTGGGTCTAATAAAAAAAGCCCTAGTCTGTGAAGCTATTGCCCTCATTTACACTTTTTTCTTTTCTTTTCTTTTCCTTTCTTTCATTATATGCTCTGCCATGTTTCTTATCTCAAGACCATGGCGTTTTTTTTTTTTTCTCTTTCTTTTTTTGTGGTGCTTAGCGTTATTGTTGGAGTCCTCACTGGATATATGATACTTCTTTTTGTACTGGTGGAATGTTTCACTTTTTTCTCCTTTGTCTCTCTGAGGAGGAGACACTCTAGAAGAATTCCGCTTATTTTCTGCATATTAGACCTTTACCCCTGTTCACTACTATTCCCTACTTCAAACAAAACCACGCAAATTGAACTAGCTACTCCTGCCCCTCAGTTAGAGGGGGAAATAAGGGAGGCACCAGGACCAAACAGGTGCAAGACTACTAAGTATTAGCCTAGATACAGAGGGAACAACATATTCTGGCAGCCCTAAGGGTGAGGGAGAAGCATATGGGAGGCAGGACACAAAAGGAGGTGTAGGGAGGACAAATTGGTGATGGAAATCCCCCCTGATTTTATGTAAATATGTACCTAAAATATTATTGTCAACAATATGTAAACCACTATGATCAAAATAAAAAAGAAAAAAAAAGAAAAAAAAAGCCCTAGTCATAAGAACTCTTACTTTTTTACAACACAGGGGCATCTCCCACCTTGAATCATGTCATGTGGACCCAACTTAGACCCCAGAGAATTGGACACCAACCGTCCAGCCTTGACTCCTGAATCCCAGGCATAGAAAAGACACAGTTCTCTGCAACAGCTCCAGGAACCAAATCCCCTCCGGGGTACCCTTAACACTGCTCTGACACCAACATGTGCCAGTTCTAAAATGATATTCTGACAACCAGGATATGGGAATAACTGCATCTAAGAGCAGATTGTCCTACCTCACCAGCTAACAATAAGACAAAATTAGAAGACTTGTCACCCTTTAATCTGTGCAAAAGTCACAATCGCTATCTACAGATGACTGGTTGTTACAACCATGACTGGACAGTACCCATCCTAGGACCAATAAAAAAGCCCTAGCCTAGGTTTTGGTCTATGGTCTGTACAACAAACAAGATCTCTAATTCTAGAGATCTGACTGAGACAGCACAATGACCATGACCACCAACTACAGAAGATAGATTAAAACGACACGGAAGGAACAGAACTCCTAGAACCACAAAGAAAGTCTTCATCATAAACTCCATTTCTTGACCTCTCCAAGATCTTTAGATACAGAAGTCTGATTTTATCACCCATGACAAAGCAGAAGTCATCCATACACCACAAAAGCACCGAGGGGAGAGTAAATGAAAAGACAAGAAGTCTACAGTCAATCCCGTGACAGTATACTTCAATGGGGGAGAAACCCTGTATATCCTAGGCCAAAGGAATTCCCTCTCTAATGCCCCCAAAACATTTACTATGCCTATGCAGAAAAAAAGGCACAAAATAATCTTTATTTATTTATTTATCTATTTATTTTTTATTTATTTTTTCTTGACTCCTTTGTTTTGGTGTAGATATTGAAGTTGATGCCTCCAATTTTATTTATTTATTTTTTGTGTGGTTTTTGGGTCACACCTGGCAGTGCTCAGGGGTTACTCTGGCTTCATGCTCAGAAATTGCTCCTGGCAGGCACGGGGAACCATATGGGATGCTGGGATTCGAGCCGATGACCTTCTGCATGAAAGGCAAACGCCTTACCTCCTTGCTATCTCTCCACCCCCCCCAATTTTATTTTATGTTATTTTATCTTTCTCTTTCTTTTTGCACTCCAACATGGTTTTATTTCAGGACTGAGACTATTATGTGGTGCCTGCCTTTAGTGCTGTAGTGCTTACTGGATATTTTATTTGGTATTTCTTTTTGTATTGTTGTGGTATTTCAATTCCTCTTTTCCTGTCCTCTCTCAAACTGTGGTTGAGAGCCTCTAGAAGGACTATGCCCATTTTTGACTTATTTGATTTTTACCCCATTTTTTTTGCTTTTCTTTTCTTCAAACAAAACCACATAACTTGAACTATCTCATTCTGTCTCCCAAATAGACGGGGAAATAAGGGAGGGTACCAGGACCAAACAGATATATGATCACTAAGTAGTAAGCTAGACACAGAGGGGACCACTTAATCTGGCAGCCCCGGGAGTGAGGGTGGGGAATATGGGATGCAAGATGGGAATGGGGGTGTAGGGAGGACAAATTTGGTGACGGGAATTCCCCTGATTCAATGTTAATATGTATATAAAATACTATTGTGAAAGATATGTAAGCCAATATGGTCAAAATAAAAATGATATATTAATAATAATAAAAAAAGAAAAAAGCACTAGTCTAGGGTTTGGTCTATGATCTGTACAACAACAACCAAGATCTCTAATTCCAAAGGTCAGACTGAGACAACTGTAACTGAATGGGTCTTCTTGAAAAAGAACAAAAGATGCTACCCCAGGCTTCATCCTAGGATCAATGTAATGACCAAGACCACCAACTACAGAAGACTGATTAAAACGACAGTGAAGGAACAGAACTTCTAGAACCGTAAAGGAAGACTTTTTCATAAGCTCCATTGCTTGACCTATACAGATACTAAGAGCTCTAGATACAGAGGTCTGATTGTATCACCCATGACGGAGCAGAAATCTTCCATACACTACAAAAGCACCTAGGGGAGAGTAAATGAACATGTAAAGAGTCTGTAGTTATTACCATGACAGTATACTTCAAGGGCGGAGAAACCCTGTATCTCTTAGGCCAAGGGAATTCCCTTTCTAATATCCCCAATATTTACTGTGCCTATGTGGGGAAAAAAAGGCAGCAGCACAAAATAATTTTATTTATTTATTTATTTATTTATTTATTTTATTTACTATTTTTTCTTTTTTTTGTCTTTAGTTTTGTTATTGTTCTTGTCATTTTCAATTTTTTTTTGTGCTTTGTTTTGTTTTTATTTCAGGACCATAGTTATTAAGTATTGCTTGTCTTTATTGCTGTAGTGCTCATTGGATTTTTTGTCTGATTTTTCTTTTTGTTTTGCTGTGGTGTTTCTCTTCCTTTCTCCCTTTCTTCTCTCAAACTGATGTTGAGAGTCTCTAAGGACTCCACCCATTTTCGACTTGCTTGATTTTTACCCCATTTTATTGCTTTTCTTCTCTTCAAATGAGTCTCATAACTTGAACTGTCTTGCTCCACCTCTCAAATTGAGGGGGAAATAATGGAGGATACCAAGACCAAGAAGTTGTATGATCACTAAGTAGTAATAAAAATAATCAGACTTTAACACCAAATCCAAAACCAATGACAAAAGAATCTACAACAAGCTACAACAATCTACAACAAGCTAGACACAGAGGGGACCACTTATACTAGCAGCCCAGGGGGTAAGGGAGAGGGATATGGGATGTAAGCTGGGAACGGGGGTGGAGAGAGGACAACTTTGGTAATGGAATCCCCTGATTCAATGTTAATATGTACCTAAAATATTACTGTGAAATATATGTAATCCACTTTGGTCAAAATAAAAATTATTATTAAAAAAAATAAGAAGTCACCCCTGGTAGGCACAGGGGACCATATGGGATTTGAACCATATTGGCTGTCGATTGGCTGTGTGCAAGGCAAATGCCTTACTGCTGTGCTATCTCTCCGGCCCCTGCACTCACCACTCTTTATGGTAAGCTTTCTACTCCAGGCTGGGTCTCCTAACCCTTATCTCTATTGTCTCTGGATATTATTAGCATACTTTCTCTTGTTTTTTTTTTAATTTTTATGTTTTATGTCCCACAAATCAGAGATTATTTTATGTCTATTCCTTTCCCTAAGGATACATCACAGGAACTGAAAAACACAATAAAAAAATACCCTCTGGGAAGAGGAAAAGGGAGGTAAGACAAAAACGGAGGTGTAGGGAGGACAATTTGGGGATGGGAATCCCCCCTGATTTTATGTAAATATGTACCTAAAATATTATTGTCAACAATATGTAAGCCACTATGATCAAAATAAAAATTATATTAAAAAATGTACACACTAAAAAAAAAATTCAGGAGAGAAATAAATTGCTGATAAAACTAGTTTTTCTATTAATTTAGATGTCTGATATTTAATCAAAAAGTACATTTTCTCTGTCTTATCAAGATAAGTAAATCATCAAATCATATCACAACATTGTTTATTCTTTCATAACAATTCATAACAACATTGTTTATTCTTTCATAACAATTTTTATTTTGCATTGCATGGTTGAAATTGCAGAATTATGAGACTTTTATTTATTTGTTTATTCATTTATTTAGTGATTTGGGGGTCTCATATGATTGTGCTCAAGATATACTTCTGACTCTGCACTTAGAAATAAGTTCTGGTGTTGCTATCTGTGACTATATGGGATACCATTAGTGTCTTAGTGTCTGTGTGCATAAAAGCATCCAGCCCACTGTACTATCACATAGGTCCCAATATAACACTTTTTTAAATTAACTATATATACTTATATTGTCTCAAAACTTGTTTTAGTGAGTACATAGATCATTAATTCTCCATGTGTTTATGAAGTACAGTATAAAAATAAGTGCGTTAAATTTCATAGCATGTGTTTATATAAGCATACAATATAATAGCGTTAATTGTAAGAAAAATAAAAAACAAGTTTATAAATCCAAAAAAAAAATACCCTCTGCACTTTTATGTCCAGTACAGTACAATAGCCAGAATCTGGAAACAACCCAGATGTCTTACAATAGATGAGTGGCTAAATCAACTGATATATCTATACAATGAAATATATATAACTGTTAGAAAAAATGCAGTCATGAAATTTGTTTATACATAGATGGACATGTAGATTATTATGCTGAGTGAAATAAGCTATTGATCCTATTTTATTATTTTTCCTTTGGCAACACCATTTTCTCATTTGGAGGCATTGTTTCCCTCCAATGTATTCTTTTGCACCCTTTTTAATAAATGGACTATTAATGTATTTGAGGTCTTGTTTGGATTCTCAATTTGATTCCACTTTTTTGAGGATGTGCCTTTATTCCAGTATTATACTTTTCATTATTTCAGCTATTTATTATCGTTTAAAGTCAGAGAAAGCAATACCTACTATCTTTATGTTCCACCTTCCCCTCACAGTTTTTCTTTGGATATTCTGGAGGTTTTGTTTTTCCACACAAATTTTAGTTATTTGTTTTAGTTATAGGAGTCCATTGCAGAAATGAGCAATGCATCTTAGTGAAATAATGAAATAAAAGACCAGGAACTGATATATGTCAAGAGATATTTTTCTTTCTTTTCTTTTCTCTTTTTTTTTTGGGGGGGGGGGGAGTCACATTTGGTGGCACTCAGGGGTTACTTCTGGCTCTGTGCTCAGAAATCGCTCTTGGCAGGCTCGGGGGACCACATGAGACACGGGGATTCAAACCATCCTGGATCAGCTTCTTGCAAGGCAAACACCTACCGCTGTGCTGTCTCTAGGGCCCCAGATATATTGAATCTGCCCACAGAACACACACAATAAAATGCTTCAATGCTTATGAGAGTAATCTTTTCAGGCATATATACTTTAAGTTCAAGAAACATACAAAACATTTTTTTAGGCTTTCTTTGATCTTGTAAAATAATTCTCATGTACAAAGAAAAGTCTATAAATGGCTTATCAAAAGTTCACTATTTAGTACATTCATTTTTACCCAAGATCAAAGTTGACTTGTATTATTTTGTCATGGTTTATTTGGTATTTATTATGGTAAGCAGAATACTTTATAGACTGTAACATTGGAACTGGATGTGAATTACAGAAAGATAAAAAATATGTTTTATGGTGACAATTCAGTGTTATTTCATTAAGTCTGGCTGCTAAGACAAATGATGGTAGATATATAGTTTCCTCTCCAAATACACCTAATATTAGTTATATAGATTAAAAAATTACCATTAACATACAACATGATGTTGTATGTTGGGGGCACTGGGTTGGACAGCTAGCCAAAGACCCCCTGGATTTGACCACTTAGTCCAGGGGACTAGATCCCCCCATGCCAGAATGGCCTTCAAGGCCAGACCTGGTAACCTGGGCCCCGGGGGAGGGAGGTGGAGGAAAACTCCTCCCCTATGCATACACAAACTGAAGAGGCAAGAGCTGGGCTCAGAGACCCCACATGTCAGGACTTCTGTTCTTCCACTGTTATGTTCGGGGCACTGGGCATGATTTAACTACTACTGATTTTTATCACTGAGTTGGTCAGTATAACATATATCTCAAACCTTCTGAAAAATTGAAGTTGGTAACTAACAACTTGGAATCTATAAAGATGGTGTCCTAGTCTTAGCAGAGCTAAATAATATAAAATTAAATTTTATTCTCTTTCATATCCAGTATGGGAAAAACAATAGCATATATTATTAATATAACAATTAAAATCTACTTTAATTTTCATTCTTTTTAAGAGTGGAAGCTTCAAAGCAATTTTCTCAGGAGCTGAAAATGGTCAGCATACTATTTATTTTTTACGAGAGTAAAATATATTGAGGTTTTCTTTTATTGCTATGATTCATAACATGGATTGTGAGTTTAGACAACTTTGGATTCCAGTTGTGACTAACTTTTGGATCTGTGCACAGGTTTATTCATGACTGTGCTCAGTGAACAGTAGGGAAGCCTAAGATTGATTCAGTTAGGCAGTAAACAAGACAAGTGACTTACTCTGTACTACCATTTAAGCCCTTCTTAAATAAGTATCTGTATATATTTTTGAAAATATCTGGAACAGAATAAATGTTTCACTTGCTATATATTTTTCTTAAAAACAAGCAAATTTTGTATATTTGCTTAAGGACTATCAGGGAATGGTTTTGATTTACTGTAAACAATATTTTTAGCTGCAGCAATAACTATAATAAAGTAATAATGTTTCCTTATTAAAGTTTTGATGTCTAATTTATGTTTTAAATTGTTTTTATAATATCCTAAATTATATGCTTAATTCTAATAAATTTATCTTCAATAATAATATTTCAGTCTTTGCTATGTAGATTAACTGAAAGCAATTATAAAACTATGAAAACTCTGGATCATTGAAATAATAGTATCAGTGGACAAAGAACTTGCCTTTTATTAAATTGATCCATATCCATTCCTGACACAGCATCTGGTCCTCTGAGTATCTCCAAGAGTGTTCCCTGACAACAGAATAAAAACAAACTCTGAACACTGTAACCCTTCCTCCAATACCTTTTTACCTAAGCTTTCTTTTGAGTTGTTAATCCCACTTGGGTGATCAGACCCACTCACACCTGGGATGGGGTGGGCTGTTTTAAAATAAAGAAAAAAAAAGTGCTGGCTTTGAGGGGAGAGAGCTAGTGAGGCGAGAGATAGGAGAGGTAGCACAGGGAGATATTGGTAAAAATGAGCACATGCAGAGAGATTCATGGCAGAGAAAAGCCTGAGAAATAAAGCGAGCTGACACTGTTGAATATCTATCTTATCAGACTGCTGTGTATTATTTCTCCACCACTACACTGCATCATCAAACCTATCAGCCCAAGGAGTTAAAGAAACTCCTTGGCCAGCCTCACCAAACATGTGGTTCTTTATATTTTATAATTTTTTTTTGTTTTTTTTTTGGGGGGGGGCCACACTCGTTTGATGCTCAGGGGTTACTCCTGGCTAAGCACTCAGAAATTGCCCCTGGCTTGGGGGGACCATATGGGATGCTGTGGGATCAAACCACGGTCGGGATCTTTCCTTGGCTAGTGCTTGCAAGGCAGACACCTTACCTCTTGCGCCACCTCGCCGGCCCCTATATTTTATAATCTTAATCAACAAAACACCACTGGATGTGTCTACCACAACCTCTCAGAGTATAAAAGATTTTGCTATAATAAACAAGATTATTTTTTCTCTTCCAATTACTGCTCATAATTTTTCCCATATCACAAATTGTCATATGCATAAAAACTTATGTTTCTGTAACTTCACCAATCAAGAATTACTAAAATATTATAAAAAGAAACAAAGTATTTTTTCTTAGAGCTTCTCACTCATGAAACTTTTTTTTTTTACTCTCTTTACTTCCTTAAATACTTAGCACATTGTAGATGTTTACCAAGAAACCATTAAAACTTACTCCCACTGCGGCCAAAGTGATAGCACAGCATTAGGCCATTTGCCTTGCTAACATAGCTGACCAGTGTTCAACTCCTGACATCTCTGGTATCCCATGTCCCTTGAGCTACTAGGAGTGATTTCTGAATAGAAAGGCAGAAGTAACCCCCGAGTGCCTCCAGGTGTGGCCCAAAACAACAATAACAACAAAAAAATTACCCCCATGAATTTTTTACTTTAGTTCTTAAACTGAGATCATCTTATGAAAAGTAACCCGAGATTTAGCCACCATCCTTGTAGCATATGGTAAGATAGAAAATAACTGAATATAAGTCACAAGATAAACAGTAATGCAGAGTTCCTTGTTTCATAGTTAAACATATCACACAAAATCCAGTGCAATAGTGTAATTGCAATTAGGATTGACTGCAACTATATAATAACAAAACATAAATGTTAGAATTTTTTTTTATTTTGTTTTTTGTTTTTGGGCCACACCCGGCGGTGCTCAGGGGTTATTCCTGGCTGTCTGCTCAGAAACAGCTCCTGGCAGGCATGGGGGACCATATGGGACACCGGGATTTGAACCAACCACCTTTGGTCCTGGATCGGCTGCTTGCAAGGCAAACGCCCTGTGCTATCTCTCTGGGCCCAAATGTTAGAATTTTTAATATTTTTCTTGCATACATCTCATAAACAGTTGATATAATCTGAAAGAGTTCCATAGAAAATGATAAAAGACTAGCACACAACACAAAGAACAAGAACATTCAGTGCTGGCGGGGATGTGGGGAGAAAGGAACTCTCATTTACTGCTAGTAGAAATGCCTTCTAGTCAAGCCTTTATGGAAAACAATATGGAGATTCTTCAAAAAACAGGAAATTGAGCTCCCATCTGATCAAGTTATACCAGCTGTAGGGATTTACCTTAGGAACACAAAAGCACAATACCAAATGCCTTCTGAACACCTATATTTATGCAGTCCTATTTACAATAGCCAGAATCTGAAAATAACTCAGATGCCTGACAATAGATGAGTGGCTAAATAATCTGGTACATATACACAATGGAATACTCTCCAGCTGTCAGAAAAAAATGAGGTCGTGAAATTTTCCTATACATGGATGGAGATGGAAACTGTTATATTGACTGAAATACAACAGAGGTAGAGAGACACAGAATAGTCTAGTCATCTACGTGTTTTAAGAAAAATAAAAGACATTATTGTAATGGTACACAGAAACAATAGAGATGAGGGCTGCAAAGAACAGTCCATGATATGAAGTGTACCACAAAGAGTGTTGAGTTCAGTTAGAGAAATTATTGCACTGACAACTATCAGGGCAATGGTAGTGAGTGAGAGAAATAGAATACCTGTCTCGAACACAGGTAAGGGGTAGGGAAAGAGGGAGATGGAGGACATTGGTGGTGGGAAGGTTGCACTGGTGAAGGGAGGTGTTCTTTTTATGACTGAAACCCAACTATAAACATGTTTGTGATCATTGTGTTGAAATAAAGATATTAAATTTACAAAACAACAAATGAGCACAAAAAATAATGATAAAAGAGATTGCCTGATATAAGATTATTAAAAAAGGAAAATGATATGAAAATAACAAAATTTTGATTCTTGTCACATAAAGAAGACAGCAGAATTCAATATTAAAATATTGATAAAGTGAAGAAAATTTGATATTTTTATTCTTGGAAGCATGTGGGTTTTTTGGGGAGGAAAATAAAACTAAGTTACTTAGGATATTGTAGTGTTTTTGTCAAATTAGCTATTTTAATCATTAATATCAAAGAGACTTTAGATGATTATATTTAATTAAGGTGACTTTAGCTAATCTGTCAAGTCCCCTGAAACTATAAAGTTCTGAGAATTAAAACAATCAAGTTATTATATATAAGGAACAAAAATATTGTAGCAAAAAATGCACACAGAAAAATATCTATGATGGTGCAAGAATAAAATAGAAATAATAAAATGATTGTTTCCCTCACACAAATGGACTTTTTTTGTACATGTTTGCTATAGACAATATGTAATAGAATGGGTTTAAAAAATAGAATGGGTTTAACTATTCCAATAAAATGTAATTTACAAAAATAGGCAGAAGGCCCTGGTATATTTTTCTTAAAGACCATCTATTTCAGTAACTAAAAAACCATGAAAATCCTTTACCAACCATATTATGGTACCCATGCACTATTAAGAAAGGAGTCTTTCAGCATTAGTCACATGCTAAGATCAGAAAATAATTGTCTCCAAATATTTGCAGTCCTAAGATTATACATTCTTTTTTTGTTTGGTTGTTTTTGGGCCACACCCAGTGACACTCAGGGGTTATTCCTGGCTATGTGCTCAGAAATTGCTCCTGGCGTAGATTATCATATCAGACGCTGGGGATCAAATTGAGGTTCTTCCTGAGTCAGCCATGTGCAAGGTAAATGCCCTACTGCTGTGCTACTGCTCTGGCCCATGATTATACATTCTCATGCAAATATTTATACAATAATTTTATACACTACAAAGGTGTGGAAATAAATACAATTCCACCTCATTTTCTGATTATTTAAAAATTTACACTATATTCTTAATATAGTTACATATACGTATACTTACATCTACTCTACTGATCTGAGAATCTGTCTTTATTCCAGTATCATGCTGTTTTAATAACTATTTCTTTGTAAAACAATTTAAAATTGGGGAAAGTAACTCCTCCCATATTCTTTTTCCCAAGGATTGCTTTAGTTATTCTTGGGTGTTTATTGTTCCAAATTAATTTCAGGAGTGTTTGATCCACTTCTTTGAAGAATGTCATGGGTATCTTCCAATCTTCAACTAACTATACTCAGATAAGACCAGTTGTACTAGCAGTCCGGTGGGCAAAGAAGGGGGATGCTGGGAACAGGGGTGGAGGGAAAACAATACTGGTGGTGGAAATACTCCTGATTCAATATCACTATGTACCTTGAATATACTGTGAAATATTTGTAATTCACGTTGGTCACAATAAAAATTATTTAAAAAAAAAGAATGTCATGAGTGTCTTTAGAGGGATTGCATTAAATCTGTACAATGCTTTGGGGAGTATGGCCATTTTAATGATATTAATCCTGCCAATCTATGAGCAGGGCATGTGTCTCCATTTCCTTGTGTCCTCTATTATTTTAAAGCAAGCATTTGTAGTTTTCTTTGTATAGGTCCTTCTGTAGTTTTCTTTGTATAGTTCCTTCACCTCTTTAGATACGTTGACTACAAGATATTTAAGTTTGTGTGGCACTAATGTGAATGGGATTGGTTTTTTGTTTTGTTTTGTTTTGTTTTTATTTTTGGGTCACAGCTGGCAGGGCTCAGAGGCTGGCTCTATACACAAAAATTGCTCTATGCACTCCTGTTCTATGCACAAAAATTGCACCTGGAAGGCATGAGGGACCATATGGGATGCCTGGATTCGAACCACCGTCCTTCTGTATGCAAGGAAAACACTCTATCTTCATGCTATCTCTCTGGCCCCAGAATTTTTTTTTAATGTCCATTTCTTCTCTTATCATTATTGGTATATAAGTAGGCCATTGATTTTTTGCATGTTTATTTTGTAGCCTGCCACTTTGCTATATGAATCTATTGTTTCTAGAAGCTTTCTGGCAGAGTCTTTAGGGTTTTCCAAATATAGTATCATGTCATCTGCAAACAGTGAGAGCTTGACTTCTTCCTTTCCTATCTGGTTGCCCATGATATCTTTTTGTTGCCTAATCGCTAGGGCAAGTACTTCCAGTACTATGTTGAATAGGAATGGTGAGAGAGGACAGCCTTCTCAGAGAATGTTCCCCAGACATACAATCAACTAATCCTGATAAAGGGGCGAGATATCTAAACTGGAGCAAAGAAAGCCTTTCCAACAAGTGGTGTTGGCACAACTGGTTAGCCACTTGCAAAAAAAAACAAACTTAGACCCCCATCTAACACCATGCACAAAGGTTAACTCCAAATGGATTAAAGACCTTAATATCAGGTATATAGAACAACACGTAAGTAAAACACTCCATGACATTGAGACTAAAGGTATCTTCAAGGAAGAATTAGCACTCTCCAAATAAATAGAAGCAGAGATAAACAGATGGGACTATATTAAGCTAATAAACTTCTGCACCTCAAAGGAAATAGTGCCTAAGATACAAGAGCCACCCACTGAATGGGAGAAATTATTCACCTAATACCCTTTAGATAAGGTGCTAATATCAAATATATACAAGGTACTTACAGAACTTAACAAGAAAAATCTAACTCCATCCAAAAATGGGGAGAAGAAATGAACAGACACTTCCTCAAAGAAGAAATACAAATGACCAAAAGACACATTAAAAAATGCTCCACATCATCAATTATAAGGGAGATGCAAATCAAAACAACAATGAGGCACCATCTTACACCAAAGAGACTGGTACACATCACAAAGAACAAGAACAATCAGTGCTGGTGGGGATGTGAAGAGAAAGGAACTCTTATTTAGTGCTGGTAGGAATAACATCTAGTCCAGCTTTTATGGAAAATAATATGGAGGTTCCTCAAAAAACTAGACATTGAGCTTCCATATGATCCAACTAAACCACTCCTACAGTATATACCCTAGGAACACATAACTAAAATTCAAAAATCCCTTCCTCACACCTATATTCATTGCAGCACTATTTACAATCTCACTTATCTATGGGTTTTAAAAAAAATTTGAAACTGGAGTGCTGCCTGTGTGTGTTTTACTCCTGTCCTGTCTCCTGAACCTCTTGGGAGTGGGCCGAAAAGGGCCCAGAAAATTCGCTCTCCCAGAGGCTCATTCACAGGCCGAATGCCAAGGAACTGCTTTCAAATGTGATAACCGGCTATAAGCAATACTTCACAGAAGGCAGGTCCCCTGTTTGTGATGTCAGGCTGGGAAAATCTACGCCTGCCCAGTGGTTTCCGACTGTGAGAAATTGTGAGTGCTGCCTGTGTGTGTTTGTCTACTGTCCTGTCTCCTGAACCTCTTGGGAATGGGCTGAAAAGGGCCCAGAAAATTCGCTCTCCCAGAGGCTCCAGAAGAGCACGGCCACTCCGCTTCACTACATGCATGTGCTCTTTCTAATGAAAGAACGCCACTGCAACATGAAGAAAAAAATCACACTAGGAACTGTGCTTAATCACTGAAGCCCAGCATTTCTCTCTGGACTGCGTGCTCAGGCCTAAGATTTGACCCTGTGTGAGACTTCATCCATGGAGGGCTCCCCTTCCTTGGAGGCGAGTTGACCCACCCAGAAAGGATGGAGCCAGAGGAGCGTGGCTGCACACATCATTTAGCTAACGAATACCACCACAACACGTAGAAAAACCCACAATACAAGGGAGAAAATGGGATACAACACAGGCCAGCATCAGACATAGAGAATAAAGATGACAATTCTGATGACCAGAAAATGGCCACCCAACTAATCAATCTTACAGATAAGAATTTTAGACAAGAAATATGGAAGATGCTCAAAGAACTCAAAGAAACCATGGATTGAGTTGAACAGAACACTAATAAGAACCAAGAAAATATGAAGACAGAAATGAGAAAATTCCAAACTGAAATAACAGGTCAAATAACAGGTCTGAAAAACTCAGTAAATGAACTGAATGACAAAATGGATAAGCTCTCCAACATGGTAACAGAAGCTGAGGATAGAATTAGTGCTGTGGAAGATGAGATAAATAACAACTACATACAGCGGGAGAGATTGGAAAAAAAATTAAAGCAAATGAACAGACAATGGAAAAATTAGTCAAAGAATGTGAACAGATGAAATTAGAAGTCTATGATAAGCTTAACAGAAACAACTTAAGAATCATTGGAATCCCAGAGACCCAGGAAGAATCAACGGTCAAGAACATCATAAAGAGAAACTTTCAGAGCTAAAAAAATATATGTGATCAATTCCTGTATGCCCGAAGAGTACCAACCAAAAGAGACCCCAGATAAAAATACCTAAGACACATCCTAGTCACAATGACAAATCCCACAGATAGAGACAGAATTCTGAAAGCAGCAAGATCAAAAAGGGAAATTACATTCAAGGGAACATCCTTGAGATTTACAGCACACCTGTCACCAGAAACACTCAAGGCCAGAAAGCAGTGGTGGGACATAGTGACAAAACTCAATGAAATAAATGCTTCACCTAGAATACTGTACCCAGAAAAACTCACTTTCAGGTTTGATGAAAGAATACATGGTTTCACAGACAAACAACAGCTCAGAAACTTTAAAGACTCAAAACTAGTCTTAAGAGAAAAACTGAAAGACCTACTTTAAGACAAGACTGACCAAAAGACACACCAAATTTCGATATAAAGATGGCATTAAATTCCAGGACAATTCTTTTTCTCAATGTCAATGGACTAAATGCACCAATTAAGAGACACAGAGTGGCTAAATGGATCAAAAAACTCAATCCAACCTTCTCCTGCCTATAAGAAATGCACCTGAATAGTTAGAGCAAACATTGACTAAAAAGAAAAGGCTGGAGGAAAATTATCCAAGCAAACAACACCCATAAAAAAAGCAGAAGTGACCATACTAATATCAAATAATGCAAACTTTATACTCAGGAAAGATGTAAAAGACAAAGATGGACATTTTGTATTAATCAAGGAATATGTACAGCAGGAAGAAATCACTCTCCTAAACATATATGCACCGAATGAGGGGCCAGCAAAATATTTTTTACAATTGTTGACAAATCTGAAAAATAATATCAATAACAACACAATAATTGTGGGGGACCTCAACACTGCATTGTCAACACTTGATAGGTCAACCAGACTAAAACTCAACGAGAATATACTAGACCTGAGAAGAGAAATGGAAGTAAGAGGCCTAGTAGATACATATAGGACACTCCACCCCCAGAAATCTGGATACACATTTTTCTTCAATGTACATGGGACATTCTACAGGATAGACTACCTGCTGGCACATAAAACATGCCTCCATAATATCAAGAGGATAGAAATTTTGCAGGCTACCATCACTGTCCACAAGGCTCTGAAATTATTTGTGAATTCCAAAGTGACACAGAAGAAAAACTTTAACACCTGGAAGTTAAACATTCTTATACTGAATAACCAGTGGGTCCGAGATAAAATCAAAGAGGAAATCAAAACTTGCCTGGAAACAAATGACAATAAATACACAAACTATCAGAACTTATGGGACACAGCAAAAGCAGAACTGAGGAAAATTTATAGCTTTGCAAGCACACATCAGGAAGGAAGAAGGGGTCTACCTGAATAGCTTAATGACGCAGCTCATAGAATTAGGAAGTGCTCAACAAAAGGACCCAAAAATAGGGAGACAGAAAGAAATAACAAAGCTGGGAGCAGAAATCAATGAAGTGGAAACCCAAAAACAATCTGAAAGATCAACGAAAGCAGAAGTTGGTTCTTTGAAAAAATAAACAAGATTGATAGACCATTAGCAAAACTACTAAAGAAAGAGAGAGAAAAAAAACTTGATAACTCGTATTAGAAATGAAAAAGGGGAGATCACTACTGATATTACAGAGATTAGAAGGGTAATCAGAAACTACTTTGAGAAACTCTCTGCCACTAAAAATGAGAACCTGGAAGAAATGGATAAATATACAGGGCACTGACAGAACTCTACAAGAAAAACATCTAATCCCATCAAAAAATGGAGAGAAAAAATGGACAGACACTTTGATAAAGTGAAATACAAATGGCCAAAAGGCACATGAAAAAATGCTCCACATCACTAATCATCTGGGAGATGCAAATCAAAATACCTATGAGGTACCACCTCACACCACAGAGACTGGCACACATCACAAAAATGAGAACAAGCAGTGTTGGTGGGGATGCGGTGATACAGGAACTTCTATCCACTGCTAGTGGGAATGCTGATTAGTTCAACCTTTCTGGAGAGTGATATGGAGATTCCTCCAAAAACTGGAAATTGAGCTCCCACATGATCCAGGTATACTACACTCGTAGGAATATACCCTAGGAACACAAAAATACAATACAAATACCCCTTCCTTACACCTATATTTATTGCAGCACTATTTACCATAGCAAGACTCTGGAAACAACCAAGATGCCCTTCAACAGATAAATGGCTAAAGAAACTGTGGTACATATACACAATGGAATATTATGCAGCTGTCAGAAGAGATGATGTCATAAAATTGTCCTATACATGGATGTAAATGGAATCTATTATGCTGAGTGAAATAAGTCAGAGAGAGAGAGAGAGAGAGAAAGATGGAGAATGGTCTCACTCATCTATGGGTTTTAAGAAAAATGAAAGACATTTCTTAACAATTTTCAGAGACAAAAGAGAGGAGGGCTGGACATTACAGCCCATCTCATGAACTTCACTACAAAGAGTGATGAGTTTAGTTAGAGAAGTCACCACATTGCGAACTATCCTAATAATGAAAATATATGAGGGAAGTGGAAAGTCTGTCTAGAGTACAGGTAGGGTGGGGAGGGGAGGAGGGATATTTGGGTCATTGGTGATGGGTATATTGCACTTGTGATCGGGGGTTGTCGTCTAATATGACTGAAATCCAACCACAATCATGTTTGTAATCAAGGTGTTTAAATTTAAAAAATTAAAGAAAAAAGAATTAAGAAAATGAATTATAGGGCTATATAAAAAAGAAAAAAAAAAAGAAAAATTAAGGTCATTATTGAAATAACGCCCAGAGACAATCTAGATGAGGGTCAGAAGGACCAGCTCACAAGATGAAGTTCACCACAAAGAGTAGTGGTTCAGTTAGGGAAATAACTACACTAACAACTATCTTGACAAGCTTAATGAATGAGGGAAGTAGAATGCCTGTGTTGAATACAGGAGGGGGTTGGGAAAGAGGGGGGGAATTGTTGGTGCGATTGTTGCACTGGTGAAGGGGGATATTCTGTTTATGACTAAAACCCAACTACAATCATGCTTGTAATTATCGTATTTAAATAAAGAAGTTTTACAAAAAAGTAAACAAAATTTAAACCACAGTTAAACATGTCTAATTACACAGTTCATTCAGAATATTAGGGGAATTAGCTTAGTGGAAGCATTGCTTCCACATAACTAAAAAGTTCCATTACAGTGAATTTAACAAATAATAAAATATATTACATAATTTAATTATTCACCACTAGGAACAAAGTTTCAGCAGTTTATTATTCTAAAAGAAAGAATAATGTCTGCACCACCTATCCATCTACCACTGCTACAATTTTTTTGTGCTTTTCAATAATGGGAATATTTCATTCTGCTGAGTAATATGAAATATACATAAGATAGGTTATATTTTAGTAGAGTTTAAGATTAGGATTTGTATAGAATTTTATTCAGTTCTATTATTTATTTAGTTACAGATATGAGAGTAATGTTATTTAAGGAATATCCAAGTTATCAACACGTTCCTAAAAATCTTTTATTTTCTCCATAGAGATATGCACAAGTTCTTCTTCATAGAGCACAAGTTCTAAATTACTTTGTGATTTATCTCTTAGCCATTGTAAAACTATTAATGTATCCCATTTAAGCAGACACGTTCCTGCCACATTGTAATAGAAAGCAAAACTGACAGCTTCCTCATCAATCACATTTCTAGGCTGAAACTTCAAACTGTTTTGCATTATCACTTATATACCATTTCAAATAGCTTTCTTATTAACAATAACTTAAAAGTTAACAAGACCCCAAAAGAAGAGAATCTGGCTTAAGGTATAGAGATATTATATGGTCACAAATATATTTAAAATGTCTGAATACATCTAGTTATTTACTCTGAGTGACCTTGGTCTGCCACATTAAAGTGATAGAGCTCATAACAAGTGACTAAATAAAAATATACATCCCACTTTGTTCTTAAATCCTTGTCATAAAAGTAAAGTGCATAAATAACTAAGAGAGATTTTTCTAATTCCAAAACACAAACAGGTTAGCTTTTAGTCAATTTCTAGTTAAGTCTGCTTACTTACTGTTCCTTAAGTAGAAGTGTGAAATCCCAGTGCAGTTTCCTCTTAAGCCAATGTGTAGGAAAATTTAGCAAGTAAACAGTGTGCCGGGTAGAGACAGACACAGAGATACAGAGAAAAATTAAAGAATGGGAGTGCTGAAAATGATAATATTAGTTCTGAAAAAAACTTAATTTTATTTTTAATGATTTCCTTAATAACAGAATCAGAAGCTGAATTTCTATGTCCTTCTTCTACCCCTGCATGCTACTTGAGTCATTCTCTTTTCTAGAGCCCCCCAAATCTCCAGTTGTGATGTCCATCTATCTTTTCATCCCAAAACTTCACAGTATTACTAGCACATTCATGCAAAGACATTGCAATTTCTATCTTCTATTTTCAGAGAGATGGACCCCAGCACTTCTTCCTCTGACAGTACAGTCTCTGCAGTTTTTGTTTTTGTTTTAAGTTTCAGGAGAAATCCAACTTTATTAAAAGGCCCTAACTGCCATGTGCATATCTCACATGGCTTCTAAGTTAAACTTTTTAAGAAGCCTCTTTTAGCTGCCCTCCATCCATCTTGCTGCCTCTGTGTCTGTTCCCTTGCTGCATCTCTCTAGTTGAGTCTGTCCCCCCCTCCTCTTAGACCACTCTTAATTACCAACCACAGACTCCTTCCAATTAAAAGGAGATTCTTTTGGCTTAAGAGATACAGGGTGTCACCATCCTTGAAGCATACTGTAATGAGACTGACTACAGGCTCCAACATATTCATTGTCAAACCCCAAGGTCTTTCTTTATAGTGCCAGGAAAATTTCTGCTTAGTTGTTGTTGTCAAAGTCTGTCTTTTGTAATTAGAGATCTTGGTTTTTGAACATATCCTAGGATGAAGTGTAGGATAGAGTCTTTCTTTATGGTCCCAGTTAAAGTTCTGCTCAGTGGCAGCAGTGGTAGTCAGTTTTCTGTAATTAGTGATCTTGGTTTTTGCATAGATCCTAGTATGGAGTGTCTTCTGATTTCATCTCACCGTTATGTGGTAAGTTAGGACAACCTGCCCTTAGATCAAGTTGTTTCCTCATTGTCAGGGTGCAAGTCAGTTCTAGAGCAGTATTAGGGACTCCCCTGTGGGGATTTGATCCATGGTATAGCTGCAGGGAATTGTGTCAGTTTTAAGGTTTGTTGGGTTTGGGTAGTTGATGCCCGATCACATGAGGTATATGTCGAGTCCAGAAGGCAAATGTTCAGGGTGGAAGGTGCCCTGCATTATAAAATGTATGGGTTTTTATTCCTAGTAGATAAGAACTTGTTTCTATACATAAGGTTTTCCCATTTTAGTGAGCCTATGCAAAAAGGAACAATGCTATTTTATATTTGGTCCATTTATTTTATATATTTTATATATATATATATTTTATAATATTGGTCCATTTGGGGGTAAAATGACAAGCTATACAATCTATCCTAGTTTTGACCTGAGCTCTTATCTCAAACAGACTTTTCTACTAGAACTTTGTACTAAGCAGAACCAAAACAAGAAAAAAAGAAAAACAAAAAGGGATGGACTCAGCTACCTTTACATTTGGAAACAAATGAACTAAGAGTCATAACTATTAAGGAATGAAACATATAAAGAAAATACAGATATCCCCATTAAATCTTTTGTGAATGTCTTGTGTGTTTGTGGGGAGAATGAATTCCAGGGCATATTTTCTTCCCACACCTTGGTCTTATTGGGTCTGATAAATGGTTTGCAACAGTCAGGAATCAGGTAGTGTCTTTGAGCTGGTGGTCCTTCTGAATCTGAATTTGGGAGCATGGAACAGTCCACATTGGGTGTGGGTGGGAGAAAAAGGGATGCATAGAAGGAGTCAGCAGGAGTGGTGGTTGCAGCTTCTTGCTGGGGCTAGAGATGAGAGATTGAGAGGTTATCCTTTTACTTTGGGAGTCAGGTTGTAGCTTACTGGGGTAGGTGGACAGTCTCAGTTCCTAAGGAGTTGAAAAATGAGGGTGAAAAGGTTTAAATTGGGAGAGATAGCAGATCAGGATTGAGGGAATGAGAGTATAGAAGGAGTTCTGAATGCGGGGGGGGGGGTGGAGAAGTGAAAATATATAACAGGGTCTGTGTACAATATAGGTATATGACTGAAATTCAATCATGAACAACTTTTTCAACCATAGTGCTTAACTAAAGTATTAAAATTTATTTTAGTCACTGAGATTTATAATACTGAAAATAGGGGTTCATGAACAACTTTCCAATTCTACATCATCCATTAGTATTTCCACTTCTTTCCACCACTCAAAGTACCATCCCCCAACTCATTTCCCTGTCATAGTAATCTATGTTCTATAGACCAGCTCTTAGTTCCTGTTGCCTAGACATTTATTTCCTCATGATGCTTCTTTATATTCCTCATTTGAGAGATCATTTTGAATATATTCCTCCTCCTCTGACTGACTTTATACAGCATAGCTCCAATTTCTATCTAGATAGGAGCAAATTGTATGATTTTATCTTTTCTTATAGCCAAATAGTGTTTTGTCTATGTACCATAATTTGTTTATCCAGTCATCTGCTCTTGAACATTTGGGTAGTTTTCAGATTTGGCTTATTGAGTGCTATAATGAAAATAGAAGTTTAAATCCTACTTTTCATATTTTTTGTATATTTTCCTGAATATAATTTTTGGATACTGGGTAGATGTTAAGAAATGAAATTGCTTGATTATATTGCAACTCAATTATCCATCTTCTAAAAAGTGTCCTTATTTTACCTAAAGTTTAAATCAATTAACAATTCCACCAACAGAAAATTAATGTTCCATTCTTCCAAAATCTAGGTATTTTTTTTTCTAGTAATGAAGACAATGTGGTATTTGAAGTAAGGACACTAAGTCCAGTGGACTAGAAATAATAGCCCCAAAATAAATACTCAAGTATATTTCCAGCGCTTCTTCAACAAAGGGACTGAGTATACAGTGAAGCTTGAAAAGCCCTTTCAATGAATTGTATTGGAGAATTTTGCCACTTACATGGAAAAAATAAACTCAAACCTCAATCTCAAACAGTAAATAGGTCAATTAAAAATGGATTAAAGAGTGGCCAGAGAGATAGCATAGCAGTAGGGTGTTTGCCTTGTACGTGGCTGACCCAGGATGGACCTGGGTTCGATCCTTGGTGTCCTATATGTTCCCCAAGCCAGGAGCGATTTCTGAGTGCATAGCCAAGAGTAACCCCTAAAGGTCACCGGGTTTGGCCCAACAAACCAACCAAACAAAAAAGAAATAGATTAAAGAACTCAATATAATATCTGACTTCATACATTGTGTTGTGGAAAATATAGGGAGAATATTTAATGACATGAAGTCTAGAGATGATTACAATGACTTACTGCCATTTTCTAGGCAAATGAGTGCATACATAAATTGGTGAGTATGCATCAAATTAAGATATTTCTGCAATAAAAATAGCTGGAAAAGAATGTATTCCACAAAATTGGAGAAAATATTTGCTGACACTCATTTGACAAACGGTGGTCAAACCCAAAATGTGTAAAGTACTTGTAAAACTTAACAAGAAAAAAATTAAATAAGCCAATCAATAAATGGGATATGAGATTAACAGAAACTTTATCAAAGAAGACATATAGATGGCTAAAAGGTATATTAAAGTTTTTTTTTTACTTATAATAATGTAAATGCAAACAAAATTAGCAAGATATTGCCTCATAGAGTGAGGCTGCAAAAATTTTTTTAATTTTTATTTTGATCATATTGGCTTACATATCTTTCACAGTAGTATTTTAGGTACAAATTAACATTGAATCAGGGGAATACCCATTACCAAATTTCTCTTCCCCCATCCCCGTTCCCTTCCTGCAACCCATATCCCCCACCATCGCCCCCTGGGCTGCTAGAGTAGGTGGTCCCCTCTTTGTCTAGCTTACTATTAGTGATCATATATCTGGTCCTGGTACCCTCCCTTGTTTGCCCCTCTATTTGAGAGGCGGAGCTAGATAATTCGAGTTATGTGGTTTTATTTGAAGGAAATAAAAGCAATAGAATGGGGTAAAAAAATAAGAAAAAATTAAAAATTAAAAAAACTAAAAATATCAAATTAGCTGAAAATGGGAGGAGTTCTTCTAGAGGCTTTCAACCTCAGTTTGAGAGAGGACTTGAAAAAGGTAATTGAAACAGCACAACAATACAGAGAGGACTTGAAAAAGGTAATTGAAACAGCACAACAATACAGAAAAAAAATATCAAATTAAATATACAGTGAGCACTACAGCAATAAAGACAGGCACCATACAATAGTCTCGGTCCTGAAATCAAACCATGCCGGAGTGCAAAAAGAAAGATAAAGATAAAATAAGACAAAATAAAATAAAATTGGAGACATCAACTTCAATATGTACACCAAAATAAAGATGTCAAAAAATTGATCAATAAATAAATATATATGTGGGAAAATGATTATTTTGTGCTCCCCCTCTGCATAGGCACAGTAACTATTGGGGATATTATAGAGGGAATTGCCTTGGCCTAGGAGATACAGGGTTTCTCCACCCCTGAAGTATACTGTCATGGGATTAACTATAGACTCCTGAGGCTGCAAAATTTTTTAAAAAATAATAAACATTTGAGGGATTTTAATGTATTATTTTTACTATTATTTTAAATAATAATTTTTTTTTTTTGGTTTTTGAGTCACACCCAGTGGTGCTCAAGGGTTACTCCTGGCTATATGCTCAGAAATAGCTCCTGGCAGGCACAGGAGACCATATGGGCCGCCGAATTCGAACCAACCACCTTAGGTCCTGGATCGGTTTCTTGCAAGGCAAACACTGCTGTGCTATCTCTCCTGCCCCTTAAATAATAAATTTAAAGAAAAATCTTTTCATTGAATATATAACAACTCTCTTATTATCATTTACCACTCTTGATCACCACTATACTATTTTTCTTCCTAAAGGAATTATATTTATTTTATTACCATTATTATATATTTCCCATATAATATATTATTTAACAAAGGATCAAATAGATTAGTTATTATTAATTCTGGATATTATATAATAACTTTCTATTATGGCAATTGAGAATTTAGCTTAGTCCAAATGAGCTAAGTTCTCAATATAAACATGAGAATAAGTATCTTAATTTAATGAATAGAAAGTTGGGGTTAGAATTTTTTATTGTGCAAGATCAATGACATGACAATTTTTTTAACTTTACTCATTAAAATAGTTGCTTCCATGACTTTTCTTGGAATTATGCTATTTACTACTGCCAACTATTATGATGCATGTTCATATCTGTGTCATTTCTTTATGAACCTACCAGAATGATCTAGTGATGTCTTTAAAGTCATTTATGATTCAATGTTTGGTTGTAGTGGTGGTAGTGATGGTGATATGGACTTGGGACAATATTTGATGGGTTCCAGGTTTGAACCCTATTCCATACACATGCTAGGCATGTGCTCTACCACTTAATCTAAATATACATTCATGGCTAATGTTTTTAGATATTATTTTATTTGTTTTCCAAAGTTATATGAGAATCAATAAGCCTGAATCTAAGATTATACAATGTGTATTATGCAAAGAAATGAATTAAATTCAGAGCTTTGATTCTAAAGACCAGTTTTTTTTTTTCCCATGCTGTAAACTACTCTTCCAAAGTAGCACTTTAAATAGAACTTTTCTTCACATTCTAGGCTGTATCAAGCTTTTTCTTTCATGAAAAATCTTGGCAAAGAGAACTTTATAAAATTCTTTCCATTTGAGTTTTAGAGAGAAGGCAAATCTATGTTTAGCAGTTGGCAGAGTTTTTGATTCTCAGACTTATTTATTCTTACTCAAAGGTTCCTTGAATCCAAATGATTAAGGATAACTTGGGCTACATAGAAAGGTAAAAAAGAGACTTACATATAAAGGTCTTTTTTTTAAAAAAAAAAGGAGAGGAAATATTTTTATACAGTCCTGTACGATAGGTACCAAATATTAGAAAGTGATAAGATTTGTCATAATACTGTTGAAAATATCACAAAGAGTACATGTGAATTCTGCTGTTTTTTTTCTCTTTTAGACTGGAGAGGAAGTTGATCCTAAACTAAGAGCTTTATTGCCTTCTTAAGAAAAGTGTCTTCAAAGTTTTGGCAGCATTTTGGACAACTAAGAAAATGACAATTTTACCTTTATTTCAGGAACATGCTTCCAGGAACAGAGGTCTAAAAGTATGTGTTTGCACATGTCTGTATTTGTATGTGTATGCAGACTTTACTTTTCAAAATAAAGTGCAAAAAAAAAAATTCCACTGTGACAGAGGTTGTATTATGAGTCATTTGATGGTTGAACAACTTGGATGTTCTTTCTCGTGTTTACAAACTTGAATTTGTCTAAAACTTAATACTTGCGTTTGGAAGATTGTGTTTATATATACTTTTTTAATTAAATAATCTGTTTATTGTACTGCATTTACAAAGAAAACAGACAATGTACCCGGTAGAAAGAATAAAAACGTATTTGGGATTTGAGTTTGAACTGACAGCAAATAGAAATCCTTTCGTGAGACTCTGGCAATTTGACAGTATTATAATTGGGTTTAATAAAGGTACATGGGATACTTGGGAGGTCAAGTTCCATAGTTGCATCTTTCTACGGCTTCTAATTTACTGGCTCCATAAATTGGAGGGAGGTGGAGAAAAAGCCCTTATTTGGTGCGTAAACATTTCCAAAATGAAGTTACAGGTTTTTCTTTATTAAAATTTCTTTGTCAATTGTTAAAATGGAATTGTGTGTGTGCGCGTGCATGTAGTATGTGCATTTTGGTTATTTCACCTTAAAATCACAATTCTTTGAATTCCACAATTGCAACTTTTTTTTAATAGCATAGAAAAGAAATTCAGTTCTGGTCTGCTATTGCTCTAGGCGTGTATTAACGTTGAGAGAACCCAAAGTGGATTAGAATTGCTGAAGGATTTTTCCCTGCCGTTGGTCGTTTAATACAATCTAGTCTTTATTCTTGATAGGTGCATAGACAGCCTCACCTAAAAATTCTTTCTATAGGAACATGTCTGATTTCAGGACCGCCCAATCGTGAATCCGAGAAATGGCTGGCCAGAGATGCTCAGGGGAAGACGGTTGGTTAAGAGTTTAATGAGCTGCATTTTGGCACCATGTTTTTCCTTTGCCACTGGTGGTGGGTAAAGGACAGAATACAGATACCAATCTCTTATGGGCTCCCTGACAGTCTCACTGGTAGTTTTGCTAGCAAGCGCCTCCTGTTGCCTTTCTGTGGCTTTCTGTACATCAGTCCTGGAGCCGCTTCTGTAGGACGCAGGAATTCCCTAGGCCCACTTGGTCTGCGCTGAAAGAGCAACTGTGGCCCCACAATCCTGCCCACCCTCTGTTTTTTTTTTTTTGCCTTTTAATAAGATTAAAAAATATGTCATGTCTAGGGTAAATCGAAAACAGGCACATCCCAAAATAAAATTCAAAAAGCCTTTCTCATTAAAAAAAAAGTCTCAAGTACATCTCAATCATTTCAAAATTTCAGTTAAAACTTTACATTATACAAGGAAATAGCAGAAGAGAATGGCTAATCTTAAAAACTAACAACAAAAAACAAAACAGAAAACAAAAATACCCCCATCCTAAAACACACACACTCAACACACTCAACAAAAACCCTAAAAAAGAAAGAAAAGAAAAAAGATAAAAAAGAAAAAGAAAAGAAAAAAGCCACCCCACTCCTCCCTTGTTTCTTTTATCCTGGGATTTTAAGACCTGCCTGAAGCCTCTGGGAAAATGAGAAAGCCACAGGGGAAAAGTGCTTCAAGGTCAGACTTTAAGACAAGGTTTGAGGGAAAAAGAAAAGTTAAAAATAAAAAAAGTCAAGACTTAGTTGTGGGGCTGTAGTGTCCAAACCAGGGCATGAAAGTAGGATATAGTTTAAAAAAAAAAAAACCTCAATGAAATCAATACCTCACCAAGACTACTTTATCCAGTCAGACTCTCATTAATATTTGAAGGAATGATAGACATCATCATGGGTAAGCAACAGTGATCAAAACAGCATGGTACTACTGGATGGACTCTGACCAATGGATCAGAATAGAATATCCAAAGACAAACTCCTATATGTGGCCAGCTAGTTTTTGACAAAGAAGCTGGCAGCGTAAAATGAAATCAAAACAACCTCTTCAACAAATTGTTTTGGGACAATTTGATCTATATCCTACACCTTACGTTGTATGTTTATGTTTATTTGAAGAAGGTGCATGAAACTGAGCTGAAATACAAGAACTGATGTTCTTTGAATCATTCAGTTGACTATGAAAAAAATCCAATTTGCTTATTCAACCCTTAGGATGGTTTTCAGACATTCAAAGAATTCATCTTTCAGGCCCGAGCTAAGGGATCTCCTAAGGGTGGCTAGTTGTAGAGACTACATGTGAGCCAGAATGTCAGGGCACTAGCTCCAACTGTGGGGAGATACAGAGTCTGTAGGAAGAGCAACCAAAAGAAATAGGTTCTGAAATGTGGATGGTGAGTTGGTTAGTAGTTATCAGACCAGCAGCAAAGTTCCTCAATGGGAATACTGATTCAAGAATCTGCTTTTGATACTCACAGGGGAGTTACCTATTATCCAATCTACTTATGCAATTGAAAAGTTGTTTTCTTGATTTGGCTTGGTTTGTTTGGTGTCATACTTGGCTTTTCAGGCCTTACTCCTGGCTGTGCTCAAGGGATCAAATGCAATACTGTAAAACAAACTGGGGTTAGCAGTATGTATGTCCAGTGCCTTAACATCTGTAGCATCTCTGTCCCTAAAATGTCTGTAGACTACAAAGAACTAGTGCTGTGATTTGCGCAGGGATTTTTAGGTTTCCAAGCATATACAGTAGCATTATGAGTCTAGAATATGATTACTAATGTTATTGTAAACCACGACTCCTCAAAGAAACATTTTTGATTGTTTTTGAGCCACACGTATTTAAGGTCTTCTCCTGACTCTTTGCCCAGGGTCAACCGCAGGCATTGCTCAGGAGAAATCCGTACTGTTGTGGATTCAAATAGGATTTAACTGGAATTAGTTATTCAAGATGCTTATTTTATAGCAGAAAAATTGTTTGCTCTTGGTACCCAACATACACATAAACCAAACAATTCCAAACCCAAAATATAACTTCAAAAACCTGGTGAACTTTGAGTATCACAATAATTCCTATAACTAAGTGAAAAAAAAAACCAGCAAGTGCTTCTTGAGGCTAATGATGATCAGTTTCTTCCTGTTTCATCTCCCCATACTAAAAGCAACAAGATTAAAGAAGGAAATCACAAAAATAGCAACAAAGATATCATTGCTGAAAAGTTCCCAGCATTGGAGAACACATGTTCCCACCTCCTGAATTACCAGAGTACTTACTAAAAGAAATACTAGTAAAAGCACTCCAACACACATCCTATATTCGAATGATAAAAGCAATAGGTAGACATAGAATACTAAAACCACAAAATCAAAGAAGAAAATCACTTACAAAGGTGGATCATTAAGATTTACAGCAAATTGACCAAAGGCAACCCTACAGCGCTGAAAGTGGGATATACTTTTAAAAATGTCGGGGTTGTTGTGATAGCACATGGGTAGGGCATTTGCCTCACAAGCAACAGCTTTGATCTTTGGCATTTCAAATGGTCCCCCAAGCCTGCCAGGAGTGATTTCTAAGCACAGAGCCAGGAGTAACCCCCAAGCACCACTAGATTGGCTCAAAAACCAAGAAAAAAAATTGAATGAAACAATTATCTTACCAAGAATACTTGGCCCAGTCAGACACATAAAAGGAATTATAGATATCATCATGGGTAAGCAACAGTTCAAGAACTTCATAGGTCAAAATCAACCTTAAAAGAAGTAGTGGGGCTGGGAGTGATAGCACAGTGGGTAGGGAATTTTGCCTTATACATGGCCAACCTGATTTTTACCCCCAGCCTCCCATATGATCTCCTGAACCTTCCAGGAGTTATTTCTGAGTAAAAAGTCAAGAGTAAACCCCGAGTGATGTTGAGGGTGTGGTCTACATCCCCCCACAAAAAAACCTGAATTGAGTACCTTAAGACAAGAAGAAAAACCTCACAAACACACCAAAATTCTACAAAAAAGCTGACACAAAAATTTTATGACAATGTTCCCTCTTATTGTCATGAAATCAAATGCACAGATTAGGAGACACTGATTCAAAAAATAAATTTAAGGATTGAAGTCAACATTCTGCTGCTTTCAAGAAACACATTTGAATAGTCAAAATAAACACAGGCAATTTTTCAAGCAAACATTTTCCCCCAAATGTCTGGGTTAGCCATATTGATGCCAGAAGACATAACCTCAAAAAAGGTATGAGATAGACATAGCTCACTCATAGACATAAATAGCTCACTACTGAACAATGTGGGTGGATCAGAAAAAATATCAAATGATTTCTGGCAACTAATGGGACTGAGGACATGAGCTATCAGAATTTGTGGGCATAGCAAAATTTATGGTTAAGGGAAGTTTATATTTTTGCAAGGTGTATAGCTTTTCATCAGAAAGGAAGAAAGTTACATTAAAAAAGTGACTTCACATCTTAAGAAAATGTATATAATAAAATGAGTCAAAACAGGAGAGTGGAAACAATAACAACTAGAGTAGAAATTAATAAACTGAAACCCCAAAAGTTATGAAAAAGATCAATTTGAGAAAAGCAACAGCTTGTTCTTAAAAAAATAAACAAGATCAGGCCCTTTGCTCTGCCCACTGAGTGGAGGAATTTATGGCACAGCCAGGCTAATCCTACTTCTACGCTTCACCCCTAGTCCTGAGACTAGCTCTGTTGCAGACTCGCTCCTCAAGTCTCCCTCTTGGAAAAGAACCATTTGCCTCTAAGTCCTTGGCACCCCAAAGTTCCATGTTCAGTGTCCCTGGGAACTTAAAGCTGCAGAGCTAGGTGCAATGCACAGCACTCCCAGCCACCAAAGGCCAAGAGGAGAAGTAAGGGGCGGCTCCCCGGTATCTGGAAGGGCCAGGCACCCAGCCCGCCGCAGAGCACGCAATCCAGCCACCCCAGAAGCTGAGGCATCTCAGCCTGCTGCATCCACAGTAGCCTCTGACTCCCCAGAAGCCCCTGAAGCTACAGCACCTCAAGCCCCTTCTGCAGCCCTAGTCACCAATGCACCCGAGACTTCTGTAGCGCTTCCAGTCTCGGCTGCACAAGGAGCTGCTGATGCACCACCAGGGTCCGTTGTGCTCTGGTCCTGTGCCAACGTGCTTGGATCTCGCTTCTCTGCAGACAAAGCAGGATCTGGAAGGGCCAGGCACCCAGCCCGCCGCAGAGCATGCAATCTAGCCACCCTAGAAGCTGAGGCATCCCGGCCTGCTGCACCCACAGTAGCCTCAGGCTCCCTTGAAGCCCCTAAAGCCACAGCACCCCAAGCCCCTTCTGCATCCCCAGTTGTCAATGCACCCAAGTTGGCTGTGGCCCCTCCAGCCTCGGCCGCACACGGAGCCACTGATACACAACCCAGAGCTACTGTGTGCTGGTATTATGCCAATGTGCTTGGTTCTCGCTTCTCTGCAAACGGAGCCTGGAATGTCGGGGGAGCTCCTAGAACATGCACAACCTATTCGGGGCGCCTACACTTGGGCTTAGTGACCAGATTCATCACTGCCCCATCCCAACCTTCAAATGCTGATGGCGGAGCTGCTGCCCCTGCGTCCTTTCCCTCTCTGCCCAGAAACCCCACTTCTGCCTACCGAGCCTCAGGTGCAGCCAGCGGGGATGCCGTGGCTCCTGGAGCCCCCATGGTCCGGAGCCCTGTCATGTGCATTTTTCTTTTTGCAAAGAATTGTCTCTGCTGAAAAGGAAGAATCAATTATTGGGTCAGTTTTATGCATGTATGGAGTTGTCTCCCAATGGAAACCACCAAATATATATATTATTTGTTCACTTTTGGTTTGGGGCCATACTCAGGCACTCAGGGGTATTACTCCCACCTCTGCGCTCACTGAACTCACTCCTGGCAGGGGCATATGGGATGCTGGGAATTGAACCCAGGTTGGCCGCCTGCAAGGCAAATGCCCTACTACACTGTGCTGTCATTCTGGTTCCCCCCAACTAAAAAAATTATTTTTAATGTTTTAAGTCCTAAGGAAAGTTGCATAGGGTTGGTGGGGCTTCTGTCTGCCCAAACAAAGGCTTTCTTCCTGGGTCTTGGAAATGTTTTGGCCTCTGTCAATGGCTCCTCTTTGGAAGTGACATCAAAATAGACATCTCCATCTAAGTACTTAAGAGTTTGTGTAAAATAAAAGCCTTTATCTTATTTAAAAAAAATAAACAAGATCAAAGAACCATTAGCAAGATTCACAAAGAAAAACTAATAAACTATATAAGAAATAGAAGGGGGTGTCACAATAGACACTATAGAATTCAATAATCTAGGGTTACTTTGAGACTCTTTATGCCCACAACAAACATTACACTCAATGGGGAAAGTTCATAACTTATCTTCTAAGATCTGGCACAGAAGTGTTTGCTCACTTTCATCACTTCTGTGAGTATACTAATGGAAGTGCTTGCCCTGGCAATTAGGCAAGACAAAGACATTAAGGGCATTCAGAAAGGAGAGGAAGAGGTCAAGCTCTATTTGCAGATGACATGGTGCTCTATCTAGAAAATCTTAAAGACTGCAAAAAACTTCTAGAAACAGCAGATATTTATATTAAAATGATAGGTTTCATAATTAGTAAAAATGCAAAAATGGCCTTCCTACATACAAAAAGTTAAAGAGAAGAAAGATGTATTTAAAAAGCAATTCCATTTGTAATAGTACCCCAGAAAATTAAGCACCTTGGAATCATCTTAACTAAAGAGTTAAAAGACCTATGCAATGAAAACTACAGAACACTACCTTAGGGAATAAATGAGGACATAAATAAATGGAAAAAGAGATTTAATGCTATCAATATGAGTACCCTGACATTTTTTTTAAAGAAAAAGATTAAGCACTTTTGAAATTCATATGAAAAAATGAAGATCAGATTATAGGTAACTCAATCCTTGGGAAAAGATGGGAGGCAATACTTTCCTCAACTTCAATCTTCTATAAATCAGTAACAATTAAGGAGCCAGAGCGGTGGCACTAGAGGTAAGGCTTCTTCCTTGCAAGCACTAGCCTAGGACGAACAGCGGTTAGATCCCCCAGCATCCCATATGGTCCCCCAAGCCAGGAGTGATTTCTGAGAGAATAGCCAGGAGTAACCCCTGAGCGTCAATGGCTGTAGCCCCAACACAAAAACAAAACAAAACAAAACAAATCAGTAACAAAATAGCATCGCATTGGAAGTAATAAAGACAGAACCTCATAATATTTGAATGAATGAAGACATATCCTCATATCAATGCCAAAGAATTGAATATTCAAGGGATTTTCAGGTATATGGTCAAATTAATTTTTTTATAAAGGAGCAAGGTGAAGCAAGTAAAGCCTCTTCAACAAGTGCTGTTGGGAATATTGGTCATCTATATAAAAACCCATGAAAAAAAATCAGGAGAAGAAATAAACAGAAACTTCCTCAAAGAGTAAATACAGATAGCCAAATGGCACATAAACATTATTTACATTAATATTAATCCTCAGGTAGATAAGAACAATGAGATGTCACCTCATACCACAGAAATTGGCACATATCAGAAAAGTAAGAACAACCAGTACTGGTGTGGGTGTGAGAGAAAGAGTCTCATTCAGGGTGAATGGAAATATTGACTATTCTAGCCTTTTTTGGATAATAATGCTGACACCCTCAAAGCACAATAAATTGAGCTACTTTTGACCCAGTACTACAACTTCTGGAAATATACATTAAGGACCCAAAAACACAATTCAGAAAAGACACCTGTACCCCTACATTCATGGTAGCATGATTCACAATAGCCAGATTCTGGAATCAACACAATTGCCTGAGAAGAGATGAGTAGAAAAAGAAACCATGGTATATCTACTTAATGCATTACTATGCAGCTGTTAGGAAATAAGAAGCCATGAAATTTGCTTATATATATAAAGAAATATGGAGCATATTATGCCCAGTAAAATGAGTCCATGAGGGGCCGGAGAGATAGCATGGAGGTAAAGCGTTTGCCTTTCATGGAGAAGGTCATTGGTTTGATCCCGGTATCCCATATGGTCCCCTGAGCCTGCCAGGAGCAATTTCTGAGCATAGAGCCAGGAGAAACCCCTGAGCAATGCCGGGTGTGACCCAAAAACCTAAAAAAAAAAAAAAGAAAGAAAAAAAAGAGAAAAAGAAATGAGTCCATGAGAGAGGTTTAGATATAGAATGATCTATGTGGGATATTAAAATTGTGGGATATTAAAAATGTTGTGGAATATTAAAAGCAAATGTATAGTAATATACCCAAAGACAATAAGGACAAGGAACTGAAAGACCAGTTCATGGTAGGAAGCTTTCCACAGGAGTGGAAAGTGTAGTTGGGGCAGAGAAGGGATCACCATTACAATGATAGGTGGAAATGATCACTCTGAACAAGAATTGGTTCTTGAAATTAGTGGTATGTTGAAACTCCTTTAGTGACAATATTATAAACCACAGTGCCTAAAAGGAAAAGAGAGAGTTATGCATTTCTAAATATATAATTATTTGTAAGAAGAAGCGTTGTCAAATAGAGGGCCAGTAACTTAGTAGATGGTCAGATAAATATTTTTCCTTTCACTGTGTTAACCGGTTTATAGAGTAAGCAAAATGGTTATAGAGTAAGCAAAAAGGTATATGGAGAAAGCAAGAGGCATTATAAGACCTTATTTGAAAGGCAGCTTTACTTAACAAAAAACCTGTATGGACTTTGAAAACCTAAATTTATTTATTTTGGTCAAATCATTATCAGTTTTACATTTTCATTTTGTCTTACATGCGGATGACCCAGTTTTGTCCCTGACACTCCATATGTTCCCCCAGGTCCATCAGGACTGATCCCTGAATATAGTCTGGTATGGGTTGCCCCAAAACAAAACAAAATAGACAAAGTGGATGCCAAAAATATATAAAAATACTGTTCTGCATCACTTATCAGTGAATACAAATCAAATTAATGAAATATCTCCTTACACAATGACTTTGCACATATCAGAGAGAAAAGAAGAAACATCAAATATTATCCTAGATGTGGGGGAAAGGGACCCTACTTTGACTACTAATTGGAATGTTGACCAACCCAAAATTTTTTGGAAATAATATAAACACTTATTTTTTTACTAGCCCCACAAATCCATTAGAATTCTTTTGTTTCTCTGCTCAGGTATTCTCAGATGTGTATAAAAACAATGTTGAAAGAGTGGTCCTTCGTATATTAGGAGGAACTCACATCCTTCCTAAGACAGGGCAGGAAGACCATGGAACTTCCAAAGATTGGAGAGTATCCTCTGCCCCAACTTCAGTTGCTCTTCCAGCTAAAAATCCTTGGTTTATTGATTCCTAAGATATTTTCAAAAAGCTTGGGATCAGGCAATTAGTTTTATATTAATGCAGAATGCCAAATCAAGTCTACTTATTATCTAACTAATCAATAGATTCATTTTTTTCCTTGCAAGGTTTGGATGCAGAAAAATGTTAATAGAAATAAATTAGAAAAAATGGGGGCTGGAGAGATAGCATGGAGGTAAGGTATTTGCCTTGCGTGGAGAAGGTTGGTGGTTCGAATCCCGGCATCCCATATGGTCCCCCGAGCCTGCCAGGAGTGATTTCTGAGTACAGAGCCAGGAGTAACCCCTGAGCACTGCCAGGTGTGACCCAAAAACAAAACAAAACAAAGAAATAAATTTAAAAAAATGGAGAAATGTGATATTTAACTTTCACCCTTCAATAAATACATTATTTATCCATTCATTTCCCAGTAATTGCTTGTTTATTAAGGTGGCCACTCAAAGAAAAAGACAATTGTGAAGATTGTCAATAATAAAGTGGGTTTATCTGTTTACTGTAAGTAGATGCAATTTTAAGTTCACATATCAGAGCTCTCAGATAATAAAAAAAACCAACAGTGAGTGCTGAAGCTATAAAACTAAAAGTAGGATATGCTATACTATAAAAGAGAATTTTACTAGAGCTTACAGACATCTCCACAATTAAAACTGTAAGTCACTTAAGTAGAAGACCTTAGTAAGTGAAAAAAATGCTCCATGTTAAGAGATTAGCATAGTATTGTCCAAATGAGCATCTTTCATAAATTTTATAAATGCATATAAATATATTTAATATTAAATATAATAAAGTATAATAAATGCTATATTTAACATTAAACATCATCTTAATATAAATTCAGATGATATTCTTCTAAGGGTCAATAGGAAAGATTGTATAATATCCTAAAACATCTCAAATAGCAAAAATCTGAGAGGTTTATTGTTACCTAACTTAAAAGTATTTAAGTATATATTATAAAGCCATTTAGTTAGATAAAATATTTACTATTATGCTATAGTAATTAAAACAATACCATATTGCATTCAATAATAATGAACTCTCTGACCAATGGACTAGAATTGCATACCCAAAGGCAAATATCCAGATCTACTGCTAGCTAAATTTTGCCAAAAGCGCTGCATATATCAAGTGTAGTAAAAATGACCTATTCAGCAAATACTGTTGGGATACTGAATAAGTAACTACATGTAGAAAAGTGAAGCTGGATCTTTTTCTCACATGTTGCATAGATCACAATGTAAAGTGGATAAAAACCTTACTATTGAAGCAGATCTGTAAATATGTTGAATAATATATAGAAAGAGTCCTCCAATATTTGGAACTTGGGTATTTCTAGTGAAACATTGTTCATGGCAAAGGCCACAGAAACAAAAATAAACAAGTGGGTTTACATCTAATTATATATTTTTATCATGCAGAATAAGTACTGAATAAAACTAAATGACATCCAACTTGATGCAAAAAATTACTTGCACTCCACAGATGATAAAGGATTCAAGCCAAGATATAGAGAGTAATCAAAGATTTTTTAAAAAAAAATCCAAAAACTATTAAAATGGAAACAGGAAATGAACAGACACTTCTAAAGAAGTAAAAGACACATGACCAATAAGCACATTATAAAGTGCTCATCATCACTTATTTCAGGGAAATTCAAATTATGATTTGAAATAAATGAGATAAATGAAATATTATCTCATACCAATGAGTTGTAAACATCCAAAAAATTGGAAACAATCTGTGTAGGTGGGATATGGCTAAAAAAGGAACTTTCATCAATTGTTGGTGGAAATTTCCAATTAAACTTCTATTAAAAACAGTATAGAGATTTCTCAGAAAAGTAATAATGGAGCTATCATATGACTCACTTCTTGATATTATATTGAGAAAAAGATTTCTTCAAATAGACAGACTCACTTTTATTCATTGCAACACCTATCACAACACCAATGATATGGGATCAGTCTAGCTCTCCAATAATAGATGAATGGATTATGAAGATATGGTAATTCACAATGGAACAATATGCAACTACAGGGAAAATAAAAGTTTGCAACTTGCTGAAGCTTGCATAAACCTGGAAGATATGCTAAGTAAAGTAACTTAGAACAACAAGGTCAAATACCAGATGATCTCACATATTTATGATATATAAAGAACAGAATCCTGGAATGTAAAGTACCAAAGTGGGGAATACTGAGATTATGCTTGCCCTAGATTATAAAATTGAGAACATCTAAGGACAGAAATCCAAGTTGGAGGTAAAATAGGTGGATAAGGGTAAAATAGGCAAGGGTTATTGGCCTCAGGCACATCAGATGTATAAGGTATGGCATAAGCCACAGAGCCAACATCACTGAATACTTGATATAAAAATTTCAGTGATCAAATAAAAAATATTCCTGTCAAGGAGACAAGGTGTAGTATGTTGGCTAACAGAAATTGACACTCTCCACCATAATAGGATTGGTGTAGAACACTATGTGCTTGAAACAAGTATGAACAACTTTGTAAGATGAAATATAATTTTATGTTTTTTATATTAATATCTTTATTTAAGTACCTTATTACAAATATGATGGTATGATTGGCTTTCAGTCATGTACAGAACATCCCCTTCACCGGTGCAACATTCCCATCAACAATGTTTCATATCTCCCTCCTCCTATCCCACGTGTACTCTAAATAGGCTTTCCACTTCCCTTGTTCATTCATTGTTATGATAGTTCTCAGTGTAGTTATTTCTCTAACTGCACTCAACACTCTTTATGATAAGCTTCATGTAGTGAGCTGGACTCTCTAGCCCTCCTCTCTTTGTCTCTGAGGATTATTGCAAAAAAGTCTTTTTTTTTAAAACCCATTGGTGAGTGAAAATATTCTGTGTCTATCTCTCTCCTTCTGACCTTTTTCACTTAGCATGGTAGATTCCATGTACATCCATGTATAGGAGAATTTCATAACTTCATCTCTCCTGATGGCTGCATAATATTCCATTGTTTATATGTACCACGTTTCTTTAGCCATTCATCTGTTGAAGGGCATCTTGGTTGTTTCCAGAGTCTGGCTATTGTAAATAGTGCAGCAATAAATATAGGTGTCAGGAAGAAATTTTTCTATTGTATTTTTGTGTTCCTAGGGTATAACCATAGGATTGATATAGATGGATTGTATGGGAGCTCAATTTCCAGGTTTTGGAAAAATCTCCATATCGCTTTCCATAAAGGTTGGACTAGATGGCATTCCCACCAGCAGTGAGTAAGAGTTCCTTTCTCCCCACATCCCCTCCAGAACTGCTTGTTCTCATTTTGTGATGTGCGCCAATCTCTGTGGTGTGACATGGTACCTCATAGTTATTTTGATTTGCATCTCCCTGATGATTAGTGATGTGGAGCATTTTTTCATGTGCCTTTTGGCCATTTGTATATCTTCTTTATCAAAGTGTCCATTTCTTCTCCCCAATTTTGATGGGGTTATATATTTTTTTCTTGTAAAGTTCTGTTAGTGCCTTGTATATTTTGGATATTAACCCCTTATCTGATGGGTACTGGGTGAATAGTTTTTCCCAGTCAGTGGGTGACTCTTGTATCTTGGGCACTATTTCCTTTGAGGTGCAGAAGCTTCTCAGCTTAATATAGTCCCATCTGTTTATCTCTGCTTCTACTTGTTTGGAGAGTGCTGTTTCCTCTTTAAAGATGCCTTTAGTCTCAATGCCATGGAGTATTTTACCTACGTTTTGTTCTATATACCTTATGGTTTCAGGTTTGTTATGAAGGTCTTTAATCCATTTGAATTTTACCTTCATACATGGTGTTAGCTGGGGGGAGGGGGTCTGAGTTCGCTTTTTTCCAAGTGGCTAACCAGTTGTGCCAACAACACCTGTTGAAGAAGAGGCTTTCCTTTCTCCATTTAGGATTTCTTGCTCCTTTATAAAAAATTAGGTGACTGTCTGTCTGGGGAACATTCTCTGAGTACTCAAACATATTTCATTGATGTGAGGGTTTTTCTTTATTTCAATACATACTGTTTTGATAACTATTGTTTTGTAAAACAATTTAAAGTTGGGAAAAATAAAGCCTCCCATATTTCTTTTTTCAAGGAGTGCTTTAGCTATTTGCGGATGTTTATTGTTCCAAATGAATTCCAGAAGTGGTTGATCCACTTCTTTTAAGGATGTCATGGGTATCTTTAGAGGGCTTGCATAAAATCTGTACAATGCTTTGGGGAGTATTGCCATTTTAATGATGTTAATCCTGCCAATCCATGAGCAAGGTATGTGCTTCCATTTCCGTGTGTCCTCTCTTATTTCTTGAAGCAATGTTTTTATAGTTTTCTTTGTATAGTTCTCATGTGTTTAGTCAAGTCCAAGATATTTGAGTTTGTGTGACAATAATGTGAATGGGGTTGTTTTCTTAATGTCCATTTCTTCCCTATAATTATTGGTATATAAAAAGGCCATTGATTTTTGTGTATTAATGTTTTAGCCTTCCACCTTGCTAAATGAATCTATTGTTTCTAGAAGCTTTTGGTAGAGTCTTTAGGGCAGGGGTCTCATTGTCATTGAGAGAGATGATTGTCATGGAATTTAATGTCATCTTTGTGTATAAGTTTGGTGTGTCTGATTGTCTTGTCTTAAATTAGACCTTTTAGTTTTTGTTTAAGGCTGGTCTTGAATCTGTAAAGTTTCTGAGCTGTTGCTTATCTGTTAAGCTATGTATCCTTCTTTCAAAGCTGAACGTGAGTCGGGCTGGGTGCAGTATCCTAGATGACGCATCTATTTCATTCAGTCTTGTCATAATATCCCACCACTGTCTTCTGGCCTTGAGAATTTCTTGTGAGATATGTGCTGTAAATCTTATGGACGCTCCTTTGAATGTAATTTCCCTTTTTTGATCTTGCTACTTTCAGTATTCTATCTCTATCTGTAGGATTTGTCATTGTGACTAGGATGTGTCTTGGAGTGTTTTTTTTCAGGTCTCTTTTAGCTGGTACTCTTCAGGCATGCAGAATTCGATTGCATGCTGTCTTTAGCTCTGGGACTTTCTCTGTGATGATGTCTTTGACTGTTGAATCTTCCTGTGAGTCCCCTTCCTGGACCTCTGGGACTCCAGTGATTCTTATGTTGTTTCTGTTGAGTTTGTCAAAGACTTCTATTTTCATCTGTTCACATTATTTGAGTACTTTTTCCACTGTATGGTAACTTGCCTTAAGGTTCTTTTCCAATATCTTCTGCTGTATGGAGTTGTTCTTTCATCTTCTAGTTCACTGATTCTGTCCTCGGTTGCTGTTACACTGTTGGAGAGGCTTTCCATTTAGTTTTTCAGTTGAGCTGCTGTGTTTTTCAGATCTGTTATTTCAGTTTGGAGCTTTCTGATTTCTGTTTTGTTTTCTGTTCAGCTAGAGCTATGCTTTCTTTGATTTCCATGAGGATCCTCCATATTTCTATTATAAACCCCTTATCTGAGAGGTTAATCAGATGGTTGGTATTTTTTGGGTCATCAGAGCTATCATCTTTATTCTCTGTGCATGGTGTTTGCCTGCGATGTTTCCCCAGTGTCACTCTTGTACTGTGACTTTTTTCTGCGTGCTATGGTTGGGTTCATTCGTTAGAAAGAGCACGTGGCTGTGAAGTGAAGCAGAGCAGCTGTGCTCTTCTAGAGCCTCTAGGAGAGCTTTTTTTCTGGGTCCTTCTTGACCCACTAAGGAGAGGTTTAGGACACAGAACAGTAGAGAAACATGCACAGGCGACACACAAGTCTGTACCAATTGGTAACCACTCAGCAGGGGCAGATTCCTCCAGTCTGACTACACAGACAAAGGGACTGCCTTTCTACAAGTTACCATTGATAGCGAGTTTTCTCTCATGGACTCAGTCTTCCTTGGGTTTTTGGCCTGGGCAACTCTAGGAGAGCGATTTTTCTGGTCCCTTCTCGGCCCACTCAGGAGAGATTCAGGACACTGAACAGTAGAGAAACACGCACAGGCGACATGCACAGTCTCTTCCAATTGGTAATCACACAGCAGGGGCAGATTCCTCTTGTCTGACTTCACAGACAAAGGGACTGCCTTTCTACAATTTATCGCTTATAGCCAGATTTCACTCATGGACTCAGTCTTCCTTGGCTTTTCAGCCTGGGCAATTCTCGGAGAGCAATATTGCTGGGCCCTTCTCTGCTCACTCAGGAGAGGTTCAGGACACAGAACAGTATAGAAAAACGCACAGGCGACATGCACTGTCTCCCCCATTTAGACATCTTTTATATGTGAGATCTTTCATATGTCAATGTCAATTTCTTTTTGATTTTGCTGCTATCAAGACCTCTGTATTTCCTGATCTCTGTCCTGAAACAGCGAGATCAAAGAGAGATCTCCTCTTTGTATCTATTTTTGCTTTTGTCATCATGATTGCAATATGTCTTCAAGTTTTTCTATTTTGATCTAATTTGGATGGGCCTTTTGAGTCTCTTGCAACTGAATGAAGGTACTTTATTTCTGTGTAAAGTTTTTACTTATATTTCTCTAACTGGTAGTTTGTCAAATTTGCCATCCACTTCTTATGATTCTAATATTTTATCTACTATTCCTTTGAATTCATTAATAGTATCCTGGCATGCTCTTAATTTTTTCAGAATTTTACCCATTATATATCATTTTATTTATGATTCCTGCATCTCATTGGGATTCCATGATTTTCAGCTGTTTTTTACATTGCTACTAGGACTTTCCATTGAGTTTTTTTATTTTTTTATCTACTTCAGTTTGTCACTCCCAATTATAGATTTTTTTAAAATTGTATTCCCATACTTTTCTGTACTTTATTGACTACCTGTATTATTATTTATTTGACATAATTGAACAGCTTAAACAGCAACTAAAGTCTTTATCTTAGAGCATATTACGGTGTTTGGTAGAGGTTGCGCTTTTATTAAACTTGGTGAGTTTCTATGTAGCTTCCCCATTGTGTTGGTTATGATCATAGAGGTGAATCTTCGTACATCATCCCTCTAACCATTGTGGAAAGTCTATTAAGACATTGAATTTTTTCTTGGTCTTTTCCTCTGGCTGTAATTTAAGGCTCAATCATTTACTACTACTACTACTACTACTACTACTACTACTACTACTACTACTACTACTACTACTACAACTACTACTGCTGCTGCTACTGCTTTGTGAGATTTTTCCTGTGTTATAGATAGTTAGAACTAGAATGATTTAGTATAATGAAGTCCACAGAGGCAGGTCAGAGTACATTTAAATATATGGGTTCATTGTATGAGACACAAACGTGTGAAGTGTAAGAAGACAAAGAGTTGTTGCTTGATAGAATAAACTGCTACACAGTTCTGCAGACATTTCTGTAGAAATATGATAATGAGCTACAAGAAATTTGCATTATTCAGCAGATGGGTGTCTATAGGGATAGGGTATCCCAGAATCTGAGAGCACAGGTACCCATGAATAGGAAGGAGCAGCTACTTAAGGGTGATTAATTAAGTTAATTTTATTCCAATTAAATTTACATAAATTACTGAGGAGTTAAAGGCCTATTATGTTGTTATTTCCAGATATTTTTATAAGAAGTTATTTTTAATTCTTGATTTCATACAAGTCTATGTTTTTTATAAATTTTTTTTTTACCAATTTACAGAATATTCAAATTTGGACCAGCTCTACTTCATGTACTTAATGTACGTGTATCTGCTCATTACTTTATTTTATCATGCCATTTAATGTCTTTCTGCATGGCTATGATATTTACCTTACTTGTTTTCATATTTACTAAGTGACCATCTGTACACTTTCAAAAAACAGTTGAAGATATTTCTGAGGGATAGAGAAAAATTAGAGCCCCCTGTGCTTCTCACATACCTTGCATAAAAATCTATTAAAAACCTAGAGATTAAACTTGAATCCATAAAATTTATTAAGACATAATTTTTATTTATTTTAAATAATTTGATACTTTTTAATTTTAATTAATTAATTAATTATTTTGGTTTTGGGGTCACACGCTCCGCTCAGGGTTTACTGCTGGCTCTATGCTCAGAAATAGCTCCTGGCAAACTCAGGGGACCATATGTTATGCCAGGATTTGAACCACTGTCCTTTTGCATGCAAGGCAAATGCCTTACCTCCAGGCAATCTCTCATCCCCTTTTATTTAAAAAATTCAAAATTATTTTTATTTTAAACATTTATTTAAAATAAGAAAATATATAAATGTGTTGGAAAATTTTTTTCCTTTACTATATGACCTGTGAATTTAAATCTTGGTTATCACTACAAGTAAGATATGCATACAAGCAATTGTTCTAATATTTGCCAAAGTAACATTTAGAAATCTATAATCTGTCCTCTGTATCACTACATTAACCTGATAATTTAATTTGGTGCTTAACAAATATTGCCTTTCACCTCCTAACATTTATTTTAACTTATAGAAAAACACTAGCTCACAGGATGTTTTTATTATCACTATAATTATTATTTTCTACATTTAACAGCTGTTTGAAACATGTTGTGGCTTTGACTTCTTCAAATACCCTTTCTCACAAAGATTATTTTAATTGAATATTTTTGGAACAGGGACAAATATACTGCAACAATTACAACAGGTGAGGTTGACATTTTACATTTGTTATTTTATTAGCAATTTCTTAGGACTTCTTGTTTGTCACTTCTTTTTCCTTGAATCCAGGATGTTCTTTGAAGCAATAGGATCTCTTCATGTTCAGATAAAAATACTAGTTTCTATTCAAACAATAGTTGACAACAATATACTGAGTTCCCACTATGAGAGACTCTAGTCTATAAACATAGCAAAAGATGTGATCTTATTATATTGGGTTTTGCCTCTGTGGTACTTACATTTTATGAATTAAACAAAACAGGTAAAAAAATCAATCTATGAGATAATTTAACATGAGAAGATCATGAAGAAAATAAAGGACAAACATGTTTGGTTTTGAATGCAGACACATTAAAAAGAGTACTCCATTTTGCCACAAAGTTTTTAATGTTCTGATTTTCTTTTCTGCTTTACACATCCTGAGGTTTTCCTTAAAAATAATATTTTATTTATTTATTTACTTATTTTATTTTTCCTATTTTCTAATAGGAGAAACTCCAGTGGTACCCTAGTCTATTCCTTGTAGTGTTTTTTCCAGTGCACATAGTTTTAGTTTTCAAGCTGTTGGGACTAACAGAGCTGTAGGTCAACAAGGCCATCTGAAGGTTGGGTGAAGAGGAGTTCCAAGGAGCAAAGTCAAGATCTTGAAGGATCCTTGTCCCTTTAATAAACTATTTTAAAGAGTGCTTAAGCAAATAGTGTATGTA
Source organism: Suncus etruscus (assembly GCF_024139225.1). Taxonomy (NCBI): domain Eukaryota; kingdom Metazoa; phylum Chordata; class Mammalia; order Eulipotyphla; family Soricidae; genus Suncus; species Suncus etruscus. The sequence goes on from NC_064850.1 coordinate 68,588,594, forward strand.
TTTCTCATATTGCCTTTGTTCAATGAATTACCCTTTAATAAACTGTTATGTTTAGTGATGAGGTAAAATTTTTTGAGAAATTTATTTTTTGAGTAAATTAATTTTCTATCTCCTCACATAACTAATTCTTTAAACAAGTATAGAATACTAAGATATAAAATACTTTAATTCAGAGGTTTTAAGAAGCTTTCATTTGTTTATAAGCTTTTACAGTTGCTGTTAAAAATTTAAAGCATTTAATTACTAATATTTTGGAAGAAAACTTATATTTCTTTTCTTGTATCATTATGATCATTAGAGTATTAGTGTTCTGTAATTTTAGAATGCTGTATTTTAGTATGGGTCTGTTTTAATTCATTGCACTGAGAACAAAGGGTCCCTCTTCATATAGAAAATGTTTTTTATTTTAAGTATTTCCTTCTAATTTCTCCACTCTGCTTTTGTAAATTTTCTATTATTCAAAGAGTAACACTTTTGAAGTACTCGTATTGTAATTTTGTTAAATTTTTATTCATATGTGGAATGTTCTTGGGGCTTCTGACTCTACTCAAGGATCACTCAAGGCTATGCTTAGGGACACATGACATTTTGAGAATTAAATTGGGGATGCTGTGTTTAAAGAAAATACCTTAATATGTACTATCTTTCTCTTATTTTATATTTGTCCTTTTACAAAAGTTTGGGAATTGATCCTAATGTGTGTAACTGAAAAGGCTTCTAAGATTTTGTTAACCTCCCTCTTACCCTTTCTGTCTTTTTTTTCCTCTTCCTCCTCATTCTCTCTACTCTCCATATCCTACTTTTTCTCTTCCTACATCTTTTCCTTCTAGTTATCCTACTCAACCTCCAAATTGCCTCTCTTCTCTTCCCCCTCTTTCTCCTTCTCCTCATTCTCTTTCTTCCACCACTTCATCCTCTCTTTATTTTTTTTTCAATATTCTGGGCTTACAACATTCTATACTTGACTCACAGAATACAAACATCTATCTATGTATTTCCTTTTCTGACTTTTACAATTACATGAGGAAGTTTGAAAACAAATGACAATTATCAAATCTTTCAACTCATTATAGGATATATATTACTAAAATAAATGAACTATTAATAAACAATAAAGCTAACTTTTAGGCATTGAAAATTATTGTGGTTACCAGAATGCATGTGCAAGGAATGAGCAGAGATTTCTCTTTGCTAATGGTATGACATTGGAACATTTTGATGGAGAATTGTAACAATATACGCATGTAAAAAATAGGAAGCTAAACTATTTAAGTTTTATACCATTTGAAATTCAGTAAATAAAATTTTAATTAGGGAACAGGAAAATAGTTCAGGAATTAGATGAGAATAGCCTACATGACCAAGGTCCCAGTTCAATCTCAAGCATTTCACATTCACCTTCCTAAGAAGAGCTGCTGGGTGTGGCCCTGGTAGCCCTCAGTACTGCAGCCCGAATGACACTATCTCACTCTTACAAGTTTTGAACAGTTCTAACTAATTGACCAATTATTTCAGAGTAATTCCCAAGGACCCTGAGCACTGTTTGGGAGGTCCAACCAAAATTATTACTGGGTCCATTAATTGACAAAGTTGCTTTCTCTTACTATAATTAGAGATTAAAGTTAAGGACACATTGGCACTAATAAAATGAAAATAAGCATAATATATATTATGAAGAGTGAATCTTTAATCACTCATGTCTTCATTTTATGCCTTTATATTTTAAGCCATAGTTATATCCCCACATATCTATTATGGAACTAATTCTGGGTTAGATTTTTATTTATGTCATGTTGATATTGACAACTATGATTAACATCACAAAAAATCTTCTGGTGAGCATTACATTTTGAAGACACTTATTTCCAAACTCCTTTAGAACAGATATATAATTTTTGGCCTTGGCAAAAGAGTTGCTAGAAGTTGCTAGTAAATGCAAAATCCCACTGATAACAATTCATGTATTCCAAAATCTACTATGGCTATTGGGCACAACCAACTAAGATGCTCAGTTGCTGCCATAACTTCTGGATTTTAACATCATAGACACTGCCAGGCATCAGCAACTGTTGAAACCTTGCTCACAGTTGAGGTCTACTAAACTTCAGCACTGAAGAACACGTGTGGCCATAAATTCCCAGTGATTTCCAGTTTACACAAACTTAGAGCAACAGTAATTGCTGGTAATTTATGTAAAATTTATGTAAAGCACCCAATTCTGGCTTAGTTCTGATTAGACACTAACAAATAATAGATAACAAATAACAAAGAAAAGGTAGGATTTGCTCACTTTAATGTATAAAGCTGAAAGCCTATGAAAGTCTCAACTGTATTAGAGCTTTCTAAACTCCCTGGCAAAGACTTAAAAGAACAATCCAAATGATGGACACTGAAATGAGGAAATCAATAGAAGAGTGCTTTAATAAGAACAGAGAAAGCATAAGAAATCCAAGCAGAAGTCATTAATCTAAGGTCAGGGAGATAATGTAAGAGACCAGGAATCACTAGTGAGAACAAAGCTAGGATTAGCTGTTGAACACTGCAGAAAGTATAGCCTAAACAACAACAGAAAAGAAAAACAGAAATAATTGAGGTAAAAATGCATTAAGTGAGCTATAATAAGAACTATAGATGGGAAAAACACAATACATTATCTCAACAGAATAAATACAATACAAAGATTGGGGGGGGGGGAAACTAGCTCTTTTAAGATAAAAAAATCATCAGAAAGGAACAGAAAAATAAAGCTGAAAATGAGACAAAATAGAAATGTATAGGAAAACATCACAAGGAACATTTGAACTGTAGGGTTTCCAGGAGAAGAATGAAAAAAGAGAATTATTGTCAGTGCTTAAATTGTAACCGAAACTTTCCACATTTTATGAAAAGAGATCCAGGTCCAGGAAGCTAAAAGAGTTCCAAACAAATAAGTACAATGAGACATTGTACTTAAAATGCACAAAGCCAACGGAAAATATAGAATACTAAAATTATAGAATCCTAAAAATCACCAAGACTCACATGTAACAGATAATTCATTAGACTCAGTAAGCTCAATTAAAACTCTACAGGACTGTCAGAAATGTCACTAGAAAACCAAAGTTATGAATTCATACTGTGGAAACATGAACAGGTTTAGCCTTCATGAAAAACAGAATGAAGATTAATAAAAAATTGCAACTGAAATGACCACACAATTTTTAAGTCTACTCACAGTTCTTTAGTCCAACTGAAAAGCTTAAATAAAAAAATTACACCTATGCTCAATGAAGTGCTATTTATAATAACCAAGATCTGGAAGTAGCTCAGTGATAGAGGAATGGATCCAGTTCTGTTTCCATACATGCAGTGCTATGCTCCTCAATTACAACCAGAGGTAAACTATTGTCTTTTGATATAGCTTGGATAACTTTTTACTATTAAAGGTAAAAATTCAGGTGGAAAAATACAAATACAAATTGATCTGCTATGTAAATAGTGTCCATGAAAACAAACTCTTAGACCCTGACATAATTGATGTTACTACAGAAGGCAGGTGACTGGAATGCAAATATTCCATGGAGAAGATCAAGGGATATTTCACTTTAGTGGCAGGTAGAGTGTGGTGGCATACTTCCCAAATATGACATTCTCATAGTCACATTGACCAATTTTACTTCAACTTAAGGAGCATAAAAAACCATATAATAAATTTAATTGACTCTAAATAGAGCTTGAGCTTCAAGATAAAAATTATTACTTACATTGTTATAATTATATGTACAAAGCATACATTAAAATGATATATTTGTAAAATTATAAATTATAGCTATTTTTCCAAATCTAAACTACGGCCTTATTTCATTAAAAAAGTTTTAATGATTAAAAAATGTTTTAATGAAACATACATGTACACAATAGAAATACTAGTAAAGTAAAATCAAGTAAGAATTAGGTGATTAAATATAAAATACTTAACATTAATTATTTTGAGGAATAATAGAAAAATCAAGGAATTATAAAATGATTAGAAATATTGAAGTGAATTCAATGGATTACTTAGCAGTAAACAAGTTTATAAACATCAGAAACAACCTATAAAAAGTAATTGTATAAATTCTCTCAACATTTTTATGATGAAAATTTTTCTCTCGGCCTCACTGTATATGACAATTTACCTAATAATATAGTCACTGTGCATGCATATAAGAAATATAGATCACATAGTATGTATTGAAAAGTACAACTTACAACTAACGTCATAAGAGTTCAAAATGAATTAATCATATGGAAATTATCCAGGTTATTTTTAAATAGTTTGCCAATGAACAAGTTAATCTTTATTTATATATTTATATAAATATATATTTATATTATAAATATATATATTCTGCCTAATGAATCAGTTATAACATACATTGGTTAAAATTCTCCATTATGTGTTTTATATTGATGATAAAAAGGTTCCACTGGATAGTTCTTAGAGCCACAAATATATTAGGTTACACAATTAGAAATTATGACAGGGGTCGGCGAGGTGGCACTAGAGGCAAGTATGTGCCTTGCAAGCGCTAGCCATGGAAGGACCACGGTTTGATCCCCCGGCGTCCCATATGGTCCCCCAAGCCAGGGGCAATTTCTGAGCGTGTAGCCAGGAGTAACCCCTGAGCATCAAACTGGAGTGGGCCGAAAAACCAAGAAAGAAAAGAAAGAAAGAAAGAAAGAAAGAAAGAAAGAAAGAAAGAAAGAAAGAAAGAAAGAAAGAAAGAAAGAAAGAAAGAAAGAAAGAAAGAAAGAAAGAAAGAAAGAAAGAAAGAAGAAAGAAAGAAAGAAAGAAAGAAAGAAAGAAAGAAAGAAAGAAAGAAAAGAAAGAAAGAAGAAAGAGAAAGAAGAAAGAAAGAAAGAAAGGAAGGAAGGAAGGAAGGAAGGAAGGAATGAAGAAAGAAAGAAAGAAAGAAAGGAAGGAAGGAAGGAAGGAAGGAAGGAAGGAGGGAAGGAAGGAAGGAAGGAGGGAAGGAAGGAGGGAAGGAAGGAAGGAAGGAAGGAAGGAGGGAAGGAAGGAAGGAAGCAGGGAAGGAAGGAAGCAGGGAAGGAAGGAAGGAAGAAAGAAAGAAAGAAAGAAAGAAAGAAAGAAAGAAAGAAAAAGAAAGAGAAAGAAAGAAAGAAGGAAAGAAAGAGAGAGAGAAAGAAAGAAAGAAAGAAAGAGAGAAAGAAAGAGAAAGAAAGAGAGAGAAAGAAGGAAAGAAAGAGAGAGAGAAAGAAGGAAGGAAAGAAAGAAATATATTATGACAAAGTCGAGAATAATCTCAGAGTAATAAAGGCTGTAGGAGGGAGGCATTGAATCTCAGGTCATATAAAATGTTAGATTTCATTCTTAGGGATTTTCCTTTATTTACCTCAGTATCAAGATAGAGTTCAGGAGTCAAGTTTTAGATAGACTGCTGATAATAATTGGACATATATGGGGCAATGGCAAGGTAACAACAAAATCATGATCTAAGAACAAAGCCAGAGGAGGAAAAATAGAAGTGGAATTAATGGTTCAACATAGAATAATGATGCTCATAAAATATCTTTCACAGTGTTATATTTAGTGATATAGATAGGCTTATATGTGATATTAATGTACTACATTAATATTAATATTATAGATTATGAGCAGAGTGCCATGGGAAGGTACTTTGTGAGGGGCTGTGGGAAATGGATCTGAAAGGATACATGGTTGATGGACAAAATTAATATAATAGCCAGAAGCCATGTATTAAGGTCCATGGGGGAGATTAATATGAGTTTGGGAACTCAAAATAGTTTAGAATTCAATAGTATGAATGGAAGGACTGATGAGTAATCGATATAGAGAAAGAAAGGAATAAATAATGAAGGCAAAGAGGGTTTTAAAATTGAAACTTGAAAGTGGTAAGAAGTTATCTGTGGCTGCCTTTATTTTCCTTGCTCCCTCCCTCTTGTACGTGACTGTCTTTTTTAGAAAAAGTTAAAGCATTGTGATTTACAGCTTTGTTAATGGTTGAGTTTTAGACTTACAAATATTTCAGCACCAATCCCACCATCAGTGTCAACTTTCCTTCATTAATATTGAGAGTCCACCCTATGCCACCACCACCACCACCACCCCAGTTTGCCATCATACATAACAAGCCTAGTTTTAAATTTGGTTATTCAAGTTTGGGTCTTATGATTTCATTGTTGTTGACTCCGTGGCTTGGCTATTTAGTTCTACCCTTCTTAACATCACTAATGCACTTGAGTCTACTTTGCACTTGTTTCCCATTATTTCACATTTGTCTTTCTTATCCTCTATTCTGTTTTTTCTACTCACTATAGTTTTGGACCAAGAACATCCTAAACAATCCCCATTTAAGCCATTGTATTCTTTTATGCAATTATTCTAAATGCCACATATAGATATCATTCTCTATCCGCATTCTTCTTTACCTCCTTTAACATAATATCTACCATTTTGATCCATGATTACATCATTCCTTGGAGCTCTGAAGTATTCCATTGTATATATGTACCACAGTTTTATTGGACATCTAAGTTTATTTCTATTGTACTGTGCACTGTAATGAACAGTGGTGTGCATATATCCATTGGGATGAATGCTTTTCTGTCCCAAATTGGAATTGTTAGGTCATGTGGCAACTCGATTGTGAGTTTACTGAGAATCTACATACTGTTTTCCTTAGTAATTGAACTAGACAGAATTGTCATTAGCAATGATGAGAGGTTTTTTTGTTTGTTTGTTTTGATTTTTCATCCATACCTGGTGACGCTCAGTGGTTACTCTTGACTATGTGCTCAGAAATCTCTCCTGGCTTGGGGGACCATTGGGACGCCAGAGGATCGAACAGAGATCCGTCCTAGGTCAGCTGCATAAGACAAACACCCTACTGCTCCGCCCCAAGAGCTTCTTTTTTATGTGGGCTGCTTTTTAATGAATGATTATATTCAGGCTAATGTATTAGGGATAACTGGATCATGCAAGACCAGAGGCAGGAATATCTTAGTCAAAGGGAGAGAAAACACTGGCAGTAATAGTGTAAAGACCGAGTAGCAAGTGGATTTAATAAGGACATGATTTGACCTAAATTAATATTTAATAAATGACAAGAAATTGTATCTTCAAATATTTAAAAGACTTCTTGTGAACTTCTTGGGACTTCTTGAGAACTGAAGCAGAAGTGAGACCTTTGAATTTAATTTTATAAGCAAACAATAGGCGAGGTTCAACAATGCAATGGACTGACTCAAGAAGCCATGAGGTCCAATTAATCACTGGACCCACAAAGAAGAGCTGTAAATTGAAATAAATGCCTGTCAGGGATATTGCTAAGGATATTTATAAATAACACCTTAGATACATATACTCGAATTCAGAGATATATGATTGATGTAGTTTGTGAGACATCTTGAAGTTTCTTCAGATAGGCAATCAATCTAGTACTTTGGACTTATTGAATCAGTACTAGATATATTCAAGAAAATGGAGAATATAAAAAGAGTTGTATATTAAAACTTTTTTCCCTCTCTACAAAAGTCACTGTAGGTTTAGATACTATACATCTTTTCAGCAGAGCGACTCTTAGATGTAGTGAATAGGTCAGGAATGAATAATTAATAGCTCAGAAAATTTAGTTTCTAATTCTTGGTGCTCTGTTCACTGTATATATTAATTCCAAAGGTGAATATTCAATTGGAGTAGTGCATATTTAGTGCATTTAATCCATAGTTTTTAACTTTGTAATTTTTCAGATGTTACTGAGATAACCTAACATAAACCTGAGAAGACATTCTACAACAATTAAATTGCAGTGCAATACAACAGGTTAGGTATTAAATCCTGACTGGAAAAAAATAAAAAGCACATTTTTCTTGGATATATATTGCATTTCCTTTTACTCTAGAGAATCTCAAGACTTCATTTTAAGAACTGATATTGGTATTGTTCAATATTAGAAAACTTAGATTTTATTATGTACTCTTCCACTTCTAGTTTATAACAGTTGCCTTACTTAGAGTAAAATCTTTGAAGGCATAAACTTCCAAAATACTTTTCTACTTGGGTAAAATACACCCAGGTTTGTGTATATCAAAATATCATAAAATTAGAAAATTTTCAATATATAAATCTAAATTTTAAATAGAGAATATTAGAGCTGTATACATTTTCTTTAAATTAAGATTCTTCGTAAAAAAAAAAAAAAGATTCTTCGTAAGAAAAAAGCAATTACCTGACTTTTTGGAACCATAGTATCTTCCTAGACTTTATTTGCTACTCCTGTTGCAGGCACATGATCAAGACTTTCCACAGAAGAGATGCCCAAATGGGAGCTAGTAGAGACTAAGACATATTTATTTGGGTGGCAGTGCTGAGAAAGAGACAGAATATTCAGGGATGCCTAATCAGAGATGCCTAATCAATGTCTCTGAGCACACTGAAGAATCAAGCAGTTAGAATCACTGGCAATAACTAACCATATCACTAGTTTCTTGACCTTATTTAGGGTGTTGTTTTGGCCTGCATTATGAATTCTGGATATCATTCTGTTTTTCTTTTTTCTTTTTTTCAGGGCTCAGGGGTTACTCCTGTCTCTGTGCTCAGAAATCACTCCTGGCAGGCACGGGGGACCATCGGGGATGCTGGGATTTGAACCACAGTTCTTTTGCATGCAAGGCAAATGCCTTACCTCCATGCTATCTTTCCGGCCCCATTCTGTTTTTCTTATTATGCAAACTACTCAGTAGACTTATATAAACTTCAACTTCTAATCAGCTAGAGTCATTTTCTATTACTACAACTAATATTCCTAAACTAAAGGAGAAAATTTAAAGGAACATAGCATTCTAATTTTTAACTTTAAAAATGAAAAATATTACATTGAAATGTTATTAATTACTTATTTTTTTGCTGTATGTTATAAAAATAACTTATCCTATAATAAATATCAGATGTATTTTTGTGTTAGCTATTGCATTGCTACATAATATATTGTTATATATGAGCAAAGGTTTCAGTAAAATATATGTAATGGAAACTAATTATGCTAAGGTATAAATTAACTTTATACCTTAAAGGTTTGCTATCTAGATATAAAAAGCACTCACAAAGATTAGTTCCACAAAACCTAAAAATAGCATTGAAAAAATGGGGTGAAGAAATGAAGAAACACTTCTTTGAGGAAACCAACAGATGACCAATAGACACATGAAACATGTTCATCATCACTCAACATTAGGGAACTCCAAATCAAGACAAAAATGAGGTGTCATCTTATACCAGTGAGGATACCACATATCAAAAATAATGGGACCAATCTCTGTTGGCTGGGATGCAATAAGAAAGGAACTCTTTTCCTGCTGCCTTATCTTATCATATCTTATCTTTTCCTAGCCTATCTTATCTTATCCCATCTATACTATCTTATCTTATGCAGCCTGGTCCAACCTCTATGAAAAACAGGAGGGATTCTCAGTAGACTCAAAATTGGCTGCCATGTGACCCAGCAATCCCTCTCTTGGGTCTCTGTTCCAAGGACAGAAAGACATTCATCCAAAAGAATATATGCACACCACTGTTCATTGCAGCCCTTAGTACAGTAGCCAAGACATGGAATCAACCTAGATTTCCAACAACAGATGAGTGGATCATGAAGATGTGGTACATATATATACCAATGGAATACTTCATAGCAGTAAGAAATGATATAATAATGCAATTTGCAGCAACATAGATGAAACTAGAAAATATGTTGACTGAAGTAAACCAGAAGTAGAAGAATAAATACAGAATAATATAACATATGTGAAGTTTAGAAAATTTTCATGAAGAAACATAAGGGTCAGGGTCCTCAAGCTTTTTAAACAGGGGGCCAGTTCACTGTCCCTCAGACCATTGGAGGGTCTGACTATAGTAAAAACAAAACTTATGAACGAATTCTTATGCACACTGCATATATCTTATTTTATATGAAGCAATATGAAGCAATGAAGAAACAAAACAGATACAAATACAATATGTGGCCCGCGGGCCATAGTTTGAGGACCACTAGATGGTAGATATTCTGAACACCATAGGTGCCAGGGTATAGTGAAAAGAACTGATCAAATCAAGCTGAGAAACACAAAGCCTTGACTCTCATTTAGACTACAAAGAAATCTATAAAGAGGAAAACAACTGTTTTGATCGAACAGGTGTTCAAACAACCTCTCACCACAAAGGCCTATAATAATGTTCTAATGTTTTTATCCACAGGATCAGGTGCAGAATGTACTTGAATGCCAGGGACTCCTGTTGCAGTGCTCACCATCAGTGTTTTAGTGCCTATTTTAATTATGTATAAAATAACTCTTCAACTTCTTTGTCCACAGAGGTTCTTGAAGATAAAGGTTGGAAGCTCTAATTTTGCAATTTGGTGCTCTACTACATTAGACTCCATATACAGTGCTCATTATGATGGTTTAATAAGATACTCCAAAGAACCCATTTCCTTTTGTAATGTCCTCTACTATGACATAAAGTTTATGACCATAGGGCCCATTAAAATAGGCAATTGCACACATTAACTTATGTTACAAGTCCCACTCATTGAGTATATTTTTACAAATACTCTTATCCATTCTTTTTTTTATTTTCTATTTTTTCTCCTTTTTCAATTCAAAGCTATGTTACTATTATATAAGAATGCTCACATCATCAGTTTCCTTTCAGGAAAGGTACCTTGATGTCTTGATCCACCAAGTATGGTGGATGATACTACATTGTTTACACTCCTCCTATAGTGCTCACTACCATATTCTTAGTACTCTAGACATGAAAATTATGTTTATACTAAAATGCTTGACACACCATATAACCCCAAAAGAGTTTTATTTAGCAAAGTTCACCCCTGCCATTGTGGAAGTGACTAGAAATTGGAATGCCATTATCCTCCAATGTACTGGCCCAATTTATTTGTTTATATTTATTTATTTATTTATTCTTTTTAAAATATATTTATTATTCTTAATTCAATTATATTTTAAGCACTCTGGACCACTTCATAATAGTCAGGCCTCCAACTACAACCTATGAATTGATCTCTAATGTCTGTCTATAAGTTGGTGTGAGCTTGTATGCAGGGGTTCCTCTGTGTTTGCCTAATCTATATTGTAAACAATTCATGCCTATTGTATATAGTCCCTATTATATATTATCCCTACCCCCTCCCCTGTTTAGAACACTTTATATCCTCTCATCTCCCCAATCCTGATCCATTATCTCTCCCTAGTTAACCTTCTTCATTCTAATACGTTTGAAACTGAGACTGTCCCCTGTCCCAGTAAACTATCACCCAGCTCCCAAAGTGAAAAGACACCGTCTGTTTCAGTTCCACATCTTTCACCCCAGCAAGAAGCTGCGACCATCACTGCTGCTGCCTCATTCTGTTTGGCCCCCTTTCTCCCACCTCCCCCTTAGTGTGGACTGTTGTATGTTACCAAACTCAGCTCCAGAGGGATCCCCAGCTTAAGTACACTACATGATACCTTACTGCTGTAAACTATATCTCAAACTCAATAAAACCATGGTGTGGAATGAAAATGTGCCCTGGATCTTATCCCTCCCAAGACTATCTCAAAAGACTTTATGGAAATATCTATATTTTCTTTATGTGTTTAATTCCTTAATAGTTAGAACTCTTAGTGTGCTTATTTCCAAATAAGCAGAACATCTGGAACCATGAAGACAGACTTTATCCTAGACTTCATCCTAGGATCTGTGCAAAAACCAAGATCTCTAATTACAGAGGACTAACTTTGACAACCATAACTGAGTAGAACATTTCCTGGCACCATAAAAAAGACCTTGGTGTTCAACAATGAACAGTTCTGGATCCTGTAGTTGGTCTATGACAGTATGCTTCAATAGTGGAGACACCCTGTATCTCTTAGGCCAAGGATATTTCCTTTCTAATTTCCCCAATACTTATACCTATGCAAAACAAACAAGAAACAAACTTGCCAGACCACCCCGTTTTCTTTCTTTTTCTTTTTTTCTAAATTTACATTTATAGTTTCTAGACCTGGACTTCAGCCCACTTTCCTTTCATTCTTTTTTTTTTTTGTGTGTGTGTGTGGGGGGGGGTCACACCCTGCAGTGCGCAGGAACCACTCCTGGCTCCATGCTCAGTAACTGCTCCTGGCAGGCTCAGGGGACCATATGGGACGCCGGGATTCAAACCAATGACCTTCTGCATGAAAGGCAAACACCTTACCTCCATGCTGTCTTTCTGGCCCCTCATTCTTTTTTTCTTTTAACAGAACCACAGAACATGAATCATCTTGTTTTGCCTCGTATTTATATGTCTCTCTACAAATTGAGAAGAAAAAGTTGATGGTCCTAGGGGCAAATCAGTCCCATGAACATTGAGTGGAAAAAAAAAAAAGATCAGACCTAAATACCCAACCCAATGTCATTGATAATAGAATAAAGAGACCCAAACTACAACAAGCTGTACACAAAAGTACCTATTACACTAGTAGTCTATGGGGCTAATGGTATAGGTATGGGATGCATGTTGGGAATAGTGGCCAAAAGAGGTCAATACTGCTGATGGGAATTGTCCTAATTCACTTCACTATGTACCTTAAATATAACTGTGAAAGACTTGTAACTAAAAAAAAAGTAATTGCATTGCTACCTATTCTATTATTATATATAGCAGGGGTCTCAAACTCAATTTACCTGGGAGTCGCAGGAGGCAAAATCAGGGTGATCCTTGAGTGCAAAATCAGTAGTAAGCCTTGAACATTGGGGTGTGTGACCCAAACAACTAAAACAAAACAAAACAAAAAAAAGATTCCTCTAGGGTAGGGCCACAAAATGTTGTACGGAGGGCCACAACGGCCCGCAGGCTGTGAGTTTGAGACCACTGATATATAGGAAAAGGATTCAGTAAAATATATGCAATGGAGACTAATTATGCTAAGGTATAAATAAACTTATTATGTTAATTATGCTAAATTAACTAATTATGTTAAGGTATAAATTAACTAATTTCTATGGCAAATTTATGTTGGAATATAATCCCACATTTTAACAACTCTTTAAGGCATAGTGAACATATTTTTTAGCAAGTTAATTTTTTACCTCATTGAATTGAAAACATCATACTTGTATTCTAAACAGAAATGGAAAGAATGAATGGTGGTAATGTGTAGAAAGAACATCCCATTCCTCCTAGTTTTTTTTTTTTTTTGCCAAAATTCTCTCAGAAAATATAGTCCATTGTATTACTTTGGTTGTTTAATATAGGTTGTTAAATATTTAAACATTCCAGGGTTGGACCCTGAAATTTCTCAGTCTCAAGGGAGAATCAGTAATATACCACTGATACCTTGCTTGAATAGATCATTTTGAAATTAAGAAAATAGTTATTGCATATTTTTCAGATTAAGGAATTATGTTTTTATATTTATTTATTTGTGGTTTTTGGGCCTCACCTGGTGATGCTCAGAGGTACTCCTGGGTTGGGGGACCACATGGGATGCTGGAGGATAAAACTGCAGTCTTTCCTAGGTCAGCTGCATGCAAAGTAAATACGCCACCGCTCCAGCCCCTAAGGGACTAAATTTAGTTTTTATTTGCTTAATTAGTTTTGTAAACACTAAAAATAATGTCACAAATTACTGTCAGATTATTGACAGATCTTGAGTAATTTTCTAGCCACAGGTTCAACATTTATTAAAAATAGGGTTGTTCCTATTATTGTGAATCGAGAAGAAAAAATAACTGCTAAATGCATTTCCTAAGGTAAGAAAAACACATTTTTATGGTTTAATGATTCTATACAAGGTAAACTCCTTTAAGGAAGATGGGGGTCAGAAACATACTACAGTGGATAAGGTGTAGCCTACCCGTGTTTGATCATCAGTACCATGTATGGTCACCAGCTGTGACCTGCATGCCCAGTAGTGATCCCTGAGCTCAGAACAAAGGAGTAAGCCCTTAACACTGTTGGGCATAATCCCAAAATAAAAAAAAAGAATTACATAAATCAAGGCTCAAATTTAGTATTATAAGCCAAAAATTGGCATTGATTCTTCTATTAAAATAAATAAAAATTTTATTTTTCTTTCTTCCTCAAAAAATAAATACTGACCAAATTGTTGCTGCATCCTCTCACACACTCAGACATTGTGGTCTCTGCTTCTCTGCTCTGCTGTGTTCTGGACTTTGATCCCAGACGTTCCCTGAGGGCAGTTCTTCAGAGGTGAGCTGTCCTAAACTACAAAGGGCAGAGCAAGAGGAGCCTACCGCACCACTTCACTCTAAGGGCACATACATTTTCTAGCCAATAAGCCCCACAATAACACGCAGAAAAAACAACACTACATGTGTGACAATAGGGAAACAAAGCAGGCCAATACCATGTATAGAGAATGAAGATGGCAGCTCTGATGACCTGAAAAGTGCTAATCACCTAGTTTGACTCTAAGATAAAGAATTTAGAGAAGCAATATAGATGATGTTTAGAGAAATAAAAGAAAGCATAGATCTAGTTGAATGTACCACAAACAATCAAGAGGACATGAAGAAAGAAATCAGAAAACACCAAACTGAAATAACAGGTCTGAGAAACTCAGTAGATAAAATGAAAACCTCATTGGAAAGCCTCTTAAACAGAGTAACAGCAGCTGAGGATAGGAATAGTGAGCTGGAAGATGAGATGCATAACAACTCCATACAACAGAAGAGATTAGAAAAGAACCTTAAAGCAAATGATCAGACAATGAAAAAATACTCAAATAATGTGAACATATAAAAATAGAAGTCTTTGATAAACTCAACAGAAACAACATAAGAATCATTGGAGTTCTAGAGCCAAAAATCAAAACGCAAGGACACCATTACAGAGAAACTCCCAGAGCTAAAGACTGCATGCAATCAAATTCTTCATGCCCAAAGAGTGCCAGCTAAAGGAGGCCAAAAACAAGCACCCCAAGACACATCTTAGTCAGAACAATGAATCACATAATAGGGATAGAATACTGAAAGGAGGAAGATCAAAAAGGGAAATTAGGAGGAAGAGAAAACAGCTTGATTTTTGCCCTATTTTATTTTATTTTTTTTCTTTCCTTCAAGCTGAAACACATAATTTGAACCATCTTGTTCTGCCTCACAAACTAAGGGGGAAATAATGGAGGGTACCAAGACCAGACAGTCATATAAATATTAAGTAGAAATAAAATCAAATTTCCAAAGCCAACAACAACAGAATTGACACCCAATCTGCAACATGCTAGACACTGAGGGGACCACTTATACTAGCAACCCGGGGCGGGAGGGGGGGTGTTAAAGAAGGGGATATGGGGTGCACGCTGGGAACAGGGGTGGAAGGAGGACAACATTAGTGGTGAGAATGCCCCTAATTTAATGTCACTATGTACCTATACAATTACTGTGAAAGATTTGTAATACACTTTGGTCAAAATTTAAAAAAAAGAATAAAAGAAAAAATAGGGAAATTACATTCAAAGGAGCATCCTTAAGGTTTACAGCAGAACTGTCACAGAAAACCTTCAAGACCAGAAAGCAGTGGTGGGATATAGTGAAAAAATTCAATGAAATGAGTACTTTGCCTAGAATACTTCACCCAGCCAGACTCACTTTCATGTTTGAAGGAAGTATACATGGCTTCATGGAGAAACAAAAACTCAGAAACTTTACAGACTCAAAACCAGTCTTAAAAGATAAACTGAAAGGTCTGTTTTAAGACAAGATAGACCATTAGACACACCAAATTTTAAACCAAGATGACAGTAAATACCACGATGACTGTCTCTCTCAATGTCCATGAACTAAATGCACTAGTTAAGAGACACTGAATGGTAAAATGGACCAGAAAGCTGAATCCAACAAACATAGACTCAAAGTCGAAGGCTGGAAGAAAACGAGAAAAAAATTCTCTTAAAAAAGCTGAAGTGGATATATTAATATTAGAAGACACAAAATTTAGACTCAGAAAAGTTATAATGGACAAAGTTGAATATTTTGTGCTGATCAAGGCATATATATAATAGGAAGAAATCACACTCCTATATATCTATATATATGCAGTCAGTGAGGGAACAACAAAATATTTAATACATTGTTGACAAATGTAGAAGAAGACATCAATAGCAACACAATAATAGTGAGAGACCTCAATACTGCCATGGCACCTCTTGGTAGGTCAACCAGGCTGAAACACAACAAGAATATACTAGCTCTAAAATGAGAAATGGAAGAGAGTTGATATATATATATATATATGGCACTCCATCCCCAGAAAACTGGATACACATTCTTCTCCAATGCACATGGGTCATTATCCAGGATAGATCACATTTTGGACTATAAAACATATTTTCATAAAGTCAAGAAGATAGAAATTCTACAGTCTATCTTCTCATATCACAAGGCACTAATATTAGAAGTGAACTACAAAAGGCAAAAAAAGAAAAATGTTAATATTTGGAAATTAAACAACTCACTACTGAATGACCAGTCAGTCAGAGATGAAATCAAAGAGGAAATCAAAACATCCTGGAAACAAATGACAATGAAGGCACAAATTATCAGAATTTGTGGGAAACAGCAAAAGTGGTAGTAGCAGTAAAATTTATAGCCTTTAAAGCAGAAATCAGGAGGTATAAAATTGGAAAATAATCAATATGAGAAACAAAAGTAGGTAGGCAGAAGGAAATAACAAAGCTTAGAGCAGAAATCAATGAAGTGGAAACTCAAAAAACAATCTGAAATCTCAAAGAAAGAAAAAGTTGGTTCTTTGAAAAAATAAACAAGAATTATAAACCACTAGCAAAACTTACAAAGAAAAGAAGAGATAAAATCTTAATAAACAGGGTTAGAAATGAAAAAAAGGGAGATCACTACAGAGACTGCGGATATTCAAAGGGTAATCAAAGACTACTTTGAGAAACTCTATGTCATGAAACATGAATACCTGGAAAAATGGATAAATTCTTAGACACTTGCAATCTTCCACAGTTAAACCAGGATGATCTAGCATATCTAAACATACCAATCACTACTGAGGAAATTAAAATGATATCAAAATTCTTCTCAAAAACAAAAACACAGGCCCAGATGGATTCATTAATGAATTCTTTCAAACCTTTCAAGAGGAACTACTACTGATCCTATTCAGTCTCTTTCATAAAATTGAAGAAACAGGAACACACTCAAATAGTTTTTATGAATCTAACATCACCTTGATACCAAAACCAGACAGAGATGTTACAAAAATGAAAACTAGAGACCAATATCCCTGATGAACACAGATGCAAAGATCTTCAACAAAATCTTGGCAAATAGGATCCAGTGCCTCATCAAGGAGGTCATATAATATGACCAAATAGGTTTCATTCCAGGAATGTAAGAATGGGTTAGAATATGTAAATCAATCAACATATTACACAAAATCAACAAAAAGAAAAATAAAAACCATATGATCATATCAGCAGATGCAGAGAAACATTGATAAGGTCCAGCACCCATTCTTGATAAAAATTCAAGATGGGAATGGAAGGAAATTTTTTCAATATAGTCAAGACCATATAGAAAAAGCCAATGAAAAATATCAATGTGGATAAACTAAAATCTGTTTCTATAAAATCAGATACAATACAAGGCTGCCCTCTCTCACCTTTCCTATTTAACATAATGATGGAAGTTCTTGCCATAGCAATTGGGCAAGCAAGAATATCAAGGGCATCCAGATGGGAGGGGAGTAAGTCAAGCTCTCACTGTTTGCAGGTGACATGATGCTACATTTAGAAAACCCTCAAGACTCTACCAAAAGGCTTTTAGAAATGGTAGATTCATATAGTGAAGTGGCAGATTATAAGATTAACATGCAAGAATAAATGGTCTTCTTATACACCAATAATGATAGAGAAGAATGCAGCTTAAAAAAACCAATTCCATTCACATTAGTGTCACACAAACTCAACTACCATGAATTCAACTTAACTAAAGAGGTGAAGGACCTATATAAAGAAAACCACAAAAGCCTTTTTCAATAAATAAGAGAGGACAAGGAAATGGAGACACTGCTCATGAATTGGGAGGATTAACATCATTAAAATGGCATACTCCCTCCCAAAAGCATTGTACAAAATTAATGCAATCCCTCTATGGATACCAATGACACTCTTCAAAGAAGTGGATCAACCACTCTTGAAATTCTTTTGGAACAATAAACAACCACAAATTGCTAGAGCAACCCTTGGCAATAGAAATATGGGGGTATCATTTTCCCCAACTTTAAATTGCATTACAGAGCAATAGTCTTAAAACAGTATCATATTGGAATAAAGACAGACCATCAGATCTGTTGAATAGACTGAGTATTCAGATAATGTTCCCCAGACATACAATCAATTATTGTTTGAAAAAGAGAAAATAAATGCAAAGTGGAACAAGGAAAGCCTCTTCAATAGTGGTGTTTGGACAGCTGGTCAGCCACATGCAAAAAATCAAACTCAGACCTCCATCTAACACCATGCACAAAGATCAAATCCAGATGGATTAAAGATTTTGATATAAGACCTGAAACTTTAAGGTATATAGAACAACATGTGGGTAGAACACTCCATGACATTGAGAATAAAGGCATCTTCAAGGAGGCAACATGCCTCTCCAAAAAGTGGAAGTGGAAATAAACAGATGGGACTATATTAAATTGAGAAGCTTCTGCACCTCAAAGAAAATAGTGCCTAAGATACAAAAGTCACCTACAGAATGGGAGAAGCTATTCACCCAATACCCATCAGATAAGGGGCTACTATCTAAGATATACAATGTACTGACAAAACATAACAAGAAAAAACATCTAACCCATCCAAAAATGGGGAGAAGAAATGAAAAGACACTTTCCCAAAGAAAAATACAAATGGCCAAAAGGCACATGAAAAACTGTTCCACATTATTAATCATCAAGGAGATACAAATCAAAACAACAACGAGGTACCATCTTATGCCAGAGAGACTGACACACATCACAAAGAATAAAAACCAACAGTGTTGGTGGTGTTGTGGGGAGAAAGGTACTGTCATTCACTGCTGGTTGGAATTCTGTCTACTCCAGCCTTTATGTAAAACAATATGAAGATTCCTCAAAAAACTTGAAATTGAGCTCCCATATGATTCAGCTATACCACTTCAAGGGATATACCCTAGGACAATGCTTCTCAATTATTTTCTGCCATGCCCCCCTAGGAAGAAGAAACATTTTTCGCACCACCCACGCGACTGTAAATAGTATCTTTATTAAAAAAACTTTAACCTGTAAAACAAAAATATATAAAATAATTTGAGCTGATTTTTTAATCAGAGGTGATGTCTGGATTAATGTCTACAATGAGCACATTTTGCAAATCATAGCTTTTTGAAGTGGGGTTTGAAGCAGGACACAGCAACTCTCAGCTCCAGAGACATACAGAGATATAAACATGGGTCTTAGCTTGTTATGACAGTGTTTGACAAGGTCAAACATGCCCCTGTTTATGGAGCCTTGTGCCCCCTATGAGGGGCATGCCCCACTATTTGAGAAGCACTGCCCTAGGAACTC
Organism: Suncus etruscus; assembly: GCF_024139225.1. Classification (NCBI taxonomy): domain Eukaryota; kingdom Metazoa; phylum Chordata; class Mammalia; order Eulipotyphla; family Soricidae; genus Suncus; species Suncus etruscus. Next base: position 68,608,204 of record NC_064850.1, read on the forward strand.
AAAAACACAATTCAAAATTGCCTTCTTCACACTTATATTTATTGCAATGCTATTTACAATAACCAGAGTTTGGAAACAATCTACATGCCCTTCAACAGATGAAGGGCTAAAGAAATTGTGGTACATTGTCACCATGAAATACTATGCAGCTGCCAGGAGAAATAAAATAATTAAATTTGCCTATACGTGGATGAACATGGAAACTATTATGCTGAGTGGAATAAGTTAGATGGATAAATATAGACACAGAATAGACTCAGCCATCTCTGAGTTTTAAGAACAAAAAAAAATTATTCTAAGAATGCTTAGAGACAAGAGATACGAGGGCTGGAAGGACCAGCTCATGCTATGACACTCACCACAAAGAGTGGTGAGTGCAGTTAGAGAAATAATACACTAACAATTACCATGACAATGTTAATGAGAGAGGTAGAATGCCTGTATCAAATACAGGCAGGGGGTGAGGGGTGAGGGAGAAGAGGGGGTCATTGGTGTTGGGAATGTTACACTGGTAAAGGGGGGTGTTCTTTTTATGATTGAACCTAACTACAATTATATTTGTAATTATGGTGTTTAAATAAAAATATTATTTAAAAATATGTAGTAGTGGCGCAATTGGTAGGGCATTTGCCTTGTATGTGCTGACCTAGGACGGACCATGGTTTGATAGTCCGGGGTCCCATATATATAATGACCATGCAATGTGACATATTATATGCATGGTAGTGAGGACTGAAAAATAAGATTAATCACAATCTATCATATCCAGGATCTTTATGTCTAATTCTGAAAAGTTGCTTAGGTTCCTGTGACCTTATTGTTTTTATCTCAAATGTAGTAGAATAGCTTTAAATTCTGGGCTTCACTCTAAAAAAACATTTAAATAATTTCAGTGGTTTTGTTCACTGAGTGAGATTAACTCATGTAATTTTTATTAGTGTAAATGGGAAAGAGGTATAAATCACAGTGAAATAGTTGAGAAACAGACACTCCCTTTTTGGCTTTATTTATTAGTTTTCTGTTTATTCTAGGTTGAGTTAGGAAGATAAGAAAATTATCTGTACTCAGCTGTTCCACTGTTCCAAAAGTCTTCAAGAATTTAGTCACAATAAATAATTAAAATTAATCAAGATGATTCAAATGCTGAAGTTAAGCACCATCGGGGGAGATAAATCAGTTATGAGAAAGTATGAGGAGAATGTTAGATATGTTCTATTGTTTTATTTGTTTTTATTTGTTATAAATGGAAATATGAACCAGAGAGAATCTTTTTTAGAATTATGTGGTCCAATATAATGATATATTCATATCTAATTAATGTAAAATGACTCTGGATTGAACTGTGAATTTATTGCCCCATTGAATAATCACAAAAGTGAAGTGGATTATAACAAGAAGTTGAAGAACTTCTTCCATGTTTCCTGGCTGTGAGAACCAGTTGATAGAGCAGTCTCTATTTTAAACATTACCATAAGAAAGAAGAGCAATATCTGTATGGAAACATATTGACAAATGCTTCCTTTACAACTCATGTATAGAACCTAATGTTTTGAATTCATTCAAAGATAAATATCCAGAAAATAAAATCTTCACAGAACTGGAAACATTAGATGAACAGCATTAGTAACTGTGGTTGAGACTTCACTGGGCAGAATCTTAAATTTAGGTCATACTAAAAGGTAGACTCAATGTGATTTTCCTCACCCATTTGAAATTTTTCTAAAAGTTGAATAGTCATTATGAGGGTAGAAGATATATTTTTTCAATTTTTTTGTTTGTTAAACTATGAATTTCTGAAACTCACCTTCAGTGTCCTGAATTTAGTCTAAATGTGTGAAAGGGTTTAACATTTTACTTATAAATTTTTGAGGATACTGATGTTGCTTTATAGTAAGAAACAACTGATCTAGGATAGTGCAATGGAAATGTCAACTTTAAAAATAAACAAAAATGCAAAAAGCACAAACCTTGGTATTTTATGTATATATGTATATATATACATATATATATCTTTTACCTTCATTTATTATTGTTATTATTATTTTTATTTACCTATCTCTTTTGGTCGATTTCTCTGTTTGGGTGCGATTATTGAAATCGTTGTCCCCAATTATACTTATTTTTTTCTATTCTTTTCCTTTCCTTCGTTATGTGCTATGCCATGTTTCTTATTTCAAGACCATGGCGTGTTTTTGTTTTGTTTGTTTGTTTTTGTTTTGTTTTTTTGTTTGTTTGTTTGTTTTGCTTTGTTTTTCGTCTGTTTTTTGTGGTGCTTATCGATATAGCTGGAGTCCTCACTGGATAATTGACACTTTTTTTGGTACTGGTGGAGTGTTTCACCTTCTTTCTCTCCTTCATCTCCCAAATCGATGATGAGAGCCTCTAGAAGGATTCCACCCATTTTGGGAGTATTAGACTCTTACCCCAGTTTATTTATCTCCTCCTTTTCAGGCAAAAACACGCAACTTGAACTAGCTAGTCCTGCCTACAGTTGGAGGGGGAGATAAGGGAGGCATCAAGACCAAACAGGTGCAAGACTACTAAGTAGTGGGTTGGATACAGAGGGGACCACATATTCTAGCCGCCCTGAGGGTGAGGGAAGAGGAAATGGGAGGTAGGACAAAAACGGAGGGGTAGGGAGGGCAATTTGGGGATGGGAATCCCCCCTGATTTTATGTAAATATGTACCTAAAATGTTATTGTCAACAATATGTAAGACACTATGATCAAAATAAAAATTATATTAAAAAATATATATATTCAAACTAGTAAAATCATAGTAAATATCGACCCTTATTGTGATCTGAGATGTGGATAACTGGTTTAGGGACTGTACATTTTTATGACTGACACCCAACTACAAACATGTTTGTAACCATGGTACTTAAAGATATTAATATATAAAACAAAACAAAGTCTAGACACCCAAATTGAAGGATGTCTGCTTTCAAAATCTACAGTCTGATGCAGTGTCATTAGGATATGTTAGACACCTACTATATATGAGGGGTCTCTGTTATTTTTTTAATTTTTTATTTTTAATTATGAGAACAAAGATGCAAAGAAAGAGGACAAGGTAAAGTTACAGTGGAAGGACAATCACCCATAAACAGAATCTCAGTAGTCCCATTGCTGATATCTTAACTTTGAGCTTTCAGCCAAAGAACATTAAGAAAAATAAAACAGAACCCATGAACCCATGTACAATTACTTTGTCCCTCAAGTCCCCAGATTGTAATACATAATATTTCTTAGCAGCAAACAAAGCAATCTAAAGCCATAAAACTTATGTAACTCCTTAAACATTGAAGGCAAAATACTTTTTTACATTTCCATGCACATGCATATTAGTTTAAGTTAACCTCAAAAGTTTAAGATGGTTGTTTTTCTTAAGAATTAGAGTCAAAGGAGCACAGTAAAAATGGTGTTAGAGTGGAAATTATTGTTTGCATAGGCCCACCAAAATATGAGGGACATGGAAAGGAAAAGCATTGGCCTAAATACAAGGAGACCTTACCCCTGAAGTTTCCTGGCATAAGACCAACTCTAGGCTCCAGGCAAACTAGTTTGTCCAATCCAAGTCACTGTCTGTAGTGCCAATACACTTTTATTTTTCACACAGTCTCTGTTGTTGGTATCATGTTTCTGTATTAAAGATCCTGGAATCTGCATATCCTACATTGCAGTCAGGATGGTGCAGCGTGTCCTCTCGTTTCACCTCTCAATTAAAGGGAAATGCAGAGAGCCCTGTCCTGTAAGCAGGTTGTTGTTGTCAAGTCTTCTTAGTGTTAAGGGAAGTCTCTTTTGAGCAGGTCGATGTCAGTGTAGTGGTAGGGTCTTCCCTGGTAGAGGATTGCTTCCAGGTGTTGTTATAAAAAACCTTGGATGTTTGGTAGCTAGCTTCCCTGGTTCAGGGGTGAATGGAGGATGCCCATTCTTCTGAGGCCTGTGCCAGGTTATTATATCAAGGTTCAGAGTGTAAGGTCCCATTGCACTACAAGATTTGTGTGTTCCAATCTCTATTAGATAAGAACTTATTTGTATGTATAGTATTTTCCCATTTTAATGTGCCTATTCGAATAAGGAACAATGCCACGTGGCATTATCGGCACATATGGGGGCCATAAGAACAAGTCCAACAATCCCCATGACATGGTTCAATCATAAGCATTAAACTGAGGGACTCTTTCATCAAAATTCCTTATTGAACAGCTCACAAAGAGAAGACAAGATAAAAAAAGGGGGTAGAATCGTCACTGTAAAAGAATATTTAGAAAGAGTTATAGCTGTCAAAGAAAATACACATAAAATATTCAAAAGACATATGTATCCATTTATGTCTTTAAAATAGTTGGGGGTTGTTAAATCCAATGCAACGACTTTGGTCTGTGATTAGGACTGTGTAGTACTGAAGTTAAAAATGATAAATGTGGGGTACTGATGGTTGGGGTGAGAGAGTTAAGGAGTAATAATGAACTTTGTAGGGGTGTGCGAAAGGGCAGAATCTGTTGGGGCAGAAGGTCGGTCTTGCTGCTTAACAAGTTAAGAACTGAGGGTAAAGAGGGTTAATTAAGGGGAAGATAAAGAATTCGAATTGGGAGATAAGGGAGTAGAAGGGGCTCTGGTGTGGGGGAGGGGAAAATATCAGAGGGACTATATACATTGTATAGATGAATTGTTTATGGCTTGGCAGTCAGAGAAGACCACTGTATAGGAAGTCACGTCTACATATACACTGATTTTAGAGACCTTTTTGAATGTTATCCTCCAAATCTAGGGCATTCCATTTTTTTCCCTAGAAACAATTGAGAAATAAGGACATTTTTGGGTGTTGTTAAAAAGTATATATGTCGCGCGGGTGCAAATGCGCCGAAGCACTTTTGAAAATGAATACTAGTAAGAAAAGAACTCCTGATGGGGTCCAGTATGCATCAGAGAGGAGTTTCTCTCCCCCACCCTCCCCCCAGGGCCCGATTTACCAGGCCTGGCCCTGAGGACCAGTCTGGCGTGGGGGGGAATCTCAGTTCCCTGGACTAAGTGGTCAGCCCAGGGGGCCTATGTCTAGCTGTCCTGCCCAGAACCCCCAACATATCAGTTGAAGAGACATAGAAGTCCTGGCATGTCGAGTCTTCTGGGTGCAGGAGGGGCCTCTATTATTTACTGAGTTACCCTTCATGTGCAATACTGTCTTTATGGCTGTATGAATTTTAAAAACATCAGAAAAATTAGAACCAGAGTACACTCTTGCTTTAGTTAGTAATGCTAATTTCTTTAAAAAGAAAAGATAATTGGGCAGGGGAGAAAAGATAATTTAAAACGAGGTTGAGGGGCCAGAGTGACATCATAGCAGTAGGGCATTTGTCTTGCATGCAGCAGACCTGGGACAGACCCAGCATTCCATATGGCCCTCAGAGCCTGCCAGGATCGACTTCTGAGCACAAAGCCAGGAGTAACCCTGAGCACCACAGGTTATGGCCCCAAAACAAAACAAACAAAAAATAAGAGGTTGAAATTTATTTCCATTGATTTTCTCCTTTACTATTATTATAAATAAAATATACCTTTGTTCAGAGTAATCTTTTTGGAAACCCCTTATGAAAATTTTTGTAAACACAGGATTAAATTTAAAGTAGTATAATATTTTCTTTTCTTTTCTTTTTTTTTTAATTTTTATTTTGATCATAATGGCTTACATATCTTTCACAGTAGTATTTTAGGTACCTATCAACATTGAATCAGGGGAATACCCATCACCAAATTTGTCCTCCCCCCATCCCAGTTCCCCTTCTGCAACCCATATACACTACCATTACCCCCCAGACTGCTAGAGTAGGTGGTTCCCTCTTTGTCCTGCTCACTACTAGTGATCATATATCTGTTGGGTCCTGGTACCCTCCCCTGTCTCCCCCTCTATTTAAGAAGCGGAGCTAGATAAATCGTGTTATGTGGCTTTGTTTGAAGGAAAGAAAAGCAATAGATTGGGGTACAAAATAAGAAAAAAAAAGTCAAATATGCTGAAAATAGGCGGAGTCCTTCCAGAGGATTTCAACCTCAGTTTGAGAGAGGATGTGAAAAAGGCAATTGAAACACCACCACTATACAGAAAGAAATATCAAATTAAATATCCAGTGAGCACCACAGCAATAAAGACAAGCACCACACAACAGTCTCAGTTCTAAAATCAACTCATGCTGGAGTGCAAAAAGAAAGAGAAAGACAAGGTAAAATAAAATAAAATAATATTGGAGACATCAACTTCAATCTCTAGACTAATATAAAGATGTCAAAAATCGATCAATCGATAAATAAATATGTGGAAAATGATTGTTATGTGCTTTTTTTCCTCCCCCCCCCCCCGCACTGCATAGGCACAGTAACTATTGGGGATATTATAGAGGGAATTTCCTTGGCCTAGGAGATACAGGGTTTCTCCCCTCCCCTCCCCGAAGTGTACTGTCATGGGATTAACTATTGACTCCTTGCATGATCATTTACTCTCCCCTTGGTGTTTTCATGGTGTACGGAAGACTTCTGCTTCATCGTGATGGTAAAATCAGACCTCTGTATCTAGAGATCTTGGTGACTGTGCAGCTCAAGGAATGAAGCTTATGATGAAGTCTTTCTTAGTGGTTTTAGCAGTTCTGCTTCTTCAGTGTCGTAATCCATCTTCTGTAGTTGGTGGTCTTGGTCATTATGTTGCTCCTAGAATGGAGCCCTGGATAAACTCTTTCATTATGTTTCCGGAAGACCTGTTCAGTTGCGGTTAAATAGTGTAATATTTTCTAAAATTGTATTAGACTTAAGTAAAAACCATGTGAGGGATCATTAACCATTTAAGCTGATTGAGTGCTGTCAAGATTACCAAGATTTTTCTGTGACCATCTAAGTCTTTCTTCTTTCCCTTGTTAATTCTGAGTCTTAATAGGCATGTACTCCATATTAATTATGTTTTGCAAATATTATAACAAAATAAAAACATAAAATATTTTATGAATTATAACTAGAATTAGTAATTTATTTCTACGATTCTAGTATATTACTTATTTTTTTATTGGCAGTATTAGAACTTCACAAGAAAAATATTATAAAAGTATTATTTGAAGCAAGGTTTAAGAAAGTTCTGTTTTAGTTTTTATTCTAGATTTCAAAAATAAACTATTTTTACAGAGGTTTTAGGTTCAAGCAAAAGTGAACAGAATATGCAGTGATTTACCCTATATATTTGTTTCTACAAAAAGCCTTTTCTATTATTAAGATTTGTTATAATCAATGAACCTTTCCACCAAATCTGTAGTTTATTTTAGGATTCTCTTGGTGTTGTAAATTTTATAGTTTTATACAAATATACGATGGTATGTATTTACCATTATAGCATGATATAAAATGAATTTTATTGTTATTGCTCCTTCTTCCCTCACTTCTTCCAAGACCATCTTTTTACTATCACTCTAGATTTGCTTTTTCTGAAATGTCACATTGGCAGAATTACAGAGACTGTAATATTTTCACTTTGGTTTCTTTTATTACAAACATAATATTCATCCATTTCTTTCATAGCTTTGGTATATTGTTTCTTTTTAGCAACGAATATTTCATTGTTTAAGTATTTGCTTTATTATAAGACACCTTGATTCCTTCTAAGTTTTGACCATTACTAATACAGTACTATAAACATGTCTAAATTCTTTAGCTAAATACTAAGTACCATGGCTACTGGATCATATAGTAATAGTATACTTGTCTTCTAAAAGCATGTTTCAGTTTTCATTCCCAATAGTGAGTGATGAAGGAGAGTTCCCATTGCTTCACATCATCAATAATATTATGGTAATGATAGCACTTTTAATTTTTTCTTTCTAGTAGATGTATAGTATATTTTGATACTATTATTATGTTTTAATTGTTTCAGTTTGTGCTTACTTGGTAACATAGGTGAGGAATCTTGTTACATGCATATATGCTATATATTATGTAGTTATGTAGTTTTTTTTTTTTTTTTGGTTGATTTTTTTTGTGGGGGCCACACCGGTTTGACGCTCAGGGGTTACTCCTGGCTATGTGCTCAGAAATCACCCTTGGCTTGGGGGAACCATATGGGATGCCAGGGGCTCGAACCGCGGTCCGTCCTATGCTAGCGCTTGCAATGCAGACACTTTACCTCTAGCGCCACCTTCCCAGCCCCATTATGTAGCTTGTTTAATGAAGTCTTTTAACTTATTTTAGTGAATATTTTTAAAACTGTTTTAAAATTTAAAATTAGGTATTCTGCTTTGCAGCTCCCTGATGATTAGTGATGTGGAACATTTTATCATGTGTTTTGGCTATTTGTATTTCTTTTTTTTTATTTTTTTTAATTTAAACACCTTGATTACATACATGATTGTGTTTGGGTTTCAGTCATAAAAGGAACACCACCCATCACCAGTGCAACATTCCCATCACCCAAGTCCCAAATCTCCCTCCTCCCCACCCAACCCCCGCCTGTACTCTAAACAGGCTCTACATTTCCCTCATACATTCTCAATATTAGGACAGTTCAAAATGTAGTTAGTTCTCTAACTAAACTCATCACTCTTTGTGGTGAGCTTCCTGAGGTGAGCTGGAACTTCCAGCTCTTTTCTCTTTTGTGTCTGAAATTTATTATTGTAAGAATGTCTTTCATTTTTCTTAAAACCCATAGATGAGTGAGACCATTCTGCGTTTTTCTCTCTCTCTCTGACTTATTTCACTCAGCATAATAGATTCTGTGTACATCCATGTATAGGAAAATTTCATGACTTCATCTCTCCTGACAGCTGCATAATATTCCATTGTGTATATGTACCACAGTTTCTTTAGCCATTCGTCTGTTGAAGGGCATCTTGGTTGTTTCCAGAGTCTTGCTATGGTAAATAGTGCTGCAATGAATATAGGTGTAAGGAAGGGATTTTTGTATTGTATTTTTTGTGTTCTTAGGGTATATTCCTAGGAGTGGTATAGCTGGGTCGTATGGGAGCTCGATTTCCAGTTTTTGGAGGAATCTCCATATTGCTTTCCATAAAGGTTGAACTAGACGGCATTCCCACCAGCAGTGGATAAGGGTTCCTTTCTCTCCACATCCCCGCCAGCACTGTTTGTTCTCATTCTTTGTGATGTGTGCCACTCTCTGTGGTGTGAGGTGGTATCTCATTGTTGTTTTGATTTGCATCTCTCTGATGATTAGTGATGTGGAGCATTTCTTCATGTGTCTTTTGGCCATTTGTATTCTTCTTTGTCAAAGTGTCTGTTCATTTCTTCTCCCCATTTTTTGATGGGATTAGATGTTTTTTTCTTGTAAATTTCTGTCAGTGCCTTGTATATTTTGGAGATTAGCCCCTTATCTGATGGGTATTGGGTGAATAGTTTCTCCCACTCAGTGGGTGGCTCTTGTATCCTGGGCACTATTTCCTTTGAGGTGCAGAAGCGTCTCAACTTAATATATTCCCATCTGTTAATCTCTGTTTTCACTTGCTTGGAGAGTGCAGTTTCCTCCTTGAAGATGCCTGAAGTCTCAATGTCCTGGAGAGTTTTGCCTATGTGTTGTTCTATATATCTTATGGTTTGGGGTCGGATATCGAGGTCTTTAATCCATTTGGATTTTACCTTCGTACATGATGTTAGCTGGGGGTCTAAGTTCAATATTTTGCAAGTGGCTAGCCAGTTGTGCCAACACCACTTGTTGAAGAGGCTTTCCTTGCTCCATTTAGGATTTCCTGCTCCTTTATCAAAAATTAGGTGATTGTATGTGTGGGGAACATTTTCTGAGTATTCAAGCCTATTCCACTGATCTGAGGGTCTGTCCTTATTCCAATACCATGCTGTTTTGATAACTTTTGCTTTGTAGTAAAGTTTAAAGTTGGGGAAAGTAATTCCTCCCATATTCTTTTTCCCAATGATTGCTTTAGCTATTCTAGGGTGTTTATTGTTCCAAACAAATTTCAAAAGTGCCTGAAATACCTCTTTGAAGAATGTCATAGGTATCTTTAGAGGGATAGCGTTGAATCTGTATAACACCTTGGGGAGTATTGCCATTTTGATGATGTTAATCCTGCCAATCCATGAGCAGGGTATGTGTTTCCATTTCCGCGTGTCCTCTCTTATTTCTTGGAGCAGAGTTTTATAGTTTTCTTTGTATAGCTCCTTCACATATTTAGTCAAGTTGATTCCAAGATATTTGAGTTTGTGTGGCACTATTGTGAATGGGGTTGTTTTCTTAATGTCCATTTCTTCCTTATTACTATTGGTGTATAGAAAGGCCATTGATTTGTGTGTTTGTAGCCTGCCACCTTGCTATATGAGTCTATTGTTTCTAGAAGCTTTTTGGTAGAGTCTTTAGGGTTTTCTAAGTAGAGCATCATGTCATCTGCAAACAGTGAGAGCTTGACTTCTTCCTTTCCTATCTGGATTCCCTTGATATCTTTTTCTTGCCTAATCGCTATAGCAAGTACTTCCAGTGCTATGTTGAATAGGAGTGGTGAGATAGGACAGCCTTGTCTTGTGCCAGAATTTAGAGGGAAGGCTTTTAGTTTTTCTCCATTGAGGATAATATTTGCCACTGGCTTGTGGTAGATGGCCTTAACTATATTGAGAAAGGTTCCTTCCATTCCCATCTTGCTGAGAGTTTTGATCAAGAATGGGTGTTGGACCTTGTCAAATGCTTTCTCTGCATCTATTGATATAATCATGTGGTTTTTATTTTTCTTGTTGTTGATGTTGTGTATTATGTTGATAGACTTACGGATGTTAAACCATCCTTGCATTCCTGGGATGAAACCTACTTGATCGTAGTGGATGATCTTCTTAATGAGGTATTGAATCCTATTTGCCAGGATTTTGTTGAGGATCTTTGCATCTGCATTCATCAGCGATATTGGTCTGTAATTTTCTTTTTTCGTAGCATCTCTGTCTGGTTTAGGTATCAAGGTGATGTTGGCTTCATAAAAGCTATTTGGGAGTGTTTCCACTTGTTCAATTTCATGAAAGAGTCTTGCCAGGATTGGTAGTAGTTCCTCTTGGAAAGTTTGATAGAATTCATTAGTGAATCCATCTGGGCCTGGGCTTTTTTTTTGGGCAGACTTTTGATTACCATTTTTATTTCATCAATGGTGATGGGGGTGTTTAGGTATGCTACATCCTCTTCTTTCAACCGTGGAAGATTATAAGAGTCCAAGAATTTATCCATTTCTTCCAGGTTCTCATTTTTAGTGGCATAGAGTTTTTCAAAGTAGTTTCTGATTACCCTTTGAATCTCTGTCATATCAGTAGTGATCTCTCCTTTTTCATTCCTAATACGAGTTATCAAGTTTCTCTCTCTCTCTTTCTTTGTTAGGTTTGCCAGTGGTCTATCAATCTTGTTTATTTTTTCGAAGAACCAACTTCTGCTTTCGTTGATCTTTCGGATTGTTTTTTGGGTTTCCACTTCGTTGATTTCTGCTCTCAGCTTTGTTATTTCCTTCTGTCTTCCTATTTTTGGGTCCTTTTGTTGAGCACTTTCTAGTTCTATTAGCTGTGTCATCAAGCTACTCAGGTAAGCTCCTTCTTCCTTCCTGATGTGTGCTTGCAAAGCTATAAATTTTCCTCTCAGTACTGCTTTTGCTGTGTCCCATAAGTTCTGATAGTTTGTGTCTTCATTGTCATTTGTTTCCAGGAACCTTTTGATTTCCTTCTTGATTTCATCTCGGACCCACTGGTTATTGAGTATGAGGCTGTTTAACTTCCAGGTGTTAAAGTGTTTCTTCTGAGTCCCTTTGGAATTCACAAATAATTTCAGAGCCTTGTGGTCAGCGAAGGTAGTCTGCAAAATTTCTATCCTCTTGATATTATGGAGGTATGTTTTATGTGCCAGCATGTAGTCTATCCTGGAGAATGTCCCATGTACATTGGAGAAGAATGTGTATCCAGGTTTCTGGGGATGGAGTGTCCTGTATATATCCACTAGGCCTCTTTCTTCCATTTCTCTCCTCAGGTCTAGTATATTCTTGTTGGCTTTCAGTCTGGTTGACCTATCCAGTGTTGACAAAGCAGTGTTGAGGTCCCCCACAATTATTGTGTTGTTATTGATATTGTTTTTCAGATTTGTCAACAGTTGTTTTAAATATTTTGCTGGCCCCTCATTTGTTGCATATATGTTTAGGAGAGTTATTTCTTACTGCTCTACATACCCCTTGATTAATATAAAATGTCCATCTTTGTCCCTTACAACCTTCCTGAGTATAAAGTTTGCATTATCTGATATTAGTATGGACACTCCAGCTTTTTTATGGGTGTTGTTTGCTTGGATAACTTTTCTCCAGCCTTTTACTTTGAGTCTATGTTTGTTCTGACTATTCAGGTGCGTTTCTTGTAGGCAGCAGAAGGTTGGATTGAGGTTTTTGATCCATTTAGCCACTCTGTGTCTCTTAACTGGTGCATTTAGTCCATTGACGTTGAGGAAAGAATTGTCCTGGGATTTAATGCCATCTTTATATCGAAATTTGGTGTGTCTTTTGGTCAGTCTTGTCTTAGATTAGGTCTTTCAGTTTTTCTCTTAAGACTGGTTTTGAGTCTGTAAAGTTTCTGAGCTGTTTTTTTGTTTGTGAAACCATGTATTCTTCCGTCAAACCGGAAAGTGAGTTTTGCTGGGTACAGTATTCTAGGTGAAGCATTCATTTCATTCAGTCTTGTCACAATATCCCACCACTGCTTTCTGGCATTGAGTGTTTCTGGTGACAGGTCTGCTCTAAATCTCAAGGATGCTTGCTTGAACGTAATTTCCCCTTTTGATCTTGCTGTTTTCAGAATTCTGTCTCTATCTGTGGGATTTGTCATTGTGACTAGGATGTGTCTTGGGGTGGTTTTTCTTGGGTCTCTTTTGGTTGGTACTCTTCGAGCATGCAGGATTTGATCACATATATTCTTTAGCTCTGGGAGTTTCTCTTTAATGATGTTCTTGACCGTTGATTCTTCCTGGAAATTTTCTTCCTTGGTCTCTGGGACTCCAATGATTCTTAAGTTGTTTCTGTTGATCTTATCATAGACCTCTATTTTCATCTGTTCCCATTCTTTGACTAATTTTTCTATTGTCTGTTCATTTGTTTTAAGTTTTTTTTTAATCTCTTCTGTTGTATGGAATTGTTATGTATCTCATCTTCCACAGCAGCAAGTCTATTCTCAGCTTCTGATACCCTGTCCCAGAGCTTATCCATTTTGTCATTCACTTTGTTTACTGATTTTTTCAGGCCTGTTATTTGACATGTTATTTCAGTTTGGAGTTTTGTGATTTCTGTCTTCATATTTTCTTGATTCTTATTAGTGTTCTGTTCTATTCTATTCATGGTTTCTTTGAGTTCTTTGAGTATATTCCATATTGCTACTCTAAAGTCCTTATCTGAGAGATTGATTAGTTGGTTGGTCGTTAACTGGTCATCAGAATTGTCATCTTCATTCTCTATGTCTGATGCTGGCCTGCGTTGTTTCCGCATTGTCACACTTGTATTGTGGGTTTTTCTACGTGTTGTGTTGGTATTCATTGGTTATATGATGCAGGCAACACACTTCTCTGGCTCCGCCCTTTCTGGATGGGCCGACTTGCCTCCAAGTTAGGGGAGTCCTCCGTGGATGAAGCCTCACACAGGATCAAATCTTGGGCCCAAGCACGCAGCAGAGAAGACAGTCTGGAGAGAAATTCTTGCTTCTGTGATCCAGCACAGTTCTTAGTGTGGTTTTTTTTTCTTGTGATGGTGTTCTTTTTTTAGAAAGAGCGCACGGCTGCGTAGCGAAGTGGAGCTAAGTGCCTTCTGGAGCCTCTTTTCAGCCCACTCTCAGGAGGTTCACGCAACAGGATAGCAGAGAGACACACACAGGCAGCACTCACAGTTTTTCACAGTCGAGCCCCACTGGTCAGGCATAGTTTTCACTCGCTCGCTGGGCAGCTTCAGAATGCTGTATTTTTGGGGTTCACTTCCCAGGACTCTGAGGAGAGTCTCTGGCTCGCTGGGTAGCTTCCGAATGTAGTTTCTTTGGAGTTCACTTCCCAGGGCTCTGAGGAGAGCTTCCAGAGTTCAGGAAAGACAGAGAAGAGTAGGACAGGGCTCCCTTCAGGTGCTCAGTTTCTGGCTCGCTGGGTAGCTTCCAAATGTAGTTTCTTTGGGGTTCGCTTCCCAGAGCTCTGAGGAGAGCTTCCAGAGTTCAGGAAAGACAGAGAAGGGTAGGACAGGGCTCCCTTCCGGTGCTCAGTTTCCTCAGAAGAAGCACAGCCGGGTGGAGACTCTGCAGGTAGAGCAATCAGCACTCTGCCTGGAAACCCCCACATCCAGCCATTTCTTACTCACTCACTGGCTCGCTGGGTAGCTCCTGAGTGTCGTTTCTTTGGGGTTCGCTTCCCAGGGCTCTGAGGAGAGCTTCCAGAGTTCAGGAAAGACAGAGAAGGGTAGGACAGGGCTCCCTTCCGGTGCTCAGTTTCCTCAGAAGAAGCATAGCCGGGTGGAGACTCTGCAGGTAGAGCAATCAGTACTCTGCCTGGAAACCCCCACATCCAGCCATTTCTTACTCACTCACTGGCTCACTGGGTAGCTCCCGAATGTAGTTTCCTATTTGTATTTCTTCTTTGAGAAAGTGTCTGTTCGTTTCTTCTCCCCATTTTTTGATGGGCCAGATGTTTTTTTCTTGTTAAATTCTGTCAGTACCTTGTATGTGTTCGATATTAGCTCCTTATCTGAGGGGTATTGGGTGAATAGTTTCTCCTATTCTGTGGGTGGCCTTTGTATCCTTGTCACTATTTTCTTTAAGGTGCAGAAGCTTCTCAGCTTAATATAGTCCCATCTGTTCCCATATGTTTATCTCCACTTCCACTTGTTTGGAGAGTTCTTGAAGATGCCTTTGGTCTCAATGACATTGAGTGTTTTATCTACATATTGTTCTATATACCTTATGGTTCCGGGTCTGATATCAAGGTCTTTAATCCATTTGAATTTGACCTTTGTGCATGACTTTAGATAGAGGTCTGAGTTTGCTTTTTGGCATGTGGCTGAGCAGTTGTGCCAACACCATTTGTTGAAGAGGCTTTCCTTGCCCCACTTTGCATTTATTGCCCCTTTATCAAATATTAATTGATTATATATCTGGGGAACAGTCTCTGAATACTCAAGTCTATTCCATTGATGTGAAGGTCTGTCTTTACTCCAATACCCTGTTCTTTTTTTTTTTTTTTGTAACTTTTTTTTTTTTTTTTGGTTTTTTGGGCCACACCCAGCAGTGCTCAGGGGATACTCCTGGCTTCTGCTCAGAAATAGCTCCTGGCAGGCACAGGGACCATATGGGACACCGGGATTCGAACCAACCCCCTTTGGTCCTGGATCGGCTGCTTGCAAGGCAAACGCCGCTGTGCTATCTCTCCGGGCCCAATACCCTGTTCTTTTAATGACTGTTTCTATGCAGTACAATTTGAAGTTGGGGACACTGCAGAGACTGGCACATATCACAAAGAACAAGAATGATTAGTGCTGGTAGAGAGATAGGAACTCTCATTAACTGCTGGTGGGAATGCTGCCTAGTCCAACCTTTATTGAAAACAATATGGAGATCTCTCAAAAAACTGAAAATTGAGCTCCCATAGGATTCAGCTATACTACTCCTAGGAATATAAATAAGAAACACAAAAACACAATACAAAAATGCCTTCTGTACACTTATAATCATTTAAGCGCTATTTACAATAGCTAGAATCTGAAAAAAAAAAACCCAGATGCCCAACA
Organism: Suncus etruscus; assembly: GCF_024139225.1. Lineage (NCBI taxonomy): Eukaryota > Metazoa > Chordata > Mammalia > Eulipotyphla > Soricidae > Suncus > Suncus etruscus. The sequence goes on from NC_064850.1 coordinate 68,623,953, forward strand.
ACAGATGAATGGTCAAAGAAATTGTGGTCTATATACACAATGGAATACTATGCAGCCATCAGGAGAGAGGAAGTCATGAAATTTTCCTATGCATGGATAGACATGGAAACTATTTTGCTGAGTGAAATAAGTCAGAGGGAGAGAGATAGACACAGAATAGTTTCACTCATCTATAAGATTTAAGAAAAATAAAAGACATTATTGTAATAATACATAGAAACAATAGAGATGAGGGCTGGAAGAATCGGCTCACAAAGAGTGGTGAGTTCTTTTTTTATAACTGAAACCCAACTACAAACAAGTTTGTAATCATGGTGCTTAAATAAAGATAATTAAAATATAATTAGATATTCTAGTTTTTGTTTGTTTGTTTTTGGGCCACACCCAGTGACACTCAGGGGTTACTCCTGGCTATGGGCTCAGAAATAGCTCCTGGATAGGAGGACCATATGGGACACCTGCGTATCTAACTGTGGTTCGTCCTAGGTTAGCGTGTGCAATATTTTGCTGTTGATTTATATAACTGAAATTGTTCACACATTGAACTTACGTGTAAAAATTCTCTTGTTAATTCTAATTTATTGCTATATATACACTTTGAGCTTTCTTTTTACTCAAACATAAATAGTTAGGGTTTTTAAAAATTGTTCCTTACAATGAGTATATGTCTTTTGTTTATTCTCTCTTATCAATGTGCTGTCTAAAATCTGCAAAATAATACAGAATAGTCATGTTCATCTTAGTTCTAATTAAAAATAGTTTTAACATTTAAATATTATATATCATATTTATAGTAGGTAGACATGAACAAGTTAAGAAAGTTTCCATGGGGCTGGAGAGATACCATGGAGGTAAGGTGTTTGCCTTTCATGCAGGAGGTCATCGGTTCGAATCCCGGCGTCCCATATGGTCCCCCGTGCCTGCCAGGAGCAATTTCTGAGCCTGGAGCCAGGAATAACCCCTGAGCAAAACCGGGTGTGACCCAAAAACCACACACACGCACACACACACACACACAAAAGAAAGTTTCCATGTACACTTCCACTTCCACTTACATCTCTAAAGATAATTATTAAAATTTTAATATGTTTTTGCATTAATTGGAAGTGTATTTTCTTTATTTAGCTTTTGACTTATTTTTTGGTGCATACTTAGTGAACAAGATTAATTATTTCCAGTTCTGTGCACAGGAATCACCCCAATACTTGCTGCTTTAAATGTTTTTTTAATTATAATAATTCATTGTATAATATGATATAAGACAAAAATCTAAACTCTGAACTAAGTCAGTGCAAAGAGAATATTTTTAGTTGTGGAATCAAGTTATTATTATACATTTTAGAATTTTGTTTCTGTTCTTGAGAGATTACTTTACAATTAATTTTCTTATGTTTTTCCATGTTGTGTTATTTAAAGAATGTTGAAATTTTGAAGTGTGTGCTTATTACAAATAATTATAGCATATAATTAAATTAAAATTAAATTAAAAGCAATTTTAGTTTTGTTTGAAATTTTGATATTTTTCTACATGTCCACAACTATTTTTATTTTCTTCTTCTTCTTCATTTGTTATTTTTGGGCCACATCCAATGGTGTCCAGGGGTTACTCATAGCTCTGAGCTCAGAAATCGTTCCTGGCAGGCTCAGGGGACTCTATGCTAGGGATCTAACTCAGGTTAGTCCCAGGTTGGCCATATGCAAGGCTAACGCCCTAATGCTGTGCTATAATCAGGCCTCGATTTTTCAAGATCACATATTGTCATGTAAACACAAACTTGGTTATAGATAAATACAAATTATTAGTAGTTGATCTCAACACTAAAGTGTTTTTGACTTTGTCTTAGATGCTTCCTGTGTAAGAGGATAAAGTCTCAATCAAAGACCATTGGGAATTCTAAAATAATTCAAAATGCTAAATGTAAATAGATATTAAGAGGCCCACCTTTGGGGTGGGTGACAGACTCAGGGCCAGCCTGAATTCTATTTCAGCATTCCATGTGTTTCCCCCCCCACCTTCCAGGAGTGATTTCTGAGGCAGAGCCAGGAGTAACCTCTGAGTGCCACCAGGTGAGGCCTCAAAACAGAACAAAACAAAACAAAATAACATAAAAAAGAAACCTGGGTTTAAATTTTTGGTGACAGGCTATGCAACCTTGAACTAGCCTACCTAAGTCTTCTGCACTTTACCTTTTTAATATTAGTATAAGGAAAATAATTTAAACTTATCTTTAATTTATTAGATTATTGAGATGCCAGTATAATGAGTGTTTTAATCTTAATTTTAAATATTTCTACCTTCATTCTATGTGTCTATGTCTGTTTATTTTATTTTATCTGAATAAAATATTTTTTATTTAAAAGGGCACTTTTTAAAAAAAGCACTTTCAACTTTTTAAAGACTTAAGGTAAGTCTTAGTTAGATAAGGACTTCTCTAGTTTATTTCTTAAACTAGGGTTCTTCTAGCAGCAGATGATGACTTCTGGTTCTCTTAGGATACATACTATAGAGGAGAAAATCTTCATAAAACGTCTAACTCTTCTCAAATGTCCTGCTTGCAGAGATATCTTTTATTTCCTTCCTATTTCTTCCTTTCTTCCCTTCCTCCCTCCTTTCAGTCCTCCCTCCTTTCCTCTTTTTCTTTCTCTTCTTTCTCTTCTTTCTTTCTTTCTTTCTTTCTTTCTTTCTTTCTTTCTTTCTTTCTTTCTTTCTTTCTTTCTTTCTTTCTTTCTTTCTTTCTTTCTTTCTTCTTCTTTCTTTCTTTCTTCTTTCTTTCTTTCTTTCTTTCTTTCTTTCTTTCTTTCTTTCTTTCTTTCTTTCTTTCTTTCTTTCTTTCTTTCTTTCTTTCTTTCTTTCTTTCTTTCTTTCTTTCTTTCTTTCTTTCTTTCTTTCTTTCTTTCTTTCTTTCTTTCTTTCTTTCTTTCTTTCTTTCTTTCTTTCTTTCTTTCTTTCTTTCCCAATACTAGGTGATTCTCAGAATTTATTTCTGACTCTATGCTAAAGGATCACTTATGTCTTTATTCAGGAAGTAACATGAGGTGCTAGCGATTTGAAGTGTGTCAACCACATGCAAGGCATTGCTTCACCCATAGAACTATTTCTCCAGTTTCAGACTTTTTATTTCATGTTCTAAACTACAGTTGCCATTTATACCCCAAACAACATTAAGTATATTATTGACAACTTTGTAGTAGCCAAATTTTTTTTATCTCTAGACTAATCTAAAGTTTGAATGACATTTTGTAACTACAAAATTAATAGCAATATTATAAAAAAACTATTTTTTGGAGTACTTGACTATTTTAGTGACACCTACTATTAAATTACACCTTGCCCTCTAGCATCTGGCCCTCAAGTTCTGTGTTCTTCCCCTCAAAGAACACCTTGTTATTCAGTAGACAAGAAATTCAGGTATTTTTTTTTTTCTGAATATCTTGGCTTCTGCTGATTTAAATACATAGGTCAAAGGCAGGTGTCTCAATCTCCAGGAAATGTTATGCATCTTCATTTTGACTCTCCTTGCTTGTTAAGGTTAGTACGCTTGGTAAATTTAATCTCAGAATAACTTTGATTGCCACACAGCCCTTGGAAGAAAAATTTAGAATACACATATATGTCTCATTTTACCTTTAGCAAAACTATAAAGTTTAAAAGAAGCTTATGTTTAGTGACATACTGGTTTAGAATAATTAGAAAGTGACATTAAGGCCATTACTAATACAAACAATATTTTAATGAATAGGTCTCTTAGTCCATTGAATAGTCCGTGTAAATAACTTAAATTGATTATTAACTGGTTATTTGACTATGTGTTTCTCTGTTTCCCATATGCCCTGAACCTAATTCCTCTAGCTCCTTTGTGGCTAGATATAGACATATGGCTATATTCCAGCAATGAGAAGTAGATGTAAATAGATGAATTATTTTTAGACCTAGCCCATATAAAGTTACCATAAAATCTTCTGTTGTTCATGTATGTCTAGCTGGCTTGTAATGCCTTTGCTAGCCCAGATTTCTAAAAGAAATGAACCTCTACTCTTTCAGAAATAAATAGGCTTCTTTTATGCTAAATTGTTGAAGTTTTAAATTGTTACCATAATTGACATATAAATTTCTATCACATGACTCACCTGACCAAGTACTAAAGACACATAAATTAGTATGTTCTTATTAGACTTTTATTTTCTCCAGTTTCAAAGACTTTAAGAGACTGTTAAGGGATGTTGAAATCTTGTCCGCAACTGGTGGAATATTAACTCCAGGTCACCAGAAACAAAAACCTTTGAGTCAAGCTCTTAACCTACTTTACACATAAAAATCTTTAAAATTATACTATACTAAACTCTTAAGGGGTAAAGTATAGATGGATTTAATCTATAAGAACACCTTGACTTATTATTTCAGATAAGACTAAATATTTAGCTGGCTGACTTCCTATATGTTTGAATGACTAAGTGATTGAAAATCTGACTGACTCTGGTTATCTGGTACTCTGATTGATTGTTCTTGTCTAAATAATTGTCCCTCTTATTGCTAACCAAATACCTGACTGAAGGAATCATTTTAAATCTTTCTGTGTCTAGTCTGGTTAACCAGACAAGGAACATGCCACTAAATGGCAAATAGAATCTCAATTCCAGCACCAAGGCTACCATATCATAAGAACTTATTTTATTTGCAGAGCCAATCAATTCTGTGAAAATAAGCACCAGTCAAAGAAAAGTATCATGTCCATTATTAAAATTGTATGACACAATTGCTGGATAAGACAGAAATGTAATTATCTAAAATGCTTAAATGTCCAAATAAATCTGATAGTTCAGGCAGCTTCTGTTACCCCAAACACCTTCAAATGGGCTGCCTGAGGCAAAATTGTGATGTAATAAAAAAAAAAAACAACTCCCATAGACTTTCACTCTGGTGGCAATCCTTTCTTACCTCTAAACTGACTGGCTTTTGTCTGCTTCATTTCTTTTCTCCTTCAAAACAGAAAGAGATCTGATAATTAATTCATTGACAATTGTTGACTATTTGATTATATTTTGAACGATATTCATATCTTGAGTGGAACTCAAGTTTGTCTGAACTAGATTTATGAAAATAAAATCTTTTACCTGCATTATGAAAGTAAAAGATTGTACTTAAAGAATCTCCGGCACCAACAAACAGGAAGAGAGAGGTGATGCTATAGTCAGCAATTTTTGAATGTAATTCTGACTTTTCTTGTGATTTTTTTTATTGGTGTTTTTGAGCATTATTAGAAAACAATGCAGGGTCTAGTAGAAATAAAGATGCTTAAAATAGAGGAGAAACTGACCAAGTATAACAATCCAAGGAATGTTTGGGTTAGAACAATTAGGGACTTCTATAACCTGGATTTTGTTCTCAACTTCCTTCTAAATAATCCTTATTTCTTACCATTTTAGTCATGATAATTAAATGATTATTTCATGATTTACTTCACCTTCTTAAACCCTGTGTCTGATCACATAATAGAATTTTCTTAACAACATCTCTTATGGCATTCCAGAAATATAATATAGCAATATAAATGTATTCATTAGAGTTAAATGTTTAACAACCAGAAGTTGTTAAATGGGGAAAATGTCCGTATCTCTTCGGAATCTATATTCAAGCATATGGGAAAGATATTTTTAAGTTTATTAATCAAGATAAATATTATTATAATTAAATATATTAGGAAATTCATACATAGAATGTCTAGTATTTTTGCCAATAATGCCTACCTAACTCCTTGGAAAGTTGTGGTGCCAATATTTGTGTCCAGCCTGCCTGACTTCCTAGTCATACTTTTAGACCAAATATAAGCATTAGGAAATAATTTTATTTCTTGGGACTTGTGTTTCTTTTGTTACAAAGTTAAATACTTTATAAATACTGAGCTCAAATAGGTGGGACTTGTTTAAAAGTTGGAAATAAATATCACTATTGTTACTACCTCATTGTTATATTTCAATTCTTCAATATAGTTTAGAATTTCCTAATGTAAATGGTTTCAATAAATCCTGTGTAAAAATGTTTCTTATTCTTGCTAGAGACTGATAAAAATCAATAGAAATTTGAAGAGTAGGTAGTGATATTGTGAAGCATAAAGAAGGAATTCCATTTTGTCAATCTAAGTTTCTATTTAAAGCTAAAAAGGCTAAGATCCATGTAAAGGCTAAATTTCTATCCCAACAATAATGACCCAGATTCCAAGACCCTATAAACCACAATATACCACCAATAGCAATAATGACACAGACCTCAGAGCCCTATAAACCACAATATACCACCCTAGATATCTATCCATAAAAAGACATGATGAAACACCCTAGATAACAGCCAATTAACTTAAAGGTTGACACACTTCCTGCTTTTCCCCTGCATAAACTGGCTATATACCCCGGAGTGGGGTCGCTTCTCTGAGAGGTGGCTTTAACTGATCAGTTTGTAGCTTTTTGGTAGGTGGAATAAAACTTTGTTTTGCTTTATTTTAATTGTATGGTCTTGTCCTTCGACTCTGGAGTCCAAGAATACTTTTAAAATAGTGATTAATAATGTAAAAACAAATGCGAGTAGTCTATTATGAACTCTTGTCTCTATCTTGATAGATGTATGTCTTATAAAGTAGGTTAAATGCTTTCCATAATACACTTTGGTTATCTTTTCAGTTTTAAATCTAGGATCGATAAGCTTTATCAGACCATTTTGTTGATTTCAGAGAGGTTATCATCAACTTAATATAGTAAGGTAGACAAAAATTAGGCCTCAGGAGAGGTTGAACTGAGCAGAGCAGATTAACATCACTTGAACCACTTGATACAGTCTTCACGGTCAACATATTCACAGATGTCAAAGCATTTGAAATGCTATGATGATAATCATTGACCTTGAAACCATCTAGTTCTTAGCACTCAGCTATGTGGCAGTTAAGTATCTTTCTATGAAAATAGAAAATATAAAGCTCCATTCTTATCTTTTGAGAAATAAGAGGGAATGTTAAAAATAATATGTATAATAATTATATATATCAGATTATTCAGGTATTTTTCTACAAACACTCTATCCAGAATTAAAAAATATAATTAAAAGTCATTAATATATGTGCCATGTTTTTTATCTCCCTTTCAGAAAATAAATTAGTCTCCTAATATCTAAAATATTTTTATTTATTTATTTATTTTTATTTAAACATCTTGATTACATACATGATTGTGTTTGGGTTTCAGTCATGTAAAGAACACCACCCATCACCAGTGCAACATTCCCATCACCAATGTCCCATGTCTCTCCTCCCCACCCAACCCCGCCTGTACTCTAAACAGGCTCTCCATTTCCCTCATACATTCTCATTATTAGGACAGTTTAAAATGTAGTTATTTCTCTAACTAAACTCAGCACTTTTTTGTGGTGAGCTTCCTGAGGTGAGCTGGAACTTCCAGCTCTTTTCTCTTTTGTGTCTGAAAATTATTATTGCAAGAATGTCTTTCATTTCTATTAAAACCCATAGATGAGTGAGACCATTCTGCATTTTTTTCTCTCTCTCTGACTTATTTCACTCAGCATAATAGATTCCATGTACATCCATGTATGGGAAAATTTCATGACTTCATCTCTCCTGACAGCTGCATAATATTCCATTGTGTATATGTACCACAGTTTCTTTAGCCATTCGTCTGTTGAAGGGCATCTTGGTTGTTTCCAGAGTCTTGCTATGGTAAATAGTGCTGCAATGAATATAGGTGTAAGAAAGGGTTTTTTTGTATTGTATTTTTGTGTTCCTAGGGTATATTCCTAGGAGTGGTATAGCTGGATTGTATGGGAGCTCGATTTCCAGTTTTTGGAGGAATCTCCATATCGCTTTCCATAAAGGTTGAACTAGACGGCATTCCCACCAGCAGTGGATAAGAGTTCCTTTCTCTCCACATCCCTGCCAACACTGTTTATTCTCATTCTTTGTGATGTGTGCCACTCTCTGTGGTGTGAGGTGGTACCTCATAGTTGTTTTGATTTGCATCTCCCTGATAATTAGTGATGTGGAGCACTTTTTCATGTGTCTTTTGGCCATTTGTATTTCTTCTTTGTCAAAGTGTCTGTTCATTTCTTCTCCCCATTTTTTGATGGGATTAGATGTTTTTTTTCTTCTAAAGTTCTGTCAGTGCCTTGTATATTTTGGAGATTAGCCCCTTATCTGATGGGTATTGGGTGAATAGTTTCTCCCACTCAGTGGGTGGCTCTTGTATCCTGGGCACTATTTCCTTTGAGGTGCAGAAGCTTCTCAGCTTAATATATTCCCATCTGTTACTCTCTGCTTTCACTTGCTTGGAGAGTGCAGTTTCCTCCTTGAAGATGCCTGTAATGTCCTGGAGTGTTTTGCCTATGTGCTGTTCTATATATCTTATGGTTTTGGGGCTGATATCGAGGTCTTTAATCCATTTGGATTTTACCTTCGTACATGATGATAGCTGGGGGTCTAAGTTCAATTTTTTGCAAGCGGCTATCCAATTGTGCCAACATCACTTGTGGAAGAGGCTTTCCCTGCTCCATTTAGGGTTTCATGCTCCTTTGTCAAAAATTAGGTGATTGTATGTCTGGGGAACATTTTCTGAGTATTCAAGCCTATTCCACTGATCTGAGGACCTGTCCTTATTCCAATACCATGCTGTTTTGATAACTATTGCTTTGTAGTACAGTTTAAAGTTGGGGAAAGTAATTCTTCCCATATTCTATTTTCCAATGATTGCTTTAGCTATTCTAGGGTGTTTATTGTTCCAAATGAATTTCAAAATTGCCTGATCCACTTCTTTGAAGAATGTCATGGGTACCTTTAGAGGGATAGCATTAAATCTGTATAATGCCTTGGGGAGTATTGCCATTTTGATGATGTTAATCCTGCCAATCCCTGAGCAGGGTATGCGTTTCCATTTCTGTGTGTCCTCTCTTATTTCTTGGAGCAGAGTTTTATAGTTTTCTTTGTATAGGTCCTTCACATTTTTAGTCAAGTTGATTCCAAGATATTTGAGTTTGTGTGGCACTATTGTGAATGGGGTTGTTTTCTTAATGTCCATTTCATCCTTATTACTATTGGTGTATAGAAAGGCCATTGATTTTTGTGTGTTAATTTTGTAGCCTGCCACCTTGCTATATGAGTTTATTGTTTCTAGAAGCATTTTGGTAGAGTCTTTAGGGTTTTCTAAGTAGAGCATCATGTCATCTGCAAACAGTGAGAGCTCGATTTATTTTTTTCCTATCTGGATTCCCTTGATATCTTTTTCTTGCCTAATCGCTATAGCAAGTACTTCCAGTGCTACGTTGAATAGGAGTGGTGAGATAGGACAGCCTTGTCTTGTGCCAGAATTTAGAGGGAAGGCTTTTAGTTTTTCTCCATTGAGGATAATATTTGCCACTGGCTTGTGGTAGATGGCCTTAACTATATTGAGAAAGGTTCCTTCCATTCCCATCTTGCTGAGAGTTTTGATCAAGAATGGGTGTTGGACCTTATCAAATGCTTTCTCTGCATCTATTGATATGATCATGTGGTTTTTATTTTCTTGTTATTGATGTTGTGTATTATGTTGATAGATTTACGGATGTTAAACCATCCTTGCATTCCTGGGATGAAACCTAGTTGATCGTAGTGGATGATCTTCTTAATGAAGCATTGAATCCTATTTGTCAGGATTTTGTTGAGGATCTTTGCATCTGCATTCATCAGCGATATTGGTCTGTAATTTTCTTTTTTTGTAGCATCTCTGTCTGGTTTAGGTATCAAGGTGATGTTGGCTTCATAAAAGCTATTTGGAAGTGTTTCTGTTTGCTCAATTTCATGAAAGAGTCTTGCCAGGATTGGTAGTAGTTCCTCTTGGAAAGTTTGAAAGAATTCATTAGTGAATCCATCTGGGCCTGGGCTTTTTTTTTTCGGTAGACATTTGATTACCGTTTTAATTTCATCAATGGTGATGGGCGTGTTTAGATATGCTACATCCTCTTCCTTTAACCGTGGAAGATTATAAGAGTCCAAGAATTTATCCATTTCTTCCAGGTTCTCATTTTTAGTGGCGTAGAGTTTCTCAAAGTAGTTTCTGATTACCCTTTGAATCTCTGTCATATCAGTAGTGATCTCTCCTTTTTCATTCCTAATACGAGTTATCAAGTTTCTCTCTCTCTCTCTCTTTCTTTGTTAGGTTTGCCAGTGGTCTATCAATCTTGTTTATTTTTTCAAAGAACTAACTTCTGCTTTCATTGATCTTTCGGATTGTTTTTTGGGTTTCCACTTCATTGATTTCTGCTCTCAGCTTTGTTATTTGCTTCTGTCTCCCTATTTTTGGGTCCTTTTGTTGAGCACTTTCTTGTTCTATTAGCTGTGTCATTAAGCTACTCAGGTAAGCTCCTTCTTCCTTCCTGATGTGTGCTTGCAAAGCTATAAATTTTCCTCTCAGAATTGCTTTTGCTGTGTCCCATAAGTTCCGATAGTTTGTGTCTTTATTGTCATTTGTTTCTAGGAAACTTTTGATTTCCTCCTTGATTTTATCTCGGACCCACTGGTTATTGAGTATGAGGCTGTTTAACTTCCAGGTGTTAAAGTGTTTCTTCTGAGTCCCTTTGGAGTTCACAAATAATTTCAGGGCCTTGTGGTCAGCGAAGGTAGTCTGCAAAATTTCTATCCTCTTGATCTTATGGAGGTATGTTTTATGTGCCAGCATGTAGTCTATCCTGGAGAATGTCCCATGTACATTGGAGAAGAATGTGTATCCAGGTTTCTGGGGATGGAGTGTCCTATATATATCCACTAGGCCTCTTTCTTCCATTTCTCTCCTCAGGTCTAGTATATTCTTGTTGGCTTTCAGTCTGGTTGACCTATCCAGTGTTGACAAAGCTGTGTTAAGGTCCCCCACAATTATTGTGTTGTTATTGATATTATTTTTCAGATTTGTCAACAGTTGTATTAAATACTTTGCTGGCCCCTCATTCGGTGCATATATGTTTAGGAGAGTGAATTCTTCCTGCTCTACATACCCCTTGATTAATATAAAATGTCCATATTTGTCCCTTACAACCTTCCTGAGTATAAAGTTTGCATTATCTGATATTAGTATGGCCACTCCAGTTTTTTTATGGGTGTTGTTTGCTTGGATAATTTTTCTCCAGCCTTTTATTTTGAATCTATGTTTGTTCTTACTATTCAGGTGCGTTTCTTGTAGGCAGCAGAAGGTTGGATTGAGGTTTTTGATCCATTTAGCCACTCTGTGTCTCTTGACTGGTGCATTTAGTCCATTGACGTTGAGAAAAAGAATTGTCCTGGGATTTAATGCCATCTTTATATCAAAATTTGGTGTGTCTTTTGGTTAGTCTTGTCTTAAATTCGGTCTTTCAGTTTTTCTCTTAAGACTGGTTTTGTGTCTGTGAAGTTTCTAAGCTGTTTTTTTGTCTGTGAAACCATGTATTCTTCTGTCAAACCGGAAAGTGAGTTTTGCTGGGTATAGTATTCTGGGTAGAGCATTCATTTCATTCAGTCTTGTCACAATATTCTACCACTGCTTTCTGGCATTGAGTGTTTCTGGTGACAGGTCTGCTGTAAATCTCAAGGATGCTTGCTTGAACGTAATTTCCCCTTTTGATCTTGCCATTTTCAGAATTCTGTCTCTATCTGTGGGATTTGTCATTGTGACTAGGATGTGTCTTCGGGTGGTTTTTCTGGGTTCTCTTTTGGTTGGTACTCTTCGAGCATGCAGGATTTGATCACATACATTCTTTAGCTCTGGAAGTTTCTCTTTAATGATGTTCTTGACCATTGATTCATCCTGGAAATTTTCTTCCTGGGTCTCTGGGACTCCAATGATTTTTAAGTTGTTTCTGTTGATCTTATCATAGACTTCTATTTTCATCTGTTCCCATTCTTTGACTAATTTTTCCATTGTCTGCTCATTTGCTTTAAGTTTTTTTTTCCAATCTCTCCTGCTGTTTGGAATTGTTATGTATCTCATTTCCACAGCACCAAGTCTATTCTCAGCTTATGATACCCTGTCCCAGAGCTTATCCATTTTGTCATTCACTTCATTTACTGACTTTTTTAGGCCTGTTAGTTGACATGTTATTTCAGTTTGGAATTTTTTGATTTCTGTCTTCATATTTTCTTGGTTCTTATTAGTGTTCTGTTCAACTCGATCCATGGTTTCTTGGAGGTCTTTGAGCATCTTCCATATTGCTAGTCTAAAGTCCTTATCTGAGAGGTTGATTAGTTGGTTGGTCATTATCTGGTCGTCAGAATTGTCATCTTCATTCTCTATGTCTGATGCTGGCCTGTGTTGTTTCCCCATTGTCACACTTGTATTGTGGGTTTTTCTACGTGTTGTGGTGGTATTCATTGGCTATATGATGCAGGCAGCACACTCCTCTGGCTCCGCCCTTTCTGGATGGGCTGACTTGCCTCTAAGGGAGGGGAGTCCTTCGTGGATGAAGCCTCACACTGGATCAAATCTTTGGCCTGAGGATGGAACAGAGAAGACAGTCCGGAGAGAAATGCTTGCTTCTGTGATATAGCACAGTTCTTAGTGTGATTTTTTCTTCTTGTTGCGATGGTGTTTTTTTCTTAGAAAAAGCGTATGTCCACACAGCGAAGCGAAGCTCTCTGGGAGAGTGAGTTTTCTGGAGCCTCTTTTCGCCCCACTCCCAAGAGTTTTACGCAAGAGGAGAGTAGACAGACATACACAGGTAGCACTCACAGTTTTTCACAGTTTGGCCCCACTGGGCAGGTGTAGTTTTGTGGATTTTCCCAGCCTGATGTCACAAACAGGGGACCCGGCTTCTGCAAAAGCTAGCCGGTTTTTATGCTCTGGAGTCCCACCCTGAAAATGACCTCTGGGAGAGCGAGTTTTCTGGAGCCTGTTTTCTCCCCACTCCCAAGAGTTTCACGCGAGGACAGTAGACAGACATACACAGGTAGCACTCACAGTTTTTCACAGTTGGGCCATACTGGGCAGGCGTAGTTTCTAAAATATTTTTCTTCAGATAAATAAACAAGGTCCAGAGTGATACCACAGTAGGTAGGACATTTTCTGTGCACTTGGCAACCCAGGTTTGATCCCCTGTATTCCATAATGTCCCCCAGTCTTCTAGGGATAATTTCTGAGGGCAGACCCTGAGTGCCAAAAGGAGTGACCCCCAAACAAGAGACAAACAAAAATAAATAAGTAAACATAAATCCTCACCCCAGAAGAATTCACTTACCTTGTAGCTAGATTGGCATATATGTGAGCCTCTAGCCAATAGGAGGCAGAAAGAAAAATAATGGTTTCCCCATTCAAAAAACAATATTTCCTTTAGATGGGAGAAGCCCATCTTTGATGGTCTATTAAAGCCCCAGAAATTGATGTTGCCTATGACGACTGAACATTGTGTTTATTGTGTATAAAAAGGCTTCAAGCTAACAACCAGTGTGGCTCTCCTTCCAAAGAGGATAGTCAGTCAGCTTGCTTGATCTGTGCTTAATAAATCTCTTTGATACAAAGCCCTTTGCTTTGTGTGGTCTTTGATCTTTTGGATACCAGACTCTAAAATTACCCACTTTTAGAAATATTGATATAGAATAATAGAAAACAGTAGGCAGCCAGGAAAAGAAAGCTTACGGAAGGCAGATATTTACACTAATCAATAGTGGGAGTACCAGATTTTCATAGAAAAGTTCTAAATATCATACAAGTTTAGTATTCCATCATTAGCTACAAATTTTCTTCAAGCTTTCTCACTTCCAATTATAGAGTTCCTTATTTTACTAGATATATGAACTTGAGGAAAACTGTCTCTTGGAAAATTTATCATATGGTAACCCAAATGAATATTATCAGTGACAATCCAAAGTCCTAACAAATCAACTTTATTTGTTTTGTATCCCAGAAAATTTCTAATGCCAAATATATGAAGTTACTTTATCTCTGGAACCATGTTACAGAATACTATTACATTTATCTAAAGAAAACCATTCAGAAATGCAACAAACTTTTCTGGATGGCATGTTTCTATGACAAGGGAGATAAACTGGACTGGAGGAACTGATCCTAATAGTCTTTTCAAAAGAAGTTCTTATTTATGGGATATGTAAACCAGTCAGTTCTCTATAAGATATATATGTCTGTATGCACAAAGATGAAGATAAGCTCAACATATTTTAAAGAGGTTGCTACAAATTAAGATTGATTTGTAACTTAACTTCATACCTCAAATGACTGCTTTCACTTGTAACTGTGATGCATCACTAAAGGTCATGTAATGATTGTCATGATCTATATCCACTGACCATAATAAATTGAGAAATTGTGGAATACTATTAAGTAAGATACTATAGCTCAGCTCTGTGGCAAATAACTAAACATTTAACTACTTACATAGTATTAAAATGATGTAAAGTGTGTAATAGTAATTAACAAAAATGTAATTGCCTATAACTAGGGTATGTGGCTAGAGTCACGTTGGACTGTCAGGAGATAGAAAACAATATGTATAGAGTAATGCAGGACAAGAAATCTGTATGCAAGTGCTGCCACTGTTTATTGTATTACCTTGTAAAATTACTTATACTAATTTTTTCTTTATCTTTACAACACTGTTATAAAGAATATTTAATGCTATTATAATCGCTGACAAGATTTCTATAAAGAAAATGCCATTTAAAATAAAAAGTATTTGGTCTATCTCACAGTTATTTACTTTTAAGTTATTAATGAGGTAGATTTCATACTATGTTTCAATCCCAAATTTGCTTTTATTAAAAGCAAAATTTTCCTGTCTGTTATTCAGTATAGTTATGGTAATAAGTCAGGAATTCTCTTGCTCTCACATTTCAAAGATTTTAGTGTATCCTTAAAAGGGAGGAAAAAAATCTTCCAGGGAAGGTTTGTAACTTTCTGAAGTTCAGTGTTCCTAGTCCTACAAAAATCAATTAAACTTCACTTCCTAGTTATTAACATATAATTCAACAATACTGAATATAATAATATTGTTAAATAACAGCATTGTGGTTATCATGAGAATATTTTTGATCATCCAGCAACTGAGACTTAATAGTTGATATGCATACACAAAAAAGAATACAGCAATAAGAAAATTGTGCAAATTATTGTGTCTTGCAATGTAGTCTTTAAATCATTGTCAGGTTTACTAAGCTCTCATTGCTATTAAAATTTCTATTATTTTTGTTTCTGAACATTAATTGGCTTCAAATTCACACTGGTATCTAAATTGGTGTGTTCATACTGGAATAACAATATTGAAAAAATTTGGAATTGTTGCTTGGTCTAGGAATTCCAAGCTCTCTGGGTGATACTGTCATTTTGTGGGGTATATTTCAGCTGTCAGGTTGTCTGAAAGTCTGAGAATCAGCGAGCGGGTGCCTGCATCACTCCAAAGAAAGTCCTGGTGATGTCAGCCAAATACCAGCATACCTGGTTATAGTTTTGGTTAAATTGGCACCAATGAAAAGATCTGTGGTTGAGTAGTGAAAATGATTATTGGTGTAGTGGGCACTTCTGGTGTGGCTTTGGCAGGGTGGGGACTTGACCACCTCTCCTCCCAAGATTTCCAGCTTTCAGCTGTGTGGCTTGTGCATTCATTTCATGACTTTGTTTACATATCTTTTAAGAGTAGAGTGAATCATAAAGAATAGAACTAAATATTCAAAAAATAAGGTAAACATCATGACCCAAACTTTAACAACCAAACTTAAAAAGGTGTCTGTTCTGATAGCAGGGTGAGGGTGTGTGTGTGTGTGTGTGTGTGTGTGTGTGTGTGTGTGTGTGTGCTGGTGGAAAGGAAAGGTATGGATGAACTCTGGGAACAGTGATGGAGGGAAATTGATAGATGTAGTGCAATTGGTGCTGAAACATTGTATATATAAAACTTAACTATGAGTAAGTTTGTAAATCACAATGTTTAAATAAAATATATTTACTTAAAAATAATAGAGTAAACTTATGAAATAGGCTAAATGCATATATTCTTGCTTTTTGTAACCACATTTTTAAAAATAAAAAAAAGGTGTTACTTGATATATTGAAGAGATTGTCACTTAGTACTTGAATTGACTAGGTGGCATCAAAAATGCTAATAAAAGTAAGCCATGTCTTTACAAGCATCCTTGTTCAGAAAAGCCTTAATTGGGGCTGGAAAGATAGTAAAGTAGGAAGAGTACCTACCTTGTAAGTAGCCTCAATAACATCAACAGTGATCTTTGAGCATAGAGCTAAGAGTAATTACTGAGAACAGCATGGTGAGATCCTAAAACAAAATAAAAAAAGCAAATATATGTTAACTCTAACATAATAAAAATTTTATATTACTACATTGATTGATTATACAAATGACTTTGGTTTATTTTGTTTGGGGGGGAGCATAGTGGCCTGTATTTAAGGCTTGCACTTCACTCTCTTCTCTAGGATCACTTTTGGTGGGAGTTTGGGAACAAAAATTGATATAGATTGAATGTGAACCATTTTTCTTTCCAGCCCCATAAATGTTTTTGTTAACATAAACACAACATGTTTTTTAAATTGTTAAATAAAAATAGAAAGTAGATTAAATGCTCAGATTAAAGAGGGAGAGAACTAGATAAATGCCTTAGCCTCGTGCCAGCACTTGGAACCCCACCATTGATCAGGTGAGTATGACTTCACCCAGAGGTACAAATATCAGAGGACCACTCTGCTCTGTGGCTGTGCACTTCTCCTAGTCAATGAACCCCAGCACAGTAAATAGAAAACACACCATACTGCAAGTGTTATAATGGGGAACAATGCAGGACTCCACCATGCTTAGAGTATGAGGACCCAACAAGTGAGAACAACCCATATAGCACTTAAAGATTTTAGAGAGAAAATATGGAGGATGTTCAAGGAGCTTAAGGAAAGCCTAGAACAAACTGAATAAATTACAAGGAAGGTGTAAGAAGATATGAAAGTAGAAATAAAAAGCAATCAAACTGAAATAACATGACTAAAAAATTGGTAGGCAAAACGAAAAACTCACTGGATGTCCTCGCTAGCAGAGTAATAGTGGTTAAAGACATAATCAGTGAGCTGGGAGATGAGCTGCATAGCAACTCCATACAGTAAAAAAATCTGGGAAAGAACATTAAAATAAATGATCAAATGATGCAAAAATTTCTCAAAGAATGTGAACACTTGAAAATAGAAGACTGAGGTAAACTCAGTAGAAAAAAACCTTAAGAATCACTGGAGTTCCAGAGACCCAGGAAGAAAATCCCCATAAAAATCAACAGTCAATGACATCATTACAGAGAAGTTCCCAGAACAATAAAGTGCATAAAGTACAAGCAATTACATCCTGATTGCCTTCAGAGTACCAGCTAAAACAGATTCAAAGAACCCCAAGGCACATCTTAGTCACATGATGAATACTATAGATAGGGATAGAATAATGAAGGCAGCAAAATAAAAAAGGGAAAATGCATACAAAGAAGTATTCTTGATATTTACAGTAGCTTAATCACTAGCAACCCTCAAGTCCCATAGACAGTGGTGGGATATAGTGACACAACTCAATGAAATGAATGCTTCAGAGAAAATACTTTACCCAACGAGACTTATATTCAGGTTTGAGGAAAGAATACACAGATTCACAGATAATAAGCAGATCAGAAACATTAAAACCAACCTTGAAAGAGACACTGAAAGGTCTATTTATGGCAAGACAGACCCAACAAACTAGCCAAATTCCTACAAAAAGATGGCACCCAATCCCATGACAATCATCTTTCTTAATGTCAAAGAACTTAATGCACCAAATACACACAGATTGTCTAAAAAAAACAATGAGTGGCAAAATGGATTAAAAACTTGAATCCAACATTTTGCTGACTTTAAGAAACACTTTTGAATAGTCAGAGCAAACAGACTCAAAATTAAAGAATGGAAAATAATCATTCATGCAAACAGCTCTCCTAAAAAGGCTGGACTTCACAAACTTTAGGCTCAAAAAGGTGATAAGAGAAAGAGATGGGCATTTTTACTAATCAAGTGATGTGTATGCCAAGAAGAAATCAGTCTTCTAAATATACATGCACCTGTCATAGTCCATTAAAATATTCAAAATAACTGCTGATAAACTTGAAGTAAAACATCAGTAGTGGGATACTTCAACACCTCTTTCACCTTCTTAACAAAGATATACTGGCTCTGAAGGAAGAAACGGAGAAAATGACTTAGTGTATATATATATACATGTATATATATACATATTCATATGTATGTATATATATACATATATATAAAGAGAGAGAGTTCTTTTTTTTTTTTGTTTTTGTTTTTGTTTTTGGGTCACACCCTGTGATGCTCAGGGGTTACTCCTGGCTATGCGCTCAGAAGTTGCTCCTGGCTTCTTGGGGGACCATATGGGACGCCGGGGGATCGAACCGCAGTCCGTCCTAGGCTAGCGCAGGCAAGGCAGGCACCTTACCTCCAGCGCCACCGCCCGGCCCAGAGAGAGAGTTCTTAATGCCCAGTAAAATGGATTCATGCTCTTCTTCAAGGTAAACATATGCTGGGCCATAAAACACAACTCCATAAAACCAAGATGAAATTGTTTCTGCTATTTTCTCAGATCATAATGCGCTGTTAATAGAGGTGAATTACAAAAAGACATGGAGAAATAACTTTAAACCCATATATTATACAGCTCACTATGTAACAATTTGATTGGGTCAGAGTTGAAATCAAAGAGAAAATTAAAAGATTTCTGGAAACAATTGAAAATGAAAACAAATTATCAGAATCTGTGGGAGACAGCAAAAGTGGTATGAAGAGGGAAATTTATAGCTTTACAAGTATTCATCAGAAAAAAAAGCTCTACATAAATAATTAATGACACACATAAGAAATTTGAAAATGAGCAACAAAATGAGCCAAAAGTAAGCAGGCAGAAGACAAAAAATATGGCAGAAATTAATGAACCGGTTGGTCAATAAATAATCCAAAACACCAAAGTAAGCGAAAGTTAGTTCTTTCAAAAAATAAACAAGGTTGAGAAACCATTAGTGAGACACACAAATATAGAAAGAAACTTTTCTTTAATTTAATTTTTATTTTGATCATAGTGGCTTACATATTGTTGACAATAATATTTAGGTACATATTTACATAAAATCAGGGGGGTTTCCATCACCAATTTGTCCTCCCTACAACTCCGTTTTTGTCCTACCTCCTATATGCTCTTCCCTCACCCCTAGGGCTGCCAGAATATGTTGTTCCCTCTGTATCTAGCCTAATACTTAGTAGTCTTGCACCTGTTTGATCCTGGTGCCTCCCTTATTTCCCCCTCTAACTGGGGGGCAGGACTAACTAGTTCAAGTTACGTGGTTTTGTTTGAAGAAGGGAATAGTAGTAAACTGGGGTAAAGGTCTAATACGCAGAAAATAAGCGGAATTCTAGAGGGTCTCATCCTCGGTTAGAGAGACGAAGGAGAAAAAGGTGAAACACTTCACCAGTTCAAAAAGAAGTGTCAAATATCCAGTGAGGACTCCAACAATAACGCTAAGCACCACAACAACAAAAACAAAAACAAAAACAAAACAAAATAAAAAAATAAAAAAACTGCCATGGTCTTGAGATAAGAAACATGGCAGAGCATATAATGAAAGAAAACAAAAGAAAACAAAAGAAAAGAAAAGAAAAGAAAAAAAGTGTAAATGGGAGCAACAGCTTCAATAACCACACCAAAACACAAAAATCAACCAAAAATAGATAGTTAAATATAATAATAATGATAATAAATGAAGATAAAAATAATATATATAAAAAGATAAATAATACTTTGTGTTTTGTTTCTTTCCCTTCTGCCCTGGCACAGTAAATATTGGGGTCATTCCAAAAGGAAGTCACTTGGCCTAAGAGATATGGGGTTTCTCTGCCCTTGGAGTATATTGTCATGGGATCAACTATAGCCTCTGTTCAGGTTCCTTTACTCTCCCGGTGGTGCTTTTGTGTTGTTTGGAAGACTTCTGTTCTGTCCTAGTTGATACAATCAGACCTCTGTATCTATCGATCTCAGTATCTGCACAGTTCCAGGGATGGGACTTATGATGAAGTCAGTCTTTGTGGTTCTAGAAGTTTCGTTCCCTCAGTGTCATTTTAATCCATCTTCTGTGGTTGGTGGTCTTGGTCTTGGCACTAAACCTGGGATGGCACCTAGGATAACGCCTTTCCTTGTGTTTCCAGAAGCCCCATTCCGTTACAGTTGTCTCTGCCAGACCTTTGGAACTGGGGATCATGGTTGTTGTGCAGGTCGTGGTTCAAACCCTAGACTAGGGCTTTTTTATTGGTCCCAAGATATATACAGTCTGGTCATGGTTCTAACAGCCAGTCATCTGTAGATCGCGATCTTGGTTTTTGGACCTACCAACGGGTGACAAATCTTCTGATTTTGACTTATTGATGGCTGGTAAGGTAGGATAACCTGTTCTTAGGTTATGTTGTTCCCATTTTCCTCGTTGTCCGGATATCGTATTAGAGCTGGCACTCGTTGGTGTAAGCAGAATCAAAATAGAAAAACGGGATGTCACTACAGACACTACAAAAATTTAAAGGTAATCAGAGATTTCTTTGGAAATCTATGTCACAAAACAAGAGAACCTGGAAGAAATGGATACATTTTTGAACTCCTACAATCTCACTATATTACCTAGAATATCTGAACATACTTATCATCGAGAAAATTGAAAGAGTAATCAAAAAGCTTCCCAAAACAAAAGCCAACTTTATAAGAATTTACTATGAATTCTTTCAAATTCCTCTTCAAGCTCTTATGGAAAATTGAAGGAACAGAAATGCTCCTACATAGTTTCTATGAAGCTAATATCACTGTGACATAAAAAGCAAACAAAGATACCATGTACAAAAATAGGTTATAGACTTATATCCTTGATGACTACAGATGCAAAGAACTTCAACAAAATACTAGAAGAATCCAGCAGCTTATCAAGAAGATTATATACATGACCAATTTTGATTCATTCCAGGAATAAAAGAATGGTTTAATATTATCAATATAATACATAATAACAATAAATGTAAAAACCAAAACCATATCATATCAATAGATAATAAGAAAGCATTTGACAAGGTTCAGTACCCATTTAGGATAAAAACTCAGTAAGATGGGAATTGAAGGAACTTTTTTCAATATTATCAAAGATATCTATCACAAAAACATTGCAAATATTTTACTCAATGAAATAAAACGAAAAGACTTTCCACTAAAATCTGGCATAAGACAAGGTTGCCCCCCTCTCACCACTTCTATTAAAAATAGTCCTGGAAGTACTTGCATGAGCAATTAGGCAAGAAAAAGACATCAAGAGCATCTACATAAGAAAGGAAGAATTGAAACTATCATTGTTTGAAGATGACATGATTTTTAGAAAAATCCTAAAGACAACCAAAAAGTTTCTAGAAACAATAGACTTGTATATAAGTGGAAGGCTACAAAGGTAATATGAAAAAAATTCATGGCACTTCTATACACAAAAAATAAAAGAGAAGAAAAAGATATTAAAAAATCCTATTCACAATTGTGACTCAGAAAGTCTAGTACATTGGAGTTAACTAAAGAGGTGAAAAAGCTCTATAAACAAAACTATAAAATACTGTTTCAAGAAATAAAAGAGGACACTAGGGAATGGAGATATACACCCTGCTCATGGATTGAAAGGATTAACATCATTAAAATGTCAATACTTCCTAAAGCATTGTACAGATTTAATGCAATTCCTGTAAAAATTCCCATGACATTTTTCAAAGAAGTAGATCATATGCTCTTGAAATTTATATGAAAAATAAACATCTATGAATAATTGAAGCAATCCTTGGAAAAATGCCTTCTGGTATTGAGGGTTTCTTGTGTTCCGTCTGCTGTGAATCTTAAGGATGCTCCTTTAAATATAATTTCCCTTTTTAATATTGTTGCTTTCAATATTTTATCCCTATCTGTTGGATTCATCATTTTAAGTAGGGTGTGTTTTTAGGGTGCTTTTCTTTGGGTATCTTTTACCTGGTACTCT